>NC_090392.1:83143831-83481879 GCF_036365525.1 Heterodontus francisci | reverse complement strand
TTCATGGTCTACAGGGCTGCAGTGTTACCTGCCCTCCTGTATGCATCAGAAACATGGACACTGTACAGCAGACATCTCAAAGCCCTGGAGAGATATCACCAGCAGTGGCTCTGCAAGATCCTGCAAATTCAGTGGCAGGACAGGCGCTGCAATATCAGTGTCCTCTCTCAGGCCAACATCCCCAGTATCGAGACACTGGTCATAGCTAGTCAGTTACACTGGACGGGCCACATCGTCTGCATGCCTGACACAAGACTCCCAAAACAAGCTTTCTACTTCTAGCTACAACATGGCAAGAGGCTACCAGGAGGGCAGAGGAAACGCTACAAGGATGTCCTTAAAGCCTCCCTGAAAAAATGTGACATCCCCACCGATTCATGGGAATCTCTTGCCTGAGACCGCCCAAAATGGAGAAGAAGCATCTGCGACAGTGCCAGCCAGTTCGAACGATGTCAACATGCCCAGGCAGCGACCAAGTGCAAATACCGGAAGGAGCATTCAGAAATTCGAGCATCCCATTCACTCACCTCACCAAACACCACCTGCCCCACCTGTGGCAGTGTGTGGATCCAGAATTGGACTATTAAGTCACCTAAGGACCCACAACCCTGGAGTGGAAGAAAGTCATCTTCGTTCCTGAGGGACTGTCTAAGAAGAAAAGTAGATGGAAGCTACAAAGAAGAAAATTACAAAGTGTTATTGATTAAATGTCTATAATAGATTAAGTGAATGGGCAAAACTGTGGCAAATGTGAGGTCATCCACTTTGGACCTAAAAAGGATAGAACTGGGGACTTTCTAAATGGTGAAAAGCTAGAAACAGTGGAGGTCCAAAGAAACTTAGGGGTCCAGGTACATAGATCATTAAAATGTCATGAGCAGGTACAAAAAAAAATCAAATAATCAAAAAGGCTAATGGAATTATATTTAGGGGCCTAGAATACAAGGGGTAGAAGTCATGCTTCAGCTATACAAAGTCCAGTTTAGACCACACCTGGAGCACTGTGAGCAGTTCTGAGCAACACGCCTTAGGAAATATATTTTGACCTTTGAGAGAGAGGAGTGTAGATTTACCAAAATGATACCTGGACTCCGAGGATTAAATTGCAATGAGAGATTAAATAAACTAGAGTTGTATTCCCTAGAATTTAGACAGTTAAGGGGATGATTTGATCAAAGTTTTCAAGATATTAAGGGGAACAAATAGGGTAGATAGAGAGAAACTATTTCTGATAGTTGGGGAGTCTAGGACTAGGGGCCATAGTCAAATACATGGAACCAAACCTTTCAGGAGTGAAAGGGTTGCAGAAGTTTGGAATTCTGTCCTGTAACTGATGCTAAATCAATTGTTAATTTTAAATCTGAGATTGATTGGTTTTTGTAAGCCAAAGGTATTCAGGGATGTGAGGCAAAGTTGGGTTATGGAGTTCGGTCACAGATCAGCCATGACCTAATTGAATGGCAGAACAGGCTCGAGGGCTAAATGACCTACCTCTATTCCTACGTTCCTATTGTTCAGACTGCGGCAGGAGCAATGCACTGTCAATTCAGTACCGTCACGCCATAGGTCCCAGCATATTATTAAAGTTTTCCCACCCAACTGGAAAAACAGCTAAATTAAACACTCTTGTAACCCCCAGAATAAAACAGACCAGATCAGGTATCTTTATACAACAACAAATTAACTATTTATTAAACAACTAAATCTTAAACACTATTAGGATAAACCTATGTCTAAAGACCTTCTAACTTCTTATTTTAATATAACTCCCCCATTCACACAAATATACTCAAAAACTAGCAGTTAACCAGTTTTAAAAGTGGTGTTTTTAAAAATTAGCTGTTTCTTAAGAATAAATAAATAAATCAATCTTTGTGGGTTACATTCCTGATGGGTGAGATATTCTAATGTAGAAATAATCAAATGCTTCTCGAAGTCTTCACACGGATTTGATGAAACAGTCTGTTTTTGATAGGCATTCAAATACTTCGGCTGCAGCAGGCACCAAGACCACTGGCGAATTCCAGAAAATACAATCAGTCAAGAGAGATTCAATCTTGATGCAAATACTTCCTGGCTTGGAAGTAAGGAAAAGGAGTTTTACTATCTTCAGCAATACAAATGGTCTCTTAAAAGAAAAGGATTTTTTTTTTCCTTAGGTGATTAACTTGGCCTGTAGATCCTTGTAGAATTTCTGCTGAGAGAGAATAGACAGCTCCTTTCTCCAGTAGCACACTTCACTGTTTGCTGGTTCAGACCGGTTTTTTCCCAGTTTTACACAGTCAAATTGAAACATTATACTATGTGACCTCTGTCTCTCTCCTGCTGTGGGCTAGGGTAACAAGTGCAGCTGGCACCTTGTGCTCAGTCTTAAAGACACATTGTTTTCAAACAGAGTGTTAAAGGCACACACTGTTTTTAATCTGAGGAGAAAAATAATTACAGTTGCATGATACTAGGCTACAATTACAGTAAATGAGCAATGGCAGGCCTTCAAAGCAGTTATTTCAGGTACAAACCAAACATTTTCACATAAGGAGGAAAGATGGGACATCCAAAGTAGAGCTCCCTGGATGGCAAAATAAATAGAAGTTTAAATAAAACAGAAAAAGGTTCATAACAAATGTTAGATACAGAATGCAATCAAAATCCAGATAGAATACAGTGTTGGGGAAATTGAAAAAGAATATAATGGCAAAGAGAAAGTATGAGAAAAGATTAGTGGTTGATATAAAAGGGAAACAAAAAAATCTTTGAAAAAGATATAGAAATAAAAGAATAAGTAAAGGAATGGTGTAGCTAATTCGGTTTAAAAATGAATCTTATTGTGGAGGCAGAGAGCATTGAGGTACTGAAAGAGGAATTGCATCTATCTTCGCAAAAGAAGGGGATGAAGTTAATGTCACTGTAGAGGAACAGGGAGTTGACATATTGGATAGGATAAAAATAGAAATAAAGGAGCTATTAAATAGGTTGGCATCACTTAAAGTTTCAATATTTTACAAGACACCCAGTCTGAATGGAATGCATCCGAGGTTGCTGAGAGACGCAAGGGTGAAGATAGCAGAAGCTCTGACCACAATCTTTCAACCCTCCTTGGATATGAGAGTGGTGCCAAAAGACTTGAGGCTTGCAAATGTTTCAGCCTTCTCAAATAAGGGGAGAGTAATAAACTTGGCCAGTCAGTCTAACGACAGTGGTGGTAAAATTATGTGAGACCATTGTCAAGGACAAAATTAATTCTAACTTGGAGAAGCATGGATAAATACGGGAAAGACAGCATGGAGTTGTTAAAGGCAAATTATGTCTGACTAACTTTATTGAGTTATTTGATGAGGCAACAGAGAGGATTAATGAAGGTAGTGTAGTGGATGTATATATAGACTCACAAAAGGCATTTGATAAAGTACCACATAACAGACTTACTTGTAAAATAAAAGCATATGGTATTAAAGGGCTGGTGGTAACTTGGATACATAATTGACTAAGGAATACAAGGCAAAGTGTAGTGGTGAACAGATATTTTTTTAACTGAGAGAAATATGCATGGGTTCCCCCAAAGGGTCAGTATTAGGACTATTGTTTTTGCTGTTGTAGAAATGACCTGACCAATCTTCTACCTGAACTCCATGTTCCTGCCCAATTCCCATGTCCCTTGATTCCCTTGGTGTCCAAAAATGTATTGATCTCAGTCTTGAATATAATCAACAACTGAGCATCCAAAGCCCTCTGGGGTAGAGAATTCCAAAGGTTTATAACAAAATTTGATAACGCAGTAAGTATTGAGGAGGATAGTAGCAGACTTGGGGAGAACATCGGACTAGTGAAAATGGGCAAGCATATGGCAGATGCAATTTAATGTTGGTACGGGTGGAATAATACACTTTGGGAGGAACAATATGGCAAGCAGTATAATCTAAATTGAACCATTTTGGGGAGGGAATGCAAGAGCGTTGGGATCAGGGGGTGCATATTCATAAATCTTAGGTCACAGGGCAAGTTGAGAAAATAGTTAAGAAAGCATATGGGTTATTTGGCTTTTAAATAGGGGCATTGAATATTTAAAAAAGCTGTGCTAAACCTTTACAAATCACTGTTTAAGTCTCAGCTGGACTATTGTGTACAATCTGGACGCCACACTTTAGGAAGAATCCTAATGCCTTGGAGAGGATACAGAGGAGATTTACCGGGCTGATACCAGGCATGAGGGCGTTCACTTACATGTACAGATTGAAGAAGCAGGAATTGTCCTTCTTACAACAGAGGAGATTAAGGCGAGACCCAATATGCAAAATTATGAAAGGATTTGGGAGAGAAAATAAGAAGAAAGATAAGGCTGAAGCATTTGCAACAATCTTCAGCCAGAAGTGCTGAATTGATGATCCATCTCGGCCTCCTCCTGAAGTCCCCAGCATCACAGATGCCAGACTTCAGCCAATTCGATTCACTCCATGTGATATCACTTGGCTGTTGTGTTCTTCTAAGCAACAATTAATTTTGTCCTAAATATGCTCTCTACAAGATTCCGCACCACTGACATTAGGCTGACTGGCCTGTGGTTACCTGGTTTATCTCTCATATTGAATCAGCTGAGTTCTTTCCCTTGACTTGTTCTGGTTATCGTGTACCACCCCACTTCCTCCACTGTGAAAACAGAAACAAAATCCACATTTAAAATGTCTGCCATTCCCTTATTATACATATAGTCTCACTTACCTCTTTTTTTAATTCACTCCAAAATTCACTCATTCTCCTCTCATTCTCTTAATATATTTAGAAAAGCTTTCATCTATTCATACTCCCTTTCTGCACCTCTTATTACTTTCTTTATATTCCTTAGTTGATTGTCGACTCCACCCCTCTCTCTGGCCACTGCCTGAGGCTGAAACAGACCTGGGGGATGGGAACAGGATTTCAGATGGCAGAAGGCTGCTGTCAGGTGTCACAGACTTGTAATTATTTTTCTCCTCGGATTAGGGCGGCACAGTGGCGCAGTGGTTAGCACCGCAGCCTCACAGCTCCAGGGACCCGTGTTCGATTCTGGGTACTGCCTGTGTGGAGTTTGCAAGTTCTCCCTGTGTCTGCGTGGGTTTTCTCCGGGTGCTCCGGTTTCCTCCCACAAGCCAAAAGACTTGCAGGTTGATAGGTAAATTGGCCATTATAAATTGTCACTAGTATAGGTAGGTGGTAGGGAAATATAGGAACAGGTGGGGATGTTTGGTAGGAATATGGGATTAGTGTAGGATTAGTATAAATGGGTGGCTGATGTTCGGCACAGACTCGGTGGGCCGAAGGGCCTGTTTCAGTGCTGTATCTCTAATCTAATCTAATCTAATCATTACAAACAGTGTGTGCCTTTAAGACTCTGATAAAAACAGTGCACCTTTAAGGGAGAGAAAGTTCTGGAATTTCTAAGGCAGTGTGCCAGCAGCTGCACTTATTACCCTAGGCAACAACAGAAGAGAGAGAGGTCACATGGTTCAGTGTTTTGATTTGACTGTGTGTAAAACTGGCAAAAACCAGTTTGAACGAGTTAGTTGTGAGACTGTCCAACAAGGCGTGCTACTGAAGAAAAGAAAGCTATCTATTTTCTCTCAGCAAAGATTCTACAGGGCGTTAACAGTCAAGTTAATTGCCTAAAGAAGAAAAGCCTTTTTTCAAGAAACCGTTTGTATTGCTGAAGGAATTGTTGATGCCTACTGCAGCCAAAGAGTTGAATGCCTATTAAGAATAGATGACTGCATCAAATCCACATGAAGACTTCGAGTGGCCTTTGAATGTATGTGTGTGACTGGGGGAGTTAGATTAAAATAAGAAGTTATAAGGTCCTTAGACATAGGTTTATGTTAATAGTGTTGAAGATTTACTTTTAATAAATAGTTAATTTGTTGTTGTCTAAAGATACTTGGTGTGGTCTGTTTTATTCCGGGGGTTACTAGAGTGTTTGATTTGGCTGTTTTCCAGTTGGGTGGAAAGCTTTAAATAATATGCTGCGATCTGTGGAGTGACGGGACTGAAGTGACAGTGCGTTGCTCCTGCCGCAGTCGTAACATATTTTAATTCAGCGGCTCATCTGGGATCAGAATCAGATTCATTGGGCGGCTCGCATTTGGAATCATATTAATTGCTCATCTCTGGGATAAAATATAAATCGGGGTCTTGCATCTGGCATCATATTAATTGGAAACTCGATTGTCAGGTTCCAAATCTAACGCCAATTTTGAAGAAATAAAAGGAACTAGGTTTCTTGTGTAATAAGGTACAGTTTATATCATCAATGGCATTAGCAGTTGCAGCAGAGTTTCTGGGAAAGGAGAATGTTTCCCTCAGTGACTTGATAACTTGAACTAAGAATAAACTAAAAAAATTTGATGGCAAAATTCAGCGAGCGGGTAACAGCGAGAGCGGAGCCGGAGCACAAAGAGACTCGGAGAGAGAGAGAGAGAGAGAGCGTTCACTCAGCGAGCGGGAAACAGCGAGAGCGGAGCCGGAGCACAACGAGACTCGGCGAGATAGAGAGTTCACTCAGCGAACCGACTTTCCTTCCGGGAGCAGTCCAGGCGCGCCGGAGTTTTGAAAAAAAAGTCAACAGTGACATCACAGGAAAGCTGCAAGGTGATTGGTTGGTGAGTAACTGCTGTTAGGGAATAACTCTAAATAGCTGGGTTCATAACTAAAGTAAAGAGAAAGGTCTACAGTTTTTAATATAGTTGGTAGTGTTTTGTTTGGGGGGGAAATCAAGGTACCTAGTGTAAATCTAATTCTTGGGTAATTTAAGGGAGGAGAAACAGTGAAAAATGAAACAAGGAGTGTCATCACAGGAAAACCGTAAAGTTCATTGGTTGGTAAGTAACTGCTAATTTGAATTACCTATTCTAAGTTGATTTCAGATTAAAGATGAATAGGAGAAATATTTTATACATTAAAAACTAGAGACCATTCGGAAATTTAAAAAACAAATTAAAATCTAATTAAATAAAATAGAGATGCAGGGCAAGGCGATGTGTTGTACTTGCATGATGTGGGAGCTGGTGGACCCCATTGTGGTTCCTGGTGAACACGTCTGTAGCAAGTGTTGGCTGCTCGAGGAACTCCGGCTCAGAGTTGATGAGCTGGAGTCTGAGCTTCAGACACTGCGACACATCAGGGAGGGGGAGAGTTACCTGGACGCTGTGTTCCAGGAGACAGTCACACCCCTTAGACTAACTACCTTGAATTCGGCCAGTGGTCAGGGACAGGAGGGTGTGACTATGAGTGAGGCAGGTAGAGGGATCCAGGAGGTAGTGCTGCAGGAGCCTCAGCCCTTGTCCTTGTCCAACAGGTTCGAGATTCTTGCTCCCTGTGTGGACGAGAGAAGAGACTGTAGGGAGGATGAGCAAACTGACCACAGCACCGTGGTACAGGGAGCCATTCAAGTGGGGAGAGAAAAGAGAAATGTAATCGTAATCGGGGATAGTATAGTTAGGGGCATAGACACTGTTCTCTGTGGCCAGGATTGAGAGTCCAGAAGGCTGTGTTGCCTACCTGGTGCCAGGGTTCAGGATATCTCATCTGGACTGCAGAGGAACTTGGAGTGGGAGGGGAAAGATCCAGTTGTCGTGGTCTACGTAGGTACCAACGATATAGGTAGAACAAGGTTAGAGGTTCTGCTGAGGGAATATGAGCAGCTCGGGGCTAAATTAAAAAGCAGAACCAAAAAGGTAATAATCTCCGGATTACTACCTGAGCCATGAGCAAATTGGCAAAGGGTCAATAAAATTAAAGAGGTAAATGCGTGGCTCAAAGATTGGTGTGGGAGAAAGGGGTTTGAATTCGTGGGACATTGGCACCAGTACTGGGGAAGGAGGGAGCTGTTCCGATGGGATGGGCTCGACCTGAACTGTGCTGGGACCAGAGTCCTAGCGAATCGTATAACTAGGGCTGTAGATAGGGCTTTAAACTAAATAGTGGGGGGGAGGGTTCAGTTGCATGGAAAAACAGGAAGTTAAAGGAGAAGGTAGGAGTGCAGGTTAGTGATGAGGCTGATTGTTATCAAACTGCAAGAAGTATACTGGTTAAACCAGAAGAGAGAAATAATAAACAGGTGAATAAAGCATCAGTGCTGAGGGACAGGTTAGGGGGTATAACCCAAATAAGAGTTCTATATACAAATGCACGGAGTGTAAGGAATAAACTAGATGAGCTGCAGGCGCAAATTCAAGTGGAAGCTTATGATGTGGTGGCCATTGCGGAGACGTGACTGTAGGATGGTCGGGTCTGGGAACTAAATATACCTGGTTATAAAGTTTACAGGAGGGACAGGGAAAATGGCAGAGGGGGTGGAGTAGCCTTACTGATTAGAAATAATATCACCTCATTGGTGAGGGAGGATATAATGAGGGGAAAGCATCCAGTGGAGACCTTATGGGTGGAATTGAGGAACAGAAAAGGATCTAAAACTGTAATAGATGTTGTGTATAGACCCCCTGGGAGCAGTTCTGAGGTGTTAGATTGTATAAATGCACATATTAGGCAAGTGTGTAACAAAGGCAGAGTAGTATTAATGGGGGATTTTAACTTACACATAGATTGGGAGAGACAGACTAGCACCTGTCAGAAAGGTAGTGAATTTCTGGAATGTGTCCGGGATAGTTTCCTACAGCAATATGTCCTAGATGTAACAATGGGACAGGCAATATTCGATTTAGTTATGAGTAATGAGCCAAATTTAATTAGTAGCCTAACCGTGCGTGAACATTTATCAAATAGTGATCACAACATGATCGAATTCAAGGTAGCGTTTGAAAGTGAAAAGCACGAATCAGCTACTAGAATTTTAGACTTGGGTAAGGCTGACTTTACTGGGATGAGACAGAGACTGTCCAGGGTAAACTGGGTAAGTCTGTTAATGGGACAAACGACTGAAGAACAGTGGAGAATATTTAAAGAAATTTTTAACGAAATACAGAGCGAGTATAAACCCCTGAGAGGAAAAAAACTCCACTTCACAGAAAAAACAGCCATGGACAACTAAAGAGATTAGTGATAGCATAAAACAAAAAGAAAGGGCTTTCAAAAATGCAAAACACAGCACAGATCCAGCCAAATGGGATCGATACAAAGACCAGCAAAGGGTCACAAAGCAGCTTATAAGAGCTACTAAAAGAGATTACGAAAGGAAACATGCAAGAGACATCAAAATCAATAAGAAACTTTATAGTTACATAAAGGGAAAACGGGTGGTCAAGAGCAATGTAGGCCCACTAAAAGCTGAAACTGGAGATATTGTCATTGATAATGGGGAAATGGCAGACATGTTGAACAATTACTTTGCCTCAGCATTTACAGTTGAAAAGGAGGATAACTTGCCGGAAGTCCCGAAAAAATTAATAGCTGATAGGGGACAGGGACTTAATACAATTAACGTAAGTAAATCATCAGTAACAAGGAAATTAATGAAACTAAAGGGTGAGAAATCCCCAGGACCTGACGGTTTCCATCCGAGGGTGTTAAAGGAAGTAGCGGAGCACATTGTAGATGCCCTAACTATAGTCTTTCAGAGTTACCTAGATTCAGGAGTAGTTCCTCTGGATTGGAAAGTTGCACATGTCACTCCACCTTTTAAGAAGGGTGAAAGGAGGAAACAAGGAAATTACAGACCAGTTAGCCTGACATCTGTGGTGGGCAAGTTGCTTGAGTTTATAATAAAGGATAAGGTGACTGAACACCTAGAAAAATTTCAGTTAATCAGGGACAGCCAGCATGGATTCATGACAGGAAGGTCATGCCTGACAGATCTCATTGAATTTTTTGAAGAGGTGACTGAGGTAGTGGACAGGGGAATGTCTATGGATGTTATTTATATGGACTTCCAGAAGGCATTTGATAAAGTCCCACATAAGAGTCTGTTAACTAAGGTAGAAGCCCATGGAGTTGAGGGCAAATTATTGACGTGGTTAAAAAGTTGTTTGAGTGGTAGGTGACAGAGTGGGGATAATGGGTAAGTACTCCGATTGGCAGGATGTAACTAGTGGTGTCCTGCAGGGATCTGTGTTGGGGCCTCAATTATTCACATTATTCATTAACGACTTGGATGATGGCATAGTAAGTCATATATCCAAATTTGCTGATGATACAAAGTTCGGTGGTATTGTAGACAGTCTAGATGATAGCATTAAATTGCAAGGAGATATTGACAGACTAGGTGAGTGGGTAAAACTGTAGCAGATGGATTTCAATGCGGGCAAGTGTGAGGTTATCCATTTTGGACCAGAAAAGGATTGAGCGGGGTACTTTCTAAATGGGAAGAGGTTAAGTACAGTGGATGTCCAAAGAGACTTGGGGGCTCAGGTGCACAGGTCTTTAAAATGCCATGAGCAAGTGCAGAAAATAATCAAAAAGGCTAATGGAATGCTAGCCTTTATATCTAGAGGATTGGAGTATAAAGACACGGAGGTTATGCTGCAGCTGTACAAAACCCTGGTTAGACCCCACTTGGAGTACTGTGAGCAGTTCTGGGCACCACACCTTCGGAAGGATATATTGGCCTTGGAGCGAGTGCAGCGTAGGTTTACAAGAATGATACCTGGACTACAGGGGTTAAGTTACGAGAAGAGATTACACAAATTTGGCCTGTTTTCGCCAGAATTTAGAAGGTTAAGGGGTGATCTGATTGAAGTCTTCAAGATATTAACAGGTAAAGACAAGCTAGATAAAGATAAACTATTTCCACTGGTTGGAGATTCTAAAACTAGGGGGCATAGTCTAAAAATTAGGGCCAGACCATTCAGGAGAGATGTTAGGAAGCACTTCTTCACGCAAAGGGTGGTAGCGGTTTGAAACTCTCTCCCACAAACAGCAGGTTGAAGCTAGAACAGTTGTTGATTTTAAATCTGAGATAGATAGATTTTTGTTAAGCAAAGATATTAAGGGATACGGGCCAAAGGCAGGTATATGGAGTTAGGCCGCGGATCAGCCATGATCTCATTGAATGGCGGGACTGGCTCGAAGGGCTGAATGGCCTACTCCTGTTCCTATCTTCCTATGTTCCTAAAATTGGGGTTAGAATTGAAATCAGGTGCCAAAAAATCAGTGATAATTGACCTAATAGTTCAGCATTTAAAATTAGAATGAAAAGAAGAAGACAAGGGACAAGAATTGAGGATTGGATCAAGAATAAAAGGAGGCTTACGGCAGATCCCAAGCGCTGAAAACAGCGGAGGCACTAGAGGAGTATAGAAAGTGTAGGATGGCATTTTAAAAAGTAATTAGGAGAGCGAAGAGGGGGCATGAAAAAACACTGGCGGGCAAAATAAAGGAAAATCCCAAGGCGTTTTATAAGTATATTAAGGGTAAGCGGATAACCAGGGAAAGAGTAGGGCCCATTAGGGACCAACGTGGCAATCTTTGTGTGGAGCTGGAGGATATAGGTGAGGTTTTAAATGATTACTTTTCATCGGTGTTCATTATGGAGAAGGATGATGTAGGTGTAGAGATCAGGGAGGGGGATTGTGATATACTTGAACATATTAGCATTGAAAGGGAGGAAAGATTAGCTGTTTTAGTGGGCTTAAAAGTGGATAAATCCTCAGGCCCAGATGAGAGGTATCCCAGGCTGTTATGTGAGGCAAGGGAGGAGATAGCAGGGGCTTTGAGACAAATTTTCAAATCCTCTCTGGCCACAGGAGACATACCAGAGGACTGGAGGACAGCGAATGTGGTACCATTATTCAAGAAGGGCAGTAGGGATAAACCAGGTAATTACAGGCCGGTGAGTCAACATCAGTGGTTGGGAAAATATTGGAAAAAATTCTGAGGGACAGGATTAATCTCCACTTGGAGAGGCAGGAATTAATCAGGGATAGTCAGCATGGCTTTGTCAGGGGGAGATCGTGTCTAACTTACTTGATTGAATTTTTTGAGGCGGTGACTAGATGTGTAGATGAGGGTAAAGCAGTAAATGTTGTACACATGGATTTCAGTAAGGCTTTTGATAAGGTCCCGCATGGGAGCTTGGTTAAGAAGGTAAGAGCCCATGGGATCCAGGGCAATTTGGCAAATTGGATCCAAAATTGGCTTAGTGGCAGGAGACAGAGGGTAATGGTTGAGGGCTGTTTTTGCGATTAGAAGCCTGTGACCAGTGGTGTACGACAGGGATCGGTGCTGGGACTCTTGCTGTTTGTAGTGTACATTGATGATTTAGACGTGAATATAGGAGGTATGATCAGTAAGATCGCAGATGACACGAAAATTGGTGGTGTTGTAAATAGTGAGGAGGAAAGCCTTAGATTACAGAACGATTAGATGGGCTGGTAAAATGGGCGGAGCAGTGGCAAATGGAATTTAATCCTGAAAAGTGTAAGGTAACGAATTTTGGGAGGACTAACAAGGCAAGGGAATACACAATGGATGGTAGGACCCTAGGAAGTACAGAAAGTCAGAAGGACCTTGTCCATAGATCACTGAGGGCGGCAGCACAGGTAGATAAGGTGGTTAGGAAGGCGTATGGGATATTTGCCTTTATTAGCCAAAGCATAGAATATAAGAGCAAGGTGATGGTGGAGTTATATAAAACGCTAAAATCAGGCCACAGCTGGAGTACTGTGTACAGTTCTGGTCACCACACTCTAGGAAGGATGTGATTGCACTAGAGAGGATGCAGAGGAGATTCACCAGGATGTTGCCTGGGCTGGAGCTTTTCAGCTATGAAGAGAGACTGGAAAGGCTAGGGTTGTTTTCCTTGGAGCAGAGAAGGCTGAGGGGGGACATGATTGAGGTGCACAAGATTATGAGGGGCATTGATAGGTTAGATAGGAGGAAACATTTTCCCTTAGCGGAGGGGTCAAGAACCAGGTGGGCATAGAATTAAGCTAAGGGGCAGGAGGTTTAGGGGAGATTTGAGGAAACATTTTTTCACCCAGAGGGTGGTTGGAATTTGGAACCCACTGCCTGAAGAGGTGGTGGAGGCAGGAACCCTCACAACATTTAAGAAGTATTTAGCTGAGCACTTAACACCATAGCATACAAGGCTACGGGCAAGTGCTGGAATATGGGATTGGAATAGATAGATGCTTGATGGCCAAGTGCAGGAATATAGGATTAGAATAGTTGGGTGCTGTATGGCCAGCACAGACATGATGGGCCGAAGGGCCTGTTTCTGTGCAGTATAACTCTATGAAAAAAAAATAAGAAGGTAGTAAGTCAGAGAGTGATGCAGTGGAATTGGCTAAAATTCAGTTACTGTTGAGGAAACTGGAGCTTCAACAGGAAACAGAAAAAGAAATAGCAATAAGAAAACTTGAGGCTGAAAAAGAGTTAAGAAAACTGGAATTTGAAAAAGAGGAAAGGCAGAAAAAGAGAGAATTTAGGCTAAAAGAAGATGGAACTAAGACAAAGGGGTGGTCTTGACTCCTGGGAAAATTCTGGTCAGGAAGAATCTGAATTCAGCCCAGGACCTATCAAAAAGCTGTTTAAATTTATACAAGCTCTTCCTAAATTTGAGGAAAGGGACGTAGAGGCATTTTGCATATCTTTTGAAAAAATAGCCAAACAGATGAAATGGCCAAAGGAAAGCGGGACGCTGCTTCTGCAAAGCAAGTTGGTCGGCAGAGCTCATGAAGTTTATTCCATGCTTCCTGAAGAGGCTTCTGCAGATTATGAGGTGGCATAAAAGGCTATTCTCACTGCGTATGAGTTAGAACAAAGAACAAAGAAAATTACAGCACAGGAACAGGCCCTTCAGCCCTCCGAGCCTGCGCCGATCCAGATCCTCTATCTAAACATGTCGCCTATTTTCTAAGGGTCTGTATCTCTTTACTTCCTGCCCATTCATGTATCTGTCTAGATACATCTTAAAAGACGCTATCGTGCCCGCATCTACCACCTCCGCTGGCAACGCGTTCCAGGCACCCACCACCCTCTGCGTAAAGAACTTTCCACGCATATCCCCCCTAAACTTTTCCCCTTTCACTTTGAACTCGTGTCCTCTAGTAATTGAATCCCCCACTCTGGGAAAAAGCCTCTTGCTATTCACCCTGTCTATACCTCTCATGATTTTGTACACCTCAATCAGGTCCCCCCTCAACTTCCGTCTTTCTAATGAAAATAATCCTAATCTACTCAACCTCTCTTCATAGCTAGCGCCCTCCATACCAGGCAACATCCTGGTGAACCTCCTCTGCACCCTCTCCAAAGCATCCACGTCCTTTTGGTAATGTGGCGACCAGAACTGCACGCAGTATTCCAAATGTGGCCGAACCAAAGTCCTATACAACTGTAACATGACCTGCCAACTCTTGTACTCAATACCCCGTCCGATGAAGGAAAGCATGCCATATGCCTTCTTGACCACTCTATTGACCTGCGTTGCCACCTTCAGGGAACAATGGACCTGAACACCCAAATCTCTCTGTACATCAATTTTCCCCAGGACTTTCCCATTTACTGTATAGTTCATTCTTGAATTGGATCTTCCAAAATGCATCACCTCGCATTTGCCCTGATTGAACTCCATCTGCCATTTCTCTGCCCAACTCTCCAATCTATCTATATTCTGCTGCATTCTCTGACAGTCCCGTTCACTATCTGCTACTCCACCAATCTTAGTGTCGTCTGCAAACTTGCTAATCAGACCACCTATACTTTCCTCCAAATCATTTATGTATATCACAAACAACAGTGGTCCCAGCACGGATCCCTGTGGAACACCACTGGTCACACGTCTCCATTTTGAGAAACTCCCTTCCACTGCTACTCTCTGTCTCCTGTTGCCCAGCCAGTTCTTTATCCATCTAGCTAGTACACCCTGGACCCCATGTGACTTCACTTTCTCCATCAGCCTATCATGGGGAACCTTATCAAACGCCTTACTGAAGTCCATGTAGATGATATCTACAGCCCTTCCCTCATCAATCAACTTTGTCACTTCCTCAAAGAATTCTATTAAGTTGGTAAGACATGACCTTCCCTGCACAAAACCATGTTGCCCATCACTGATAAGCCCATTTTCTTCCAAATGGGAATAGATCCTACCCTCAGTATCTTCTCCAGCAGCTTCCCTACCACTGACGTCAGGCTCACCGGTCTATAATTACCTGGATTATCCCTGCTACCCTTCTTAAACAAGGGGACAACATTAGCAATTCTTCTGTCCTCCGGGACCTCACCCGTGTTTAAGGATGCTGCAAAGATATCTGTTAAGGCCGCAGCTATTTCCTCTCTCGCTTCCCTCAGTAACCTGGGATAGATCCCATCCGGACCTGGGGACTTGTCCACCTTAATGCCTTTTAGAATACCCAACACTTCCTCCCTCCTTATGCCGACTTGACCTCGAGTAATCAAACATCTGTTCCTAACCTCAACATCCGTCATGTCCCTCTCCTCGGTGAATACCGATGCAAAGTACTCGTTTAGAATCTCACCCATTTTCTCTGACTCCACGCATAACTTTCCTCCTTTGTCCTTGAGTGGGCCAATCCTTTCTCTAGTTACCCTCTTGCTCCTTATATATGAATAGAAGGCTTTGGGATTTTCCTTAACCCTGTTTGCTAAAGATATTTTATGACCCCTTTTAGCCCTCTTAATTCCTCGTTTCAGATTGGTCCTACATTCCCGATATTCTTTCAAAGCTTCGTCTTTCTTCAGCCGCCTAGACCTTATGTATGCTTCCTTTTTCCTCTTAGCTAGTCTCACAATTTCACCTGTCATCCATGGTTCCCTAATCTTGCCATTTCTATCCCTCATTTTCACAGGAACATGTCTCTCCTGCACGCTAATCAACCTCTCTTTAAAAGCTTCCCACATATCACATGTGGATTTACCTTCAAACAGCTGCTCCCAATCTACATTCCCCAGCTCCTGCCGAATTTTGGTATAGTTGGCCTTCCCCCAATTTAGCACTCTTCCTTTAGGACCACTCTCGTCTTTGTCCATGAGTATTTTAAAGCTTACGGAATTGTGATCACTATTCCCAAAGTAGTCCCCTACGGAAAGTTCAACCACCTGGCCGGGCTCATTCCCTAACACCAGGTCCAGTATGGCCCCTTCCCGAGTTGGACTATTTACATACTGCTCTAGAAAACCCTCCTGGATGCTCCTTACAAATTCTGCTCCATCTAGACCTCTAACACTAAGTGAATCCCAGTCAATGTTGGGAAAATTAAAATCTCCTATCACCACCACCCTGTTGCTCCTACATCTTTCCATAATCTGTTTACATATTTGTACCTCTATCTCACGCTCGCTGTTGGGAGGCCTGTAGTACAGCCCCAACATTGTTACCGCACCCTTCCTACTTAGTCCCTGAAGCTAACTAGCAGAGTTTAGTAACTTACAGAGATTGGCTGCACAGACATATTTAGAATTTGAGAGGGCGAAGCAAATTACTTTTGACCATTGGATACAGGATTTAAAGATAGAAACCACATATGAGAACCTTCAAGAATTGATTCTCGTAGAAGAGTTTAAAAACTCCATTCCTTCAGAAGTGAGAACTCTTGTAGATAACCTAAAAGTTTTGAAAGCTAGGCAAGCAGTGGAAATTGCTGATGATTTTGAACTTGTGAATAAGCCACGACCTTTTGTTCGTCACTCCCATAAACCCAAGAAGGATAGAAAGTAGGAGAGTGAAAGGAAGGCAAGTAGCTGGAGACCAGAAGGAACAGCTGGGAATGCCCCAGGATCACCACCTCAGGTCAGAAAGGAAGGTGCTGAGGGTAGAAGTGAGGTTCGCAAGCCGAAGTGTTATCATTGCCACAAAACGGGTCATCTTCATTCAGAGTGCTGGAAATTGCGAGGTAAACCCATAGGACTTGTTGGGGTACGCAAAACTAATGCAGAGGAAAAGACTCTGACTGAGAATATAGCAGACCAGGCTATAGCTTTAATGGCAGCCAGGTACAAAAACTAAAGTGAGTATAGAAGTTAAGAATAAAATATTCGAAAGTTAAAATGAATTTTTGTCAAAGGGGAAAGTAACCCCACATCCTTTATGTGAGGCGGGAAAACCTATCATTATATTCAGCGATACAGGAGCAACCCAAACTCTCTTGCTGGGGAAAGATATAACATTTCCACCACAGAGTGCCTTGAATGCTAAAGTTTTAGTTAATGGAATTGGTGGGGAGTATATACCCGTACCTTTATATAGAGTATGCCTAGAGAGTGAACTAATATCTGGGATGGTAACTGTAGGAATTGTTCACAGTTTGTCAGTAGAGGGAATTGATCTACTCCTAGGAAATTATTTGGCCGGATCAAAAGTATCAGTTTCTCCTATAATTACAGAGGAACCAAGCGAAATTAGGGAAATGGAGCAATTACAGGAACAAGTTCCAGGAATATTTCCTGCATGTGTAGTCACCCGAACAATGGCTAAACAGGATCTAGTGTCGGAGGTAAAAGTGGCACCACAAACAGATAGCCAAGTACCTGAAACCTTATTTGGGGATTTAGATAATCCAAATGAGATGTTTAACAGATCATCTATCATTGCAGCACAGCAGGCTGATCCAGAGATATACCAAATAGCACAGACAGCTCTGACAGAAGCTAAGGCAAAAGGGGTTCCAAAAAACTATTATATGGTAAACGGGGTTTTGAGGAGGAAATGGAGACCGCCTCATAGACCCACTGACAAAGACTGGACAGTTGTTGAACAGATAGTGGTATCACCTAAATATCACCAGAGATTATTAAGGTTAGCTCATGACATTCCTTTTGCAGGACATAGCGGAATTTGGAAGAACAAATTACACATAAGCCAACATTATTACTGGCCAAGTCTTACAAAGGATGTGAGACAATGTTGTAGAACATGCCATACATGTCAAATAGTGGGAAAAGTGCACCACTAGTTCCCATACCAGTGATTGAGGAACCATTTAGCAAGGTATTGGTAGACTGTGCAGGACCCTTGCCAAAAACAAAAGCAGGACAGCAATACATACTTACTATCATGGATATGGCTATTCGATTTCCAGAGGCCATTCCTTTGAGGACAATTACTGCTAAAATAGTAGCAGAAAAGTTAACCCAATTCTTTACGAGATATGGATACCACTTGAAGCTCAATCGGATCAAGGTTCTAATTTCATGTCTAAGATATTTCAAGAAGTCATGGGCAATTTGGGGATTAGACAGTTGAAATCCTCAGCATATCACCCACATTCACAGGGAGCTTTAGAGAGATACCACCAAACTCTCAAAACAATGATTAGAACATACTGCATGTCTGGGATAAAGGACTAGACTTTCTTTTATTTGCCACCACTCACCGAATGAGTCTACAGGCTTCAGTCCTTTCAAATTGGTTTAGAACAAAGAAAATTACAGCACAGGAACAGGCCCTTCGGCCCTCCAAGCCTACGCCGATCCAAATCCTCTATCTAAACCTGTCGCCTATTTTCTAAGGGTCTGTATCTCTTTACTTCCTGCCCATTCATGTATCTGTCTAGATACATCTTAAAAGACGCTATCATGCCCGCGTCTACCACCTCCGCTGGCAATGCGTTCCAGGCACCCACCACCCTCTGCGTAAAGAACTTTCCACGCATAACCCCCCTAAACTTGTCCCCTTTCACTTTGAACTCGTGTCCCCTTGTAATTGAATCCCCCACTCTGGGAAAAAGCTTCTTGCTATCCACCCTGTCTATACCTCTCATGATTTTGTACACCTCAATCAGGTCCCCCCTCAACCTCCGTCTTTCTAATGAAAATAATCCTAATCTACTCAACCTCTCTTCATAGCTAGCGCCCTCCATACCAGGCAACATCCTGGTGAACCTCCTCTGCACCCTCTCCAAAGCATCCACATCCTTTTGGTAATTTGGTAATGTTTACAGACATGAAGTAAGAGGTCCTCTAAAACTCATTAAAACATAGATTCCTGGAACAAAAGAATTAATCTTCAATACCGGACTATGTATCTGTGTTCCAAGAAAGGCTCACAAAAGCATGCGGTGTGGCTCAGGAACACCTTAAAGCATCCCAAACCAATATGAAAAAATGGGCAGACAAGAATGTAAAAACCCATAATTTTCAACCAGGGGATGAAGTATTGGTGGTGTTACCGTTACAGGGAGAACCATTAAAAGAACGGTTCAGTGGCCCATATAGAGTGATCAAAAGAGTGGGTAAGGTAGATTACTTGATTGACACCCCTGATCACCGTAAGTAGAACCGGTTGTGTCACATCAAAATGTTAAAGCAGTATTATCGCAGGGAGGAGGATAAGCCAGTACAGGTATGTCAGGTAATCGGGACTGTTAAGAAGGAAAAGGATTGTGAGGATGAGGCAGAAGGAGGCCGAGACAATTCTCAGATTGAACCTCCAACTATCAGATTAGTGGATACAGAATGTCTCGGTAAATTGCTTTTGCACTTAGAGGCTAAACAACTTGAAGACCTAAACAGGCTTGTCACAACATTTAAAAGAGTTTGTAGAGATAAGCCAAGATGTACAACCTTAGCCACTCATAGGGCTGAATTTTATTGGGGGCGGCGGTGCCCTTTGAACTCAGCGCGGCGCCCGCATTTAATGGCTGCCACAGAGCCCCTGCAATATTACGTGTGGGGGCTCATTAGCATCACTGCGCCGAGGCTCCCCCCCGATGTTACATGGGGAGAGGCAGGACATTCAGCACAGGGAGGAACCCTTTGACGGAGGTGCTGGGGCCCTATTTTAAGCGCCCCAGCACCTGCTTCCTGACAGCTGTTAAGGAAATACTTACCTGACTGTTGAAGAGTGGGGCTGCTGTCAATCTGGCAGCAAAGCAGAAACTGCTGCAGAAATCCAGCAGGTCAGGCATCATCTGTGGAGAGAGAAGCAGAGTTAACTTGTCCAGGTTCACAGACCCAAAAGCTGCCTGACCCCAGCACTTTCTGATTTGCTGCCACATACTTACCCTGCTGTATCCCAGTGTCCTGTGAAGTTGCGATCCTCTTCTTTCACTCAAGTGTAACATGCCTTCTTGTAGGCGTGCTGCACCTGGTGAATAATCTTAAATTTGCACATTCCAGGACGTGAGACTTAGATAGACCATAAAAGATATTACAGAGGTTTACAGAGAACACACTGACACAAATGGGAATGCGCAGGTGTCACAGCAATGTAAATACGTCTTTCACTAAATGTTCCTCACCAACATGCGTGTCCTTTATTCTGTGCGAATGATGTGTGTCAGCATGTAGCGCCAATGTCACATCCCTTTGCACCGTTGGCCCTTCAGAAGAGCCAACGTATGCAATAACATTATTGCTGTGCCACCATTACACATGAGTGTGTCCACAGATATAGTGACATTGACATTGACTCAGTCAGTTGCTGCCTCTAATGGTTTACACAGGGATGCTGCAGATGTGGACTGGTGCACAGCAGGTGAGCGAGGGTGATGTGTGGCTTGCAGAGCTCATGTCGGTTCCTATGGAGCAGACAGCCTTTGTCTGATAAGCCACTGCCCTACATCCCTCAGTGGTGGCTCTTGTAGCTCAGTGGTGGAGTTTCTCACTGCCGGGAGCCATGTCTGCAAAGGATAACCCTTATCTCCAAGAAGCCACCCCTCCATCTGAGCCAGTTCAGTGAACAGTGGTGGCAGCCAGGACTGGCACAAGACCCCGGTGTCCTGGCAGCTGCCTGAGAAGCGGTCACACATTCGCTGCAAGCATCTGCAGTGTTCACATACCAGCTTCACCGAGATTGAGAGGCTCCTTTAATGGTGACGTCTGCAGGTGGTAGCCTGGCAGTAGGCCTGATGGCCACAGGAGTGCAGTCTATGAACATTACAACCTATAGTTCTCCAGCAACGGTGCCAGAACCAATGGCCCTCTGGGCCTGGCTGTGAGAGTCCATCCTGTAGCGGACATCCTCACTGGCCCTCCGGTGCAGGGCATTGGTGACCTCCCTGATGCAGCAGTGCACTGCTGACTGTGTGACCCCAGAAATGTTTCTGGTGGGCCCCTAAAAGGCTGTAGAGGTGTCAGGCTTGAGAACCGCTGCCACTATGAGGAACAAAGGCATGGGATGTCCACTGGAGCCCATGGGCTGCAGGTCATCCTTGAGCAGGGCACAGAGATGTGTCACCACCCTTTCTACATGCATAATCTCCTCTGACACTGGTGCTCTGACATCCGATAGCATGTCATGTGGGGCCAGTAGATGCACGGCAACCGTAATGGCGGGCTCCTCTTGGGGGCTGCTGCTAACGACCGGGGGCCTCTACGTGGATCACACCTGCCTGTTGATATTGCCTCTGGTGCATACGGATCTTCACGTGCAGAGGAACACACAATGTAGGATGAGCCATACCTATTTCCAAGTGATAAATAAAGTTGGACCCTGCATGTATTCGAAGGTTCCTAACAGGGCATGGATTGGTGTTGATGGGTACATCAGCTGCTTTCCTGGGTCAACTATGTTGCGTGCCATGGCATTGCCCTTCTTGGCCAACACTCAGAGTGGCACAGCATGACCACATCAAGATCCTACCAGCTGAATCGATTGCCCCCACTATCCATATAACCTTAATGCTCCTGTCCTTTCTGGCACCCTCCCCACACACAGGGTGCCTAGTGTGCCATTGCCACTTCACAAACACAGAGCATACTTTTAACAAAGGGATGGTACACGGTACCTCCCTTCATGCCAGCACAGCTTTCCCTCCAGTAATCCCAGACCCCCTCCCTTTTAGAATGCAGAGTTAGACCTTTGTGTATCCCCCCTCCCTTCCAGAATGCAGAGTTAGACCCCTGCATATCCCCCCCTTCCAGAATGCAGAGTTAGACCCCTGCATATCCCCCCCTCCCTCCTCCCGTTTAAGAATGCAGAGTTAGACCCCTACATATCCCCCTCTTCCAGAATGCAGAGTTAGACCCCTACATAACCCCCCCTTCCAGAATGCAGAGTTAGACCCCTGCATATCCCCCCCTCCCTCCTCCCGTTTAAGAATGCAGAGTTAGACCCCTACATATCCCCCTCTTCCAGAATGCAGAGTTAGACCCCTGTGTATCCACCCTCCCTTCCAGAATGCAGAGTTAGACCCTTATGTATCCCCCCTCCCTCCTCCCTTCCATAGTGCAGAGTGAGGACCCACTAGTTTTTCAGATCATGAACGGGACGGCACGTGACAGTCGCCCGTTCAACGAAAAATCCGGCAGTGTCGGTGGAGAGGCGGCGGGCTGCATAATCAGCTTAGGTCAGTAAGTAGTACCATATGCTAATTGTGGTGCCGCCGCTGTGCAGTGGGTGGGAGCTGCACCGAGGTCCCGCCACTGCCGGTAAAATGCGGCAGGCCCATCTTGACGTCGCGGGTCGAGGCAGGCCTCTCCCCGCAGCATTTTACTGGCCCCTGCGGCGTTGAGGGGCCGGTAAAATTCAGCCCATGGTGTGGATATAGGGGGAATTGTTCCTTTAAAACAACATCCTTACCGCTTAAGTCCAGACAAAAAGGCCCAAGTAAAAGCAGAGAGCCAGTACATGCTGGAAAACAATTTGATCGAAACTAGTCAAAGCAGCTGGAGTTCACCAATAGTTCTATTACCTAAACCTGATGGGTCAACGCTGTTTTGTATAGACTATAGAAAAGTCAATGCGATAATGAAGGCAGACTCCTACCCAATTCTGCATTTAGAAGACTATATCGACAGAGTGGGCAGTGTTAGGTTTCTTACCAAGATCGACTTGTTAAAGGGATACTGTCAAGTTCCTTTGACTCCTCAGGCCAAAGAGGCTTTTGTAACACCTGACGGTCTTTATCAGTGCCGGGTGATGTCATTCGGGCTAAAAAATGCCCCAGCAACTTTTCAAAGATTAATGAATCAGGTGGTAGCCAGTGTTCCCAACTGTATAGTGTATCTCGATGATGTACTAATATATAGTAACACAGGGGCAGCACAGTAGTGCAGTGATTAGCACCGCAGCCTCACAGCTCCAGCAATCTGGATTCAGTTCTGGGTACTGCCTGTGCAGAGTTTTCAGGTTCTCCCTCTGACCACGTGGGTTTCCGCCAGGTGCTCCGGTTTCCTCCCACAGCCAAAGACTTGCAGGTTGATAGGTAAATTGGCCATGGTAAATTGCCCCTAGTGTAGGTAGGTGGTAGGAGAATTGAGGGAAGGTGGGGATGTGGTAAGGGAATATGAGATTAATGTAGGATTTGTATAAATGGGTGGTTGTTGGTCGGCACAGACTCAGTGGGCCGAAGGGCCTGTTTCAGTGCTGTATGACACTATGACTTGGCAAGAACACTTAAACCAGCTGAAAAGTTTGTTTAAAAAGTTGCAAGCTGTGGACTTAGTGATAAATCTGGAGAAAAGTGAATTTGGAAAAGCAAGAGTAACTTACCTCAGACACATATTGGGGCAAGGACAGGTATTGCCAAAAATGGTAAAGGTACAAGCCTAAGTTGAGTTCCCTATCCCTAAATCTGAACGGGAAATAATGAGGTTTTTAGGGATGTGCGATTTTTACAGGAAGTTTGTATGGAATTTTAATCCTGTGGCTGCTCCATTAACCAATTTGCTACAAAAAGAGAAAAACAAAGTAGTATGGTCAGATGAATGTCTGGCAGTTTTTGAAAAGCTAAAGGCAATGTTAACTAATGAACCAGTGTTGGCTGCTCCAAATTTTGCTAAACCCTTTAAATTAGCGATCGATGCTAGCGACCCGGGGGTTGGTGCAGTCCAATTGCAGGATGACGAATCGGGCATAGAAAAGCCAGTAGGGTACTTTTCAAGAAAACTAAATTGCCATCAAAAAAAGTATTCCACTGTGGAAAAAGAAACATTAGGACTTTGCTGGTTCTCAAACATTTCAAAGTATATGTCCGCCAAGACTATAAAGAAATATTAATATACACTGACCATAACCCATTAACGTATATTAATGAAAATAATATGCTGCAACCTGTGGAATGATGGGACTGAAGTGACAGTGCGTTGCTGTCGCTGTGATTGTAACACAGAGACAAAGTCCATTCAAACACTACTGCATCCAATGAAAAGGTGAGGTACAATTCACTGGTGTGAACTGAACTGTAACATATTTTCCTCTTTGTTTATAATTCCAGGTCTAGGAATGGAAAACATTGGTGGGATTTTTGTGGTTCTAATCTGTGGCCTGATTGTTGCTGTTGTCATGGCAGTGATTGAATTTACGTGGACAATGAGACACTCCACAGAAACAGAGGTAATGATAGCTGAAGGGATCCACTTTTAAATGTCAACAAAGTCTTCAGAAATAAATGTTACAAAAAAGTTAATTACAAAACATGGAAAGTGACACCATATGCATATTTTCCTGCCTTAGTTGAATAACTGTAAGTATGTTAAGGTAGCACGAGGTGGGTGTGAAACTAGCATCACTGGTAGGTGTGTGTTAGGTGTGAGTCCTACATGCCAGGCACTGGTGCTGGGTGAATGATGGGGGTGTGGTGCATTGAGCAGCGTGAAAGGCTGTTGGAACAGAGGGTTGGAGATATCATGTGAAGATGCATTCACTGACCTTGGCCAGTCATGTGAAGTCATTATAGACTTCTTGTGGCATTGCTGCCAGGTCCTTGGCTCCAGAAGCTGGGAACTTACCTCCCTGGCCACATGCTCCCAATCCTTTCTGAAGATTGTCCTTAAGGGCCTTTGGCTCCTCTCCCATCCCAAATCCATGGCATCGCTCCTCCTGTCCACCTCCACCACTAAGGCCTACATAATCCATGACCCTGGAGCCCTCTGTGTGTCTTTGTTTTCCATTCTCCTTTACCATTGCAATAGTATTCAGCAGGAGCCTCCTGTCATTTAGTGTAGCTTCCCTTTAAGAGGAACAGACTGCCTTTAAGAACAGAAGGCTGGCTGCACTACGTGTTATCAGTGAATGCTGCTCAACTTCCTGCTGATTGCAGAGGCACTCGCTTGGCCCTATGCTACAATCAGGCAAATAAGGTGGCAGCACCAAATTTGCATGCTGCCCACCTCCACTGGAATCGAAACACACAGGTCACAAATTGTGACCCGTGTGCCTGAATAAAAACGCAAACCAATCTTTAGCCCCTCCAGCCTTAGAATTAGTACTGTCAGAGAAATTATCACAGTCATCTGGTATTCTTAGCAGAATAAGGAATCTGTTTATTAATAAGGGGTAAGCTTGCTCCAGCAGCAAATATGTCCATCCTTAGCAGGACTGTGGATTCTTACATGGGATCGGAGTAGTTTCCTATTGTTCAGTCTATGAATCCAGTATCTGTGTATCTGTTACTGTAAGTGGCCTGGCTGTTTGTCACATTATACATTATTGTTTAGCTATTATAAAAGCAAAATACTGCAGATGCTGGAAATCTGAAGGGTCACTGACCTGAAACGTTAACTCTGCTTCTCTCTCCACAGATGCTGCCAGACCTGCTGAGTATTTCCAGCAGTTCTTGTTTTTATATCGTTTAGCTATTATTGCCTGTTGGGAGCACTGTGTGTAACTTTTGTGTTTTGTAAAATACTTTATCCAACATTTTATCTTTCTGTTCTTTCCAGATTTCTGTTTGCCAGGAGATGCTGAAAGAGCTACGGAGTATTGTGTCGTGCCAGGAGAGCTTTCAGTCTCGGCGGAAGCGCCGCTTGATACGGACCTGTTCCAGTCACACTGAAATTCCACGTGATGCAAACACCATGAGCTTGAGCAATGGGAAACTGTGCAGTGGCAGATTGCCAAACCCCATCTCCCAGAGACTGGCACATGAGGCTAGCCTGGCAGTCAAAGGCTGTACCCACATTCGTGTCTGTCCAGAATGCCGTCGATTTCAGGGTTTGAGGCCTCGGCCCATGGAGACATCAATACAAAGTGAAGAGAGTCTAGAGTGGGAAAGGGGAACAACCAACAGCAGTGACCAAGAGCAATAGAACAAAAGTAAAAAGAGCATTGACACAAAGGCCATTTTGCTCATGGAGGTGAGCTCTGTCCTTTGTAGCTGGGGGAAAGCAAAGTGCAAACCCTGGACAGCTGGTTATGAAATAACCATAATCATCTTGCACAAAAAGACAATAACGATGCATAGTGTGGAACTTCACTCTCCAATCAGGGCAGTGGCAGAATTCCTTCAGTAAATTCTGTCAAATCTCACTTTCCACTCTTGAAGTAGCAAGGTCTCAAACCTCAAACTATGCACTACTGAAAACCCATCCCTAGGCCTGCAGAAGGACCATGTTCAATGCAAACCAGTGAGTTACTGAACATGTGGAATAGAGAAAGAGTAATTGGTAAAGATCTTGTTTGTGTGAAATCCTTTTTACACAAGACCAAGGTGGCTGGGTGGGGAGAAAGAGAATAAAAACTGCATATGCCCCCACCTCTGTTTCACCATCCTGTATGGTAGAAATTGGACTCACATGAATCTAGATTGCAAATTTGTGAAATGATTCTATGCAATTCCTGTGTTACAAAGATCCATACATTAAACTTTAATTAAGGATCTGTAATCCATTTTTTGCCTTTTTTAGAAAAATTTCCTTTGTTGTCTCTTGGTTCCACCTTCTGGGTAGTGCCTATCATTGTAAAGAAATGTGCCACTAAAAACTATGTCAGCAAAACAGAAACATGCAGGATCTTTACAACTATCAAAATAAAATTTGATGTTTAATGTTACCATTTACTGAGAAAGAATTAATTCCCTGGGAATTCATGTTCAACACTGAGGGGTCATGAGCTGCTCTTCTAACCAAACCCAACATTTCATGGAGCGAACCTTGGTTTTCTCACTATTGTCATTATTATTTACAAACTTCAAAGCTTTTAACTTTTAATTATATTATTTCAAATTATTGCAGAACCATTTTTAGTTACTATGTTTCAGCTTTTATAAATTGTTTTGAAAAGATTAATAGAATGATTTTGTTAAAACATCCCATTTGTGCCTATTAACTGTCACAGGTTTTCATTATTGAATTATGTTATTGTCACTGGGGTGGGATGGGGGGAGGAGAGGGAGAACGTGATGCTGATCTCTCAGTCTCAAGGACTTGTGTTTCAATCTGTTTTGTCTGAATATCGGGGAGATTCTGATAAACTAAGTTTAGTCTCAATCCCATTACTAATAGACATCAGCACAATTTTATATAACAGCATAACATTATTCAGTAAAAAGACCAAAAGCTAGCAACTTACAACGATGCCCTGCTACTGAGTTAATGGTTGAGAATACATTACCAGTCTAAGATAACCTGAGCTTAATATTACACAGAATCCAATGAATACCTAACCTGACCATTACAAACTAGCTATATTCTCTTCTTCAGCCATGCCATCCCTCGCCACATTCAGGAAAACATAAAAGTTAGAAATCTGATAAAGGTTACTTCAGTTCCATGAGATTATCTGAAGGAACAGCATGAGTTTTGTAACCATGCCACAGAGCTCGTTTAGACAAAACAGTTCAGGAGGTGATCACTGAGTGAGGCAATAGGAGCTGGAGTAGATCACATGGCCCCTTGAGCCGACTCCGCCATTCAATATGATCATGGCTGATCTTCTGCCTTAACTCCACTTTCCTAAATCCCTTGATTCTCTGAGTGATCAAAAATCTATCTCAGCCTTTAATATAATCAATGATGGAGTATCCATAACCATCTGGGGTAGAGAATTCCAAAGATTCACAATCCTCTAAGTGAAGAAATTTCTCCTCCTCTCCTCATTGACATGACAGGCCAAATGGCCTCTTTCTGTGCTGTAACCATTCTATGATTCTATGCTCTGTCCTAAATGTTTGGCCCCTTATCCTGAGACTGTGTTCCCATGTTCCAGACTCCCCAGCCAGGGGAAACAATTTCTCAGTGTCTACCCTATCAAGCCCCTTCAGAATCTTGTACGTTTCAATAGATAACCTCTCATTCTTCTAAACTCCAGAGAGTATAGGCCCAATTTACTCAGCCTCTCATCATAGGACAACCCGTTCATCCCAGGAACTAATCTAGTGAACCTTCATTCTGCCGCCTCCAAGGCAAATATATTCTTCCTTAGATATGGAGACCAAAACTGCACACTGTACTCCAGATATGGTCTCACCAAAGCCCGATACAATTGTAGCAAGTCTTCCTTATTCTTGTACTCCAATCCCCTTGCGATAAAGGCCAATATGCCATTTGCCTTCCTAATTGCTTGCTGTACCTGCATGCTAACTTCCTGTGTTCCTTGTACAAGTATACCTCATTCCCTCTGAACATCAACATTTACAAGTTCCACACCTTTTGTAAAATAATCTGCTTTTCTATTCTTATAACCAAAGTGAATAACTTCACACTTCCCTACATTATACTCCATCTGCTACCTTGTTGTCCACTCACTTAACCTGTTTAAATCTCTTTGTAGCCTCTCTGTGTCCGCCTCACAGCTTACATTCCCACCAGATGTGCATCATCAGCAAATGTAGATACATTACTCTCAGCCTCTTCGTCTAAGTTATTAACATAGATTGCAAATAGCTGAGGCCCCACCACTGATCCATGCGACAGTCCACTAGTCACAGCCTGCCAACTTGAAAATGCTTCTTGTCAATTAACTAATCCTCTATCCATGCTAATATATTACCCCCAATTTCATGAGCCCTTATACTATGTATTAATCTTTTGTGTGGCACCTTATTGAATGTTTTTTGGAAATCCAAGTATACTCCATCAACTGGTTCCTCTTTATCTACCTTACTAGTTACATCCTCAAAAAACTCTATTAAATTTGACAAACATGATTTCCCTTTTGTAAAACCACCTTGACTTTGTCTGATCATAGTATGATTTTGAACAAATATTTGTTGTTGTCTTTACAGCAGAAAACACAAGTTCCATACTAGAAATAGGATCCTAGGGGCTAAAAAGTGAGGAAATTAAGGAAATTCATATCAGCAAGAGAAAAAGTATTGGAGAAACTTAAGGGACTAAAATCTAACAAATCCCCAGGACCTGATAGCCTACATCCTAGGGTTCTAAAAGAGATAGCTGCAGAGATAGTGGATGTGCTGGCTATGATTTTCCAAAATTCCTTAGATTCGGGAATGGTCCCATCAGACTGGAATAAAAACAAGAAATGCTGGAACCACTCAGCAGGTCTGGCAGCATCTGTGAAAAGAGAAGCAGAGTTAACATTTCGGGTCAGTGACCCTTCTTTGGAACTCCCATCAGACTGGAAGTTGGCAAATGTTACATCACTTTTCAAGAAAGGAGGGAGAGAGTAAACAGGGAACTACAGGCCAGTTAGCCTAATATCAGTCATAGGGAAAATGCTGGAATCTATTATTAAGGAAGTTGTAACAATGCACTTAGAAAAGCACAGTATGATTAGAACAAGTCAGCATGGTTTTACTGAAGGGAAATCCTGTTTGACAAATTTATTAGAGTTTTTTGAGGATGTAACTAGTAGGATATATAAAGGGGCACCAGTGGATGTAGTATACCTGGATTTCCAACAGGCATTCGACAAGGTGCCACACAAAAGATCAATGGCTGTATTTGCTGACAACGCTACTGCTAGGTGGCGCTGCTGTGGCACATGCGCAGATGCAGCATGTGCCACTAAAACATCACAGTCTGCGACTTTAGGCAGCTGCCAGGACTAAAGATGGCGCTGCTCAAATAATCACACGGAGGCAACCTAACAAACACATGTCAGCACACAATGGCGGAGTGAGGGAGCGAACGAGTGGGCCTGGGCCGGGGCCGGGGAGTGCGCCGGGAGCGGGCCAGGGCCGGGAAGCGGGCTGGGGAGGGGTGGGGGGGAGCAGGCCGGGAACGGGGGGTGGAGCGGAGCGGGCCTGGTAGGAGCGGAGCGGCCGGAGAGTAGGCAAGCGTACAGGCCGGTGATGGAGGGGAGCGGAGCGGGCCTGGTAGGAGTAGAGCGGCCGGAGAGTGGCAGGCGTACAGGCCGGTGATGGAGGGAAGTGGAGCGGCCGGAGAGAGCGGGGGGTGGGGGGAGGGAGGAGGATTGCATTTTTCTGCGCATGCGCCATAAACTTGCAATGGCAAAAGACGCACCGGCCGGTCTCCGCACCCGGTGACACCAAAGTCTTCGGCCGCTCGCTCCGCATGGCCCTCTCTATCCAGCCGTTCCCTCCAGCTGCAGATCCCCCATACAGCCGCTTTCTCCCCTACTTCTCAACTGTGCTTCAGGCATTGCAGCTGTCTGCTCCCTGCCTTTTGCATCCCCCTCTTCAGGAACTTCTGAATTTAACTCCCTCCCACTACATCCCCACACCCCCTTTCCCCCACCACCCCCACCTCCCCCTCACAACCCCCCCCCCTCCCCCACCAAGGACCACACCACAGTTGAATATCTGAATTGCAGTTGCAAAGTCGGGAAAATAGCATCAAAAACCTCAACAATTCCAGGTTTAATTATTGAGAAATGTTATTAAGTACATTAAACATTCGAGGCACTGCTGTGCATGGATACATGAGTGTTGTGTCCAGCATTCCCGTGCGACAGACAGGCCGAGTCTCTGCTATGCAGAACTAAAGAGATTGTTCCTGGAGAGCCTTGTGGTGAATGAACGCGTGGCTCTCTATTCCACTACTGTATTGTCTATGTGAAGAAGGCAAAGTCACAAGAGTCTGAGCTCAGTCTATTCTTGGTGAATGTTCCCCAAACGCATCCCAATGTGCGCTCCCACTTCATCCATAAATGCAAGGTTCCTTTCCACATCGTGACCAGCTCCGCAGCATGATCCAGTTGCCTTCGTTGCTTGAATGCTGACCTTAAATCTCAAGGATTGTTTTCTCAACGGCATGTTTTACGTGAAAAGAAATAAGCAAAGAACATCAGTGTCAGAGCTTCCCCCTGCAATGAAATTACTGTTGAGCATGCTTTATGGTCTGCAGTAAAGGCATGTACTGATAACACCGCCAATGAATCACTTAGTACCCACCTCAGCTGTAGGAGTCAGGATGATGTTACTGCCCCTATCTCGTGATGGTTCAATGCTGCTCTCAGGGAAAACATGAATGATGTGAGGGTGCTGGAAAAAGAAGCACATTTCTTTTGTACTATGAACATAAAGCAGGCCATTTAGCCCAGCTGTTCCCTGCTAGTGGTTATGCTACTCCTGCGCCTTCTCATCCGCTCCCATTTAATCCTGCCTACTACTATCAGCATCACCTTCCATTTCTTTCGCTCTTATCTACCTTTGCCTTAAAGCAACATTGAGGATGGAGAACGGTGTGGCTGCACTCCCACCGCACCAATTGTGTACACAGCAAGAGCATTCACATTTGTGCTACCACTGGACAGGGCATGCTTGTTTCTTTTAGTGCTCAGTCTCTTCTTGCTGAATGTTCCCCAAGGGGGAGGCGGTGGTGTAGTGGTATTGTCACTGGACTGAAATCTTCAAAACGACTAAATAATTGCGATGAAATGTGAGAAAATGCCCGACAAAACTTCTCCTCCTTCCACTTTCAGAAACTCGCGCCGAAGCTTGACGCGTGAATATCCGAAGGTTGACGCATGCTTGAATACCCGTTGGCGTTGCATAAAGCGCATGCGCAGAGGCCGACCAGGCGCGTTGCCCGAAGATGCACACGTCACGCGATGACATCATCGGCGCATGCGCTAACCAGTCCTGGCAAGCAGGAACGCAGCGCATGCGCAGCAAGCAGGAGACCGTCTGCGCATGTGCGCACCGTGGCACAGCCTGAAGACGTCAGTGGCGGCCAGCGTTGTCAGGAATCATTTTGAAGATCAATAGGCAGGATAGGGCACATGGAGTTGGGGGTAATATATTAGCATGGATAGATAATTGATTAACTTACAAGAAGCAATGAGTGGGCATAAAATGAGGCATTTTCAAGTTGGCAGGTGGTGGGGCGGTCACGTAGTGGGATTGTCACTGGACTAGTAACCCAGAGACCCAGAGTATTGTTCTGGGGACATGGGTTTGAATTCCACCACAGCAGAAGGTGGAATTTGAATTCAATTAATAAATCTGGAATTAAAAGCTAGTCTAATGATGGCCATGAAACCATCGTCGGTTGTTGTAAAAACCCATCTGGTTCACGAAAATCCTTTAGGGAAGGAAATCTGCTGTTCTTACCTGGTCTGGCCTCCATGTGACTCCAGACCCATAGCAATGTGGTTGACTCTTAAATGCCCTCTGAATTGGCCTAGCAAGCCACTCAGTTGTATCTAACCACTACAAAGTCAATAAAACATAATGAAATCAGACGGACTACCCAGCATCAACTTAGGCACCAGAAACAACAAGGCAAACACAGCCCTGTCAACCCTGCAAAGTCCTCCTTACTAACATCTGGGGGCTTGTGCCAAAGTTGGGAGAGCTGTCCCACAGGTTAGTCAAGCAACAGCCTGACATAGTCATACTCACAGAATCATACCTGACAATGTCCCAGACACTGCCATCACCATCCCTGGGTATGTCCTGTCCCACCGGCAGGACAGACCCAGCAGAGGTGGCGGCACAGTGGTATACAGTCAGGAGGGAATTGCCCTGGGAGTCTTCAACATCGACTCCGGACCCCATGACGTCTCATAGCATCAGGTCAAATATGGACAAGGAAACCTCCTACTGATTACCACCTACCACCCTCCCTCAGCTCCATGTTGATCACCACTTAGAGGAAGCGCTGAGGGTGGCAAGGGTGCAGAATGTACTCTGTGTGGGGGACTTCAATGTCCATCACCAAGAGTGGCTCGGTTGCACCACTACTGACCGAGCTGGCCGAGTCCTAAAGGACATAGCTGCTAGACTGGGTATGCGGCAAGTGGTGAGGAAATCAACAAGAGGGAAAAACATACTTGACCTCGCCTTCACCAATAAAAGAATGGATAAAAGAGTTGAGCTGAAGCAGTGAAGTGAGAGTGACTGCTCTTGACATCAAGGCAGCATTTGACCGAGTATGGCATCAAGGAGCCCTAGCAAAACTGATGTCAATGGGAATGAGGAGGAAAACTCTCCGCTGGTTGGAGTCATACCTAACGCAAAGGAAGATGGTTGTGGTTGTTGGAGGTCAATCATCTCAGCTCCAGGACATCAATACAGGTGTTCCTCAGGGTAGTGTCCTAGGCCCAATCATCTTCAATATATAATATAAAAGCAAAATACTGCAGATGCTGGAAATCTGAAATAAAAACAAGAAATGCTGGAACCACTAAGATAAAATGAAATAAATGCAAAAAAAGGTTGTAAAAAAGAAAAAATAACTAAAAATGAAAGTAAAATGGGGGGCTGTCATGCTCTGAAATTATTGAACTCAATGTTCGGTCCGGCAGGCTGTAGTGTGCCTAATCGGTAGATGAGATGCTGTTCCTCGAGCTTGCATTGATGCTCACTGGAACACTGCAGCAATCCCAGGACAGAGATGTGAGCATGAGAGCAGGGGGGAGTGTTGAAATGGCAAGCAACCGGAAGCTCAGGGTCCTGCTTGCGGACTAAGCGGAGATGTTCCGCAATGCGGTCACCCAGTCTGCGCTTGGTCTCCCCAATGTAGAGGAGACCACACTGTGAGCAGCGAATACAGTATACTACATTGAAAGAAGTACAAGTAAATCGCTGCTTCACCTGAAAGGAGTGTTTGGGGCCTGGGATAGAGAGGAGTGAGGAGGTAAATGGGCAGGTATTACACCTCCTGCGATTGCAGGGGAAGGTGCCATGGGACGGGGACGAGGTGGTGGGGGTAATGGAGGAGTGGACCAGGGTGTCGCGGAGGGAACGATCCCTTCGGAATGCTGACAGGGGAAGGGAGGGGAAGATGCGACTGGTAGTGGCATCACACTGGAGGCGGCGGAAATGGCGGAGGATGATCCTTTGGATATGGAAGCTGATGGGGTGAAAAGTGAGGACAAGGGGAACCCTGTCACAGTTCTGGGAGGGAGGGGAAGGGGTGAGGGTAGAGGTGCGGGGAATGGGCCGGACACGGTTGAGGGCCCTGTCAACCACAGTGGGGGGAAATCCTCGGTTGAGGAAAAAGGTCATATCAGAAGCACCGTCATGGAAGGTAGCATCATCAGAGCAGATGCGTCAGAGACGGAGAAACTGGGAGAATGGAATGGAGTCCTTACAGGAGGTAGGGTGTGAAGAAGTGTAGTCGAGGTAGCTGTGGGAGTCGGTGGGCTTATAATAGATATTAGTAGACAACCTATCCCCAGAGATGGAGACAGAGAAGTCAAGGAAGGGAAGGGAATTGTCAGAGATGGACCATGTAAAGGTGAGAGAAGGGTGGAAATTGGAAGCAAAGTTGATAAAGTTTTCCAGTTCGGGGCGGGAGCAGGAAACGGCACCGATACAGTCATCAATGTACCGGAAAAAGAGTTGGGGGAGGGGACCTGAGTAGGACTGGAACAAAGAATGCTCGACATATCCCACAAAAAGACAGGCATAACTAGGACCCATGCGGGTACCCATTGCGACACCTTTTACTTGAAGGAAGTGCGTGGAGTTGAAGGAGAAGTTGTTCAATGTGAGAACAAGTTCAGCCAGGCGGAGGAGGGTGGTGGTGGATGGGGACTGGTTGGGCCTCTGTTCCAGGAAGAAGCGGAGAGCCCTCAAGCCATCCTGGTGGGGGATGGAGGTGTAGAGCGATTGGACATCCATAGTGAAGAGGAGGCGGTTGGGACCAGGAAACTGGAAATTGTCAAAATGACGTAGGGCGTCAGAAGAGTCACGGATGTAGGTGGGAAGAGACTGGACCAGCGGAGAAAAGATAGAGTCTAGATAGGAAGAAATAAATTCAGTGGGGCAGGAGCAGGCTGACACAAAGGGTCTGCCGGGACAGTCCCGTTTGTGGATTTTGGGAAGGCGGTAGAAGCGGGCTGTCTGGGGTTGTGGGACTATGAAGTTGGAAGCTGTAGAGGGAAGATCTGCAGAGGAGATGAGGTCAGTGACAGTCCTTTGGACGGTGGCTTGATGTTCGGTGGTGGGGTCATGGTCCAGAGGGAGGTAGGAAGAGGTGTCTGTGAGTTGGCGTTGAACTTCTGCAAGGTAGAGGTCGGTACGCCATACGACAACAGCACCACCCTTGTCTGCAGGTTTGATGACCATGTCGGGGTTAGACCTGAGAGAATGGAGTGCCTCAAATTCAGAGGGGGACAGGTTAGAGTGAGTGAGGGGGGCAGAGAAATTGAGATGACCAATGTCTCGCCGACAGTTTTCAATGAAGAGATCAAGAGCGGGTAAGAGGCCAGGGGGAGGGGTCCAGGTAGAGGGAGAATGCTGGAGGCGGGTGAATGGGTCTGCTGGTCGGGGGGAGGACTCCTGGTCAAAGAAGTGAGCCCGGAGGCGGAGGCGACGGAAGAAGAGCTCAACGTCATGCCGAGCGCGAAATTCATTGAGGTGGGGGCGTAAGGGGATAAAACTGAGACCTTTTCTGAGTACAGAACACTCAGCATCAGGGAAGGGGAGGTCAGAGGGTATAGTGAATACACGGCAAGGGGTCAGATCAGAAGGGGTGGGGTCAGAGGGAAGTGAAGCGGAAGGAGGATCTGGAGGGGCATTAGACCCCATCAGCTGCTGGAGCTTGCGTTCCTTAACACCTGAAAGGAAGAAAAAGTTTTTTGTTAATGCGTCGGATGAGACAAAAGATGAAATGAAACTGCGGAGTAGAACAGCTTTGAGATATGGTGAGACGGTGCTGCTGGAGAGAGAGGTCCAGTGTGTGCATGTGGCGGCGCATAGCACTGAGTGTGGATCTCAGGATGCGGCGAGAGTAGCAGTCCGAGGAACGTTGTATTTCTCGGAGATACCTGTGATCCTGGGTGGTTTCAAAGCATGATGGGTGAAACTGCAGTTGGAATCCACGTGGAATAAGTCGGAGCCGGAGACAGTCACTGAGGAAGGAGATGTGGCTGTGAAAACGGGTTTTGGTAGATACCTTATCAAACACCAGGAGGGAAAAAGAAAGCAATGAAGGTGAACAAGGTAAAAGAGACAAATGAAAATCCCGTTGGAGAGAAGAGCAGAACTTCTTCAAGGTAGGCATTCCTGGAAGAGAAGTGGCAGTGAATTAAACACTAAAATAAAAGCAAAATACTGCGGATGTTGGAATTCTGAAATAAAAACAAGAAATGTCTGGAACCACTCAGCAGGTCTGGCAGCATCTGTGAAAAGAGAAGCAGAGTTAACGTTTTGGGTCAGTGACCCTTCTTCAGAACTGACAAATATTAGAAAAGTCACAGGTTATAAGCAAGTGAGGTGGGGGTGGGGCAAGAGATAACAAAGGAGGTCTAGATTGGACCAGGCCACATAGCTGACCAAAAGGTCACGGAGCAAAGGCAAACAATATGTTAATGGTGTGTTGAAAGACAAAGCATTAGTACAGATTCGGTGTTAATACACTGAATATTGAACAGCAGCAAGTGCAAACCTGAAAAAAAACAGTGGGTAAGCAAACTGAACAAACTAAGATGAAATGAAATAAATGCAAAAAAAAAAGATGGTAAAAAATGTAAAAAAAGCATTTTTAAAAAAAGGAAGAAAAAATAACTAAAAATGACCAATCATCTTCAGCTGCTTCATCAATGACCTTCCTTCAATCATATGGTCAGAAGTGAGGATGTTCGCTGGTGATTGCACAATGTTCAGGCACCATTCGCGACTCCTCAGATACTGAAGCAGTCTGTGTGGAAATGCAGCAAGACCTGGACAATATCCAGGTTTAGGCTGATAAGTGGCAAGTAACATTCATGCCACACAAGTGCCAGGCAATTGACTATCTCAAACAAGAGAGAATCTAACCATCTCCCATTCACATTCAATGGCATTATGATCGCTGAAACCCCCACTATCAACATCCTGGGGGTTACCATTGACCAGAAACTGAACTGGAGTAGCCATATAAATACAGTGGCTACAAGAGCAAGTCAGAGGCTAGGAAACCTGTGGCAAGTAACTCACCTCCTGACTCCCCAAAGCCTGTCCATCATCTACAAGGCACAAGTCAAGAGTGTGATGGAATACTTTCCACTTGCCTGGATGGGTGCAGCTCCAATAACACTCAGGAAACTCAACACCATCCAGGACAAAGCAGCCCACTTGATTGGCACCCCATCCACAAATATTCACTCCCTCCACCACCGACACACAGCGCCAGCAGTGTGTACCATCTACAAGATGCACTGCAGCAATGCACCAAGACTCCTTAGACCGCACCTTCCAAACCCGCAACCTCTACCACCTTGAAGGACAAGGGCAGCAGTTGCATGGGAACACCATCATCTGCAAGTTCCCCTCCAAGCCACACATCATCCTGACTTGGAACTCTATTACTGTTCCTTCACTGTCGCTGGGTCAAAATCCTTGAACTCCCTTTCAAACAGCACTGTAGGTGTACCTACCCACATGGACTACAGCGGTGCAAGAAGGCACCTTCTCAAGGGCAATTAGGGATGGGCAATAAATGTTGGCCTAGCCAGTGATGCCCACATCCCATGAATGAATAATAAAAAAAAGTGAGGTTATTCAATTTGGTAGGAAGAATAGAAAACCAAAATATTATATAAATGGAGTGGGTCTATAGATTGCTGTGGTACAGAGGGATCTGGGTGTTCTCGTACATGAAACACAAAAAGCTGGCATGCAGGAACAGCAAATAATTAGGAAGGCAAATGGAATGTTGGAACTTATTGCAAGGGTGATGAAGTATAAAAGTAGGGAATTCTTGCTACAATTGTACAAGGTATTGGTGAAACCAAACCTTGAGTACTGCATACAGTTTTGGTCTCCTTATTTAAGGAGGGATACACTTGCACTGGAGGCAGTTCAGAGAAAGTCCACTAGGTTGATTCCTGGGATGAAGGGTTGTCTTATGAGGAAAGGTTGAGCAGGTTGGGTTATACTCATTGGAGTTTAGAAGAATGAGAGGTGATCTTATTGAAACATATTAGGTTCTGATGGGGTTTGACAGGGTAGATGCTGAGAGGATGTTTCCCCTCCTGAGGGAATCTAGAACTAGGGGGCACAGTTTCAGAATAAATTGTAAATGTAAGATGGAAATGAGGATGAATTTCTTTTCTCAGAGGGTTATTAATCTTTGGCATTCTCTGCCCTACAGAGCAGTGGAGATTGGGTTATTGAAAATATTCAAGGCAAATAAATGCAGATTTTTGATCTACAAGAAAGTTAATGGTTATGGGAAACAGGCAGAAAATGTAGTTGAGACCACGATCCAATTCCCTTTTGAAAGCCACGATTGAATTTGCTTCCACAACACTTTGAAGCATTGCATTCCAGATCCTTACCACTTGCTGCATGAAAAACTTTTTCATCATGTCGCCTTAGGTTCTTTTGCCAATCACTTTAAATCTGTGCCCTCTGGTTCTCTATCCCTATGCTAATGGGAACTATTTCTCTCTGTCCAGAACAAAGAACAAAGAACAGTACAGCACAGGAACAGGCCATTCGGCCCTCCAAGCCTGCGCCGATCTTGATGCCTGCCTAAACTAACACCTTCTGCACTTCCGGGGACCGTATCCCTCTATTCCCATCCTATTCATATATTTGTCAAGATGTCTCTTAAACGTCGCTATCGTATCTGAGTCCACCACCTCCCCTGGCAGCAAGTTCCAGGCACTCACCACCCTCTGTGTAAAAAACTTGCCTCGCACATCCCCTCTAAACTTTGCCCCTCGCACCTTAAACCTATGTCCCCTAGTAACTGATTCTTCCACCCTGAGAAAAAGCTTCTGACTATCCACTCTGTCCATGCCACTCATAACTTTGTAAACCTCTATCATGTCGCCCCTCCACCTCCGTCGTTCCAGTGAAAACAATCCGGGTTTTTCCAACCTCTCCTCATAGCTAATGCCCTCCAGACCAGGCAACATCCTGGTAAACCTCTTCTGTACCCTCTCCAAAGCCTCCACGTCCTTCTGGTAGTGTGGCGACCAGAATTGCACGCAATATTCTAAGTGTGGCCTAACTAAGGTTCTGTACAGCTGCAACATGACTTGCCAATTTTTATACTCTATGCCCCGACTGATGAAGGCAAGCATGCCATATGCCTTCTTGACTACCTTATCCACCTGCGTTGCCACTTTCAGTGACCTGTGGACCTGTACGCCCAGATCTCTCTGCCTGTCAATACTCCTAAGGGTTCTGCCATTTACTGTATACCTCCCACCTGCATTAGAACTTCCAAAATGCATTACCTCACATTTGTCCGGATTAAACTCCATCTGCCATTTCTCCTCCCAAGTCTCCAACCGATCTATATCCTGTTGTATCCTCTGACAATCCTCATCATCATCCACAACTCCACCAACCTTTGTGTCGTCCGCAAACTTACTAATCAGACCAGCTACATTTTCCTCCATATCATTTATATATACTACAAACAGCAAAGGTCCCAGCACTGATCTCTGTGGAACACCACTAGTCACATCCCTCCATTCAGAAAAACTGCCATCCACTGATACCCTCTGTCTTCTATGACCAAGCCAGTTCTGTATCCATCTTTCCAGCTCACCTCTGATCCCGTGTGACTCCTCGTTATTTTGAACACCTCTATCAGTTCTCCTCTAAATGTTCTCTTCTCAAAGAACAACTTCAGCTTCTCCAATCTATCCACATCTCATAAATCTTTTCTGCACCTTCTCTAAAGCCTTCACATCCCTCCAAAACTGCGGTGCCTCAAACTGTACACAATACTCCAGTTGAGGCTGAACCAGTGTTTTATAAAGGTTCATCATAACTTCCTTGCTTTTGTACTCTATGCCTCTATTTATAAAGCTCAGGATCCCATATGCTTTTTTAACCATTTTCTCAACCTGCCCGGCCACCTTCAAAGATTTGTGCACATATATTTTTTTTGTTGAAAATAAAACCTCTGGAGATAAGGTGAGTACGACTAAAGTGTTTTTTTTCAAAGAATTTTAGATTGAAGTGGGTAGAACAAGGCCCTTAGTATAATTAGTATTTTTGAATTCAGGGAGTAACTAATTAACCTAAGGGTAAGTCATGAAAGGAGAGCTCAGCCCCATGATATGCTCCTCCTGCGCTATGTGCAAAATCAGGAACGCTTCCAGTGTCCCTGACGACCATGTGTGCAGGAAGTGTATCCATCTGCAGCTACTGATTACCCGCATTACGGAGCTGGAGCTGCAGGTGGATTCACTGTGGAGCATCCGCGATGCTGAGGACGTCTTGGATAGCACGTTTAGTGAGGTGGTCACACCGCAGATAATGGCCGCACAGGCAGAAAAGAGATGGGTGACCACCAGACGGAGTAGTAGGCGCAGGCAGGTAGTGCGGGAGTTCCCTGTGGCCATTCCCCTCTCAAACAGATATACCGCTTTGGATACTGTTAGGGGGGGATGACCTCCTAGGGGAAAGCAGCAACAGCCAAGTTCGTGGCACCACGGAGGGCTCTGCTGCACAGCAGGGAAGGAAAAGGGTTGGAAGAGCAATAGCGAGAGGGGATTCTATCATAAGGGGTGCAGACAGGCGTTTCTGTGGCCGCAAATGAGACTCCAGGATGGTATGTTGCCTCCCTGGTGCTAGGGTCAAGGATGTCTCGGAGCGGCTGCAGGACATTCTGAAAGGGGAGGGTGAGCAGCCAGAGGTCGTGGTCCATATTGGTACTAACAACATAGGCAGGAAGAGAGATGAGGTCCTGAATATAGGGAGTTAGGCAGAAGGTTAAAAAGCAGGACCTCTAGGGTTGTAATCTCAGGATTTCTCCCTGTGCCACATGCTAGTGAGGGTTGAAATAGGAGGATAAGGCAAATGAATGCATGGCTGAAGAGCTGGTGTAGGCGGGAGGGCTTCAGCTACTTGGCTCATTGGGATCTCTTCTGGTGCAGAGGTGACCTGTACAAGAAGGACAGGTTGCATCTGAACTGGAGGGGGACGAATATCCTTGCGGCAAGGTATACGAGCACTACTCGGGAGGGGGGTGGGACCCAAAGTAGCAGTCTCTCAGATGAGATAGTTGAGGCAAATGTAGAGGTTAAAGCAAGCAAGTCAAGTAGGCAGGCCGGGCAGGGACAGGACAGGGAGCGTGGAAGGTCTGATAGGCTAAACTGCATTTACTTTAATGCAAGAAGCCTTACAGGTAAGGCAGATGAACTCAGAGCATGGATCGGTACATGGGATTGTGATATTATTGCTATTACGGAAACGTAGTTGAGGGATGGGCAGGACTGGCAGCTCAATGTTCCGGGGTACTGATCTTTCCGGCGTGACAGAGGTGGAGGTAAGAGAGGAAGGGGAGGTGCACTCTTGATTAGGGAAGACATCACGGCAGTAGTTAGAGAGGATATCCCGGGGGGAATGTCCAGCGAGGCCATATGGGTAGAACTTAGAAATAAGAAAGGGGTGATCACTTTGATGGGATTATACTATAGGCCCCCCAATAGTCAGAGGGAAGTGGATGAGCATATATGTAGGGAAATCACAGATAGGTGTAGGAATTATAGGGTTGTAATTGTAGGTGATTTTAACTTCCCTAATATTGACTGGGACTGCCTTAGTGCTAAGGGATCAGATGGGGAAGAATTTGTTAAGTGTGTCCAGGATAGTTTTCTGAAGCAGAATGTGGATGGCCCTACTAGAGAAGGGGCTACACTCGACCTCCTCTTAGGAAATGAGGATGGGCAGGTGGTTGATGTGTCAGTGGGGGAGCACTTTGGGACCAGTGACCATAACTCTATTAACTTCAAGATAGTTATGGAAAAGGATAGGACTGGTCCTCAGGTTGAAGTCCTAAATTGGGGGAAGGCTAAATTCGATGGCATCAGACAGGAACTCTCAAAAGTTGAATGGGAGAGGCTGTTTACAGGTAAAGGGACGTCTGGCAAGTGGGAGGCTTTTAAAAGTGAGATAGGAAGAGTTCAGGGCCGGAATGTTCCTGTTAGATGGAAGGGCAAGGCTGGCAACTTTAGGGAACTTTGGTTGATGAGGGATATTGAGGGTCTGGTCAGGACAAAGAAGGAGGCATATGTCAGGTATAGGCAGCTGGGATCGAGCGAGTCCCTCAAAGAGTATAGGGGATGTAGGACTACACTTAAGAAGGAAATTAGGAGGGCGAAAAGGGGCCATGAGATTTCCCTGGCAGATCATATAAAGGAGAATCCGAAAAGATTCTATAAGTATATTAAGAGTAACAGGGTAGCTAGGGAGAGAGTAGGTCCCCTTAAGCATCAGTGTGGCAATCTATGTGTGGAGCCACAGGAAATGGGCAAGGTCTTAAATGAATATTTCTCGTCCGTATTTACCGTGGAGGTGGTCATAGAAGCTAGTGAGTTCAAGGGAGGGAACACCGATATCCTGGAGCATATCAACATTACAAAGGAGGAGGTGTTGGAGGTTTTGAAGCGCATTAAGGTGGATAAATCCCCAGGGCCTGACCAGGTGTATCCTTGGATGCTCTTGGAAGCAAGGGAGGAGATTGCTGGGGCCCTGGCAGAGATTTTTGTATCATCGTTAGCCACGGGTGAGGTACCGGAAGACTGGAGGATAGTTAATGTTGTGCCTTTATTTAAGAACGGCAGCAGGGATAATCCAGGGAACTACAGGCCGGTGAGCCTATCATCAGTGGTGGGAAAGTTATTGAAAGGGATTCTGAGACACAGGATTTATATGCATCTGGAAAGGCATGGTCTGATTAGGGATTGTCAGCATGGCTTTGTGCATGGGAAATCATGTCTCACGAATTTGATTGTGTTTTTCATGGAGGTGACCAAGAGGATTGACGAGGGCAGGGCGATGGACGTTGTCTACATGGACTTTAGCAAGGCCTTTGACAGGGTCCCGCATGGTAGGCTGGTCCAGAAGGTTCGAACACATGGGATCCAAGGTGAGCTAGCAAATTGGATACAAAATTGGCTTGGTGATAGGAGGCAGAGGGTGATAGTGGAGGGTTGTTTTTCAGATTGGAGGCCGGTGATCAGTGGTGCGCCGCAGGGATCAGTGCTGGGCCCTCTGTTGTTTGTCATATATATTAATGACTTGGATGTGAATGTAAGGGGCATGATTAGTAAGTTTGCAGATGACACCAAAATTGGTGGTATAGTGGACAGTGAAGAAGGTTGTCTAAGGTTACAACAGGATATAGATCAACTGGGAAAGTGGGCAAGGGATTGGCAAATGGAATTTAATGCAGACAAGTGTGAAGTGATGCATTTTGGGAAGTTAAACCAGGGCAGGACATATACAGTGAATGGCAGAGCCCTGGGGAGTGTTGTTGAGCAGAGAGACCTTGGGGTGCAAGTACATAGTTCCCTGGGAGACATGGTGGTGAAGGCGGCGTATGGCATGCTTGCCTTCATTGGCCAAGGCATTGAGTACAAGAGTTGAGACGTCATGTTACAGTTGTACATAACATTGGTTAGGCCACATTTGGAGTACTGTGTGCAGTTCTGGTCGCCGCACTACAGGAAAGATGTGATTAAGCTGGAGAGGGTGCAGAAAAGATTCACAAGGATGTTACCTGGTTTGGAGGACCTGAGTTATAAAGAGAGATTGGATAGGCTGGGTCTGTTTTCCATGGAGCGAAGGAGGCTGAGAGGGGACATGATAGAGGTATATAAAATTATGAGAGGCGTAGATAGGGTAGATAGCCAGAGTCTGTTTCATGGTTGGTGTGACTAAAACTTGAGGGCATAGAGTTAAGGTGAGAGGGAGGAGGTTTAAAGGGGATCAAAGGGGTAAATTTTTCACACAAAGAATAGTGGGTATCTGGAATGAGCTGCCTGAGGAGGTGGTGGAGGCAGGAACAGTAGTGACATTTAAGAGGCTTCTGGACAGGTACTTGAATGAGCAAGGCATAGAGGGATATGGAATTAATGCAGGCAGGTGGGATTAGTATAGATAGGCATTATGGTTGGCATGAAGGGCCGAAGGGCCTGTTTCTATGCTGTATGACTCTATCTCTCTAAATTTGTTCTGCCTTTCCTTAATTAATGCACACTTGTCTCAGTGACTGTTAAGCTTGATGATTGTTTCTAAAAGCTTTCCCAAACCGTGGTTAAACTGACTGGTCTGTGGTTGCTGGGTTTATCTTTACGCCCCTTTTGAACAAAGGTGTAACATTTGCATTTCTCCTTCCCTGTTAAACCATCCTCATACCGAAGGAGGATTGGAAGATGGTGGCCAGTATCTCTACAAATTTCCACCCTTACTTCCCTCAATATCCTCAAATGCATCCCATCTGGTCCTGCTGACTGACTACTGCCACTTGATACACTTGACCACCTCATTCCCCAGAACCAGATCCAGCAATGCCTCCTCCCTCCTTGGGCCAGAAATGAACTGATCAATATTGTTCTCATGAACACACTTGGGAAATTCGTCTCTCTCTCTGTCCTTAATGCTATTACTTTCCCAGTCTATATTAGGATAACTGAAGTCCCCCATTATCACTACTCTATAGTTCTTGCACCCCTCTAATTTCCTAGCAAATTTGCTCCTCTATATCCTTTCCACTATTTGGGGGCCTGTACAATACACCCACTGGTGCAATGGCACTTCTATTGTTTCTTAACTCTAACCAAATAGATTCTGTCCTGGACCCTGCCAGGACCTCCTCTCCCTCTCCAGCACTATAATATTCTCCATAATCAATACTGTCACCCCTCCTCCTTTCTTTACTTCCCTAACTTTCTTGAACAACCTGAATCCAGGAAAATTTAGTACCCAGTAATGCACTTTTTTGTTTCTGTTATTGCCACAAACACATCTTCCCATGTGGCTATCTGCACCTGCAATTCACCAACCTTATTTACGACGTTTCGTACACTTACGTACATGCACTGAATACCTGAATTAGATCTTATTGTTTTCCTTAGTCTGACCCCACTTACTATTTCTTAGTCCTGCACAATCCTCGTAATCTGTTGGAAGACAGATTGCTGGACTGTCAGGAGAGCCATGATGGTAGTCTGAGCCTGCATGACAGAAAGCAGGACCTCTGTCTGAGCTTCCACTACAGCACGGAAACATTGGATGGCTTCTGCAAATGCTGCAGTGCAAGGTGAGACAGTGGCGATTAGATGCTGCACCATGACTGGGCCCACAAGTGCTGTCATGGAGCTGGCCACCACTTCCACGGTGGAAAGAATGAGCTCCAAGCTCTGTATGATGCCCTCTGCTATGTTGGAGCCGGACTTCTCCATGTTCCTTGACAGTGACAAGAGGCTGTTTGGTAGGCCTACCAATGCACCAAGCATTTTGGTGTGTATCATTATCAGCATTCTCCTCTATGCTGCCCCATTGAAGTCCTCATCTGAGTTCCCTATAGCAGAACCTGTCCTCTCGGGGTGGTATGTGAACAACCATTTCCACCTGGCCTGGCGGCAGCCCACTCATGCTCAGTGACTGATCATGTGCAGATCCCGACTCTTATAACACCCTCTAAGGAGGCGCAGTGCCAGTATCTGAGCTGGTGCCTGCGAGTGTGAGATCAAGTGAAGGTGCTTCCCCATCAGTGGTGTGAGGTTGTTCTATCTCTCTTTTCATTCTGCATGTGCTGTGGCTGTCCAGGCAACAGCTCTTGGGTATTTGAAAGCATAAGAATAGAAGTGGAGGGTTGGGTGAGGAAGGGGTAGAGGTATAAGCAAGAGGTCCATGTTCACACCATCTACAGCTTGCACTTCATGCCAGATATCAGGATGAGGGTGAGGAGGGAATTGAGAAGGGGCAAAAAGCAGTAACATACTGTCACTCTGGATGGTGTCGATGACACCAAATGCTACAGGCTCTGTTGCAGCTGGCCCTATGATGCGGAGCACCATCTCCTCTGTTGAACTTAAGGGATGACAGCATGCGTGTCCCCCATTGCTTCAGCTTTGCTCCCCTCTATTGCAAGCAGCCTTGTCCTATAAGAAAGTATGTCAGTGATTGTACTGCACTATGTTTGGGTGATATACCTGGTATGGATGAATGCATGTTGAGGCAGCGAGAGATAGGTGTGAGGTTGACATCATTGGAAAGTGTATATAGATGAGTTGGAGGTGGGTGTGGTGCACAGAACAACATGAGAGGTTGATTGTTTGGTGGGCATGAGATGTCCTGTGAAGATACATTCACTGACCGTGACCATGCATTTAAAAAAATTCTTTCATGGGATGCTGGCAAGGCCAGCATTTGTTGCCCATCGCTAATTGCCCTTGACAACTGAGAGGGCAGTTAAGAGTCAACCACATTGCTGTGGTCTGGAGTCACATGCAGGCCAGACTGGGTCAGGACATTAGATTTCCTTCCCTAGAGGACAGTAATGAACCAGATGGGTTTTTATGATAAATGATGATAGTTTCATCGCAGCATTACTAGCTTTCAATTCCGTATTTTTTTATTAATTGAATTAATTAATTGAATTTAAATTCTACCAGTGCCACCACGATCCCCTGAGGTCACTGAACTTCTTCCAGCACTGCTGTCGGGTCCTTGGGGCAGACTCCAGGCACTATCCTCAGAATCAGAATAACAGACCATCTTTGCTACTTGCTCCCACTTTGGACGGTCTGCCTTGAGGGTCTCCTGGCACCAACACCCCCACCCCCATGAAACGTGGCCTCCCTCCTTCTGTTCATCTCCATTACTAATAACTCCGGCGCCGCATCTGTGGACCTGGGAGTCCCTTTTCTGGTGCTCCATTTCATTTGGTTAGAATTGCAATATAATTCAGCAACAGCCGCCTGTGATCCAGTGCAGCTTCAATTTAAAAAGGCCTTTAAGAGCTGGGGGCGAGTTGTACCTTTTTACAGCCCATACTTTGTGGGCAACCAACAGGACAATCTGACCCGTTCCAAGGTCAATCCGCGGTCAACGTGACGCAGTGCAAAGTCAGTGCACGGATTCTGGGACATGTTCTAGAATCAGTCCATGTATGAAATAATTGTTTGAGAGTCGGTCTGTGTGTTACCAAGGGCGTTCCTTTGCATAATGGCATTAATTCTACCGATTAGTCTGTGTGTAATGATTTAAAGACGGGCTATCTCCCACAGCAAGCGCCTGTCGTCCAGGCCTCTGTCGCTATGGTGACGCAGCAGCCGGTCACGTGCCGCCGCTGTTTACGCAGATCACGTGTCTCTTAAAGACGTTGTGATGTCATCCCCTCCGGCGCGCTCCCGGGAAGCGCGCTCTCGCGGCCGTTGTCAGCAGCAAAACAAACCGGGGCCGGAGGCGGGAGAGTGAGCGGGTGAGTCCGCGGCTTCTACCGAGGCCTCAAAGCGGCGCCGGCACCCCAACGGAAGGGCAGAGTACGGTGCCTTGGAGGGATGTCGCGGTTACTGGCGAGGGTAGCGCCTCCGCCAGGACTTGAAACCTTCCAACAGCAGAGCTGCGGAATCGGGGCGGGGCGGAACGGAACGGTGGCGGGGGGGCTGGAGAGGGAAGGGGGTGAGAGGAGGAGTGAGTGGGGGGGGGTGAGAGGAGGAGTGAGTGGGGGGGGGTGAGAGGAGGAGTGAGTGGGGGGGGGTGAGAGGAGGAGTGGGGGGGGGGGTGAGAGGAGGAGTAGTGGGGGGGGGTGAGAGGAGGAGTAGTGGGGGGGGGTGAGAGGAGGAGGAGTGGGGGGGGGTGAGAGGAGGAGTGAGTGGGGGGGGGTGAGAGGAGGAGTGAGTGGGGGGGGGTGAGAGGAGGAGTGGGGGGGGGGGTGAGAGGAGGAGTAGTGGGGGGGGGTGAGAGGAGGAGTAGTGGGGGGGGGTGAGAGGAGGAGGAGTGGGGGGGGGTGAGGAGGAGAAGTAGTGGGGGGGGGGTGAGGAGGAGGAGTGGGGGGGGGTGAGAGGAGGAGGAGTGGGGGGGGGTGAGGAGGAGAAGTAGTGGGGGGGGGGTGAGGAGGAGTAGTGGGGGGGGGTGAGGAGGAGTAGTGGGGGGGGGGTGAGAGGAGGAGGAGTGAGTGGGGGGGGTGAGAGGAGGAGTGAGTGGGGGTGGGTGGGAGGAGAAGTAGTGGGGGGGGGGGTGAGGAGAAGTAGTGGGGGGGGGGTGAGGAGAAGTAGTGGGGGGGGGGTGAGGAGGAGTAGTGGGGGGGGGGTGAGGAGGAGTAGTGGGGGGGGTGAGGAGGAGTAGTGGGGGGGGGTGAGAGGAGGAGGAGTGAGTGGGGGGGGTGAGAGGAGGAGTGAGTGGGGGGGGTGAGAGGAGGAGTGAGTGGGGGGGGTGAGAGGAGGAGTGAGTGGGGGGGGTGAGAGGAGGAGTAGTGGGGGGGGTGAGAGGAGGAGTAGTGGGGGGGGGTGAGAGGAGGAGGAGTGGGGGGGGGGTGAGAGGAGGAGGAGTGGGGGGGGGTGAGAGGAGGAGGAGTGGGGGGGGTGAGAGGAGGAGGAGTGGGGGGGGGGTGAGGAGGAGAAGTAGTGGGGGGGGGGGTGAGGAGAAGTAGTGGGGGGGGGGTGAGGAGGAGTAGTGGGGGGGGGTGAGGAGGAGTAGTGGGGGGGGGGGTGAGAGGAGGAGGAGTGAGTGGGGGGGGTGAGAGGAGGAGGAGTGAGTGGGGGGGGTGAGAGGAGGAGTGAGTGGGGGGGGTGAGAGGAGGAGTGAGTGGGGGGGGTGAGAGGAGGAGTAGTGGGGGGGGGTGAGAGGAGGAGGAGTGGGGGGGGTGAGAGGAGGAGGAGTGGGGGGGGTGAGGAGGAGGAGGAGTGGGGGGGGGTGAGGAGAAGTAGTGGGGGGGGGGTGAGGAGGAGTAGTGGGGGGGGGGTGAGGAGGAGTAGTGGGGGGGGGTGAGGAGGAGTAGTGGGGGGGGGTGAGGAGGAGTAGTGGGGGGGGGTGAGAGGAGGAGTAGTGGGGGGGGGGTGAGAGGAGGAGTAGTGGGGGGGGGGGTGAGAGGAGGAGTAGTGGGGGGGGGGGTGAGAGGAGGAGTAGTGGGGGGGGGGGGTGAGAGGAGGAGTAGTGGGGGGGGGGGTGAGAGGAGGAGTAGTGGGGGGGGGGTGAGAGGAGGAGTAGTGGGGGGGGGGTGAGAGGAGGAGTAGTGGGGGGGGGGTGAGAGGAGGAGTAGTGGGGGGGGTGAGAGGAGGAGTAGTGGGGGGGGTGAGAGGAGGAGTAGTGGGGGGGGGGTGAGAGGAGGAGTAGTGGGGGGGGTGAGAGGAGGAGGAGGTGGGGCGGGGTGAGGAGGAGGTGGGGGGGTGGGGAGGAGGAGGTGGGGGGTTGAGGAGGAGGAGGAGTGGGGGGGGGTTGGAAGGAGGAGGAGGAGTGGGGGGGGTTGGAAGGAGGAGGAGGAGTGGGGGGGGTTGGAAGGAGGAGGAGGAGTGGGGGGGGTTGGAAGGAGGAGGAGGAGTGGGGGGGGTTGGAAGGAGGAGGAGGAGTGGGGGGGGGTTGGAAGGAGGAGGAGGAGTGGGGGGGGTTGGAAGGAGGAGGAGGAGTGGGGGGGGTTGGAAGGAGGAGGAGGAGTGGGGGGGGTTGGAAGGAGGAGGAGGAGTGGGGGGGGTTGGAAGGAGGAGGAGGAGTGGGGGGGGTTGGAAGGAGGAGGAGGAGTGGGGGGGGTTGGAAGGAGGAGGAGGAGTGGGGGGTGCTGGAAGGAGGAGGAGGAGTGGGGGGTGCTGGAAGGAGGAGGAGGAGTGGGGGGTGCTGGAGAGAGGAGGAGGAGTGGGGGGTGCTGGAGAGAGGAGGAGGAGTGGGGGGTGCTGGAGAGAGGAGGAGGAGTGGGGGGTGCTGGAGAGAGGAGGAGGAGTGGGGGGTGCTGGAGAGAGGAGGAGGAGTGGGGGGTGCTGGAGAGAGGAGGAGGAGTGGGGGGTGCTGGAGAGAGGAGGAGGAGTGGGGGGTGCTGGAGAGAGGAGGAGGAGTGGGGGGTGCTGGAGAGAGGAGGAGGAGTGGGGGGTGCTGGAGAGAGGAGGAGGAGTGGGGGGTGCTGGAGAGAGGAGGAGGAGTGGGGGGTGCTGGAGAGAGGAGGAGGAGTGGGGGGTGCTGGAGAGAGGAGGAGGAGTGGGGGGTGCTGGAGAGAGGAGGAGGAGTGGGGGGTGCTGGAGAGAGGAGGAGGAGTGGGGGGTGCTGGAGAGAGGAGGAGGAGTGGGGGGTGCTGGAGAGAGGAGGAGGAGTGGGGGGTGCTGGAGAGAGGAGGAGGAGTGGGGGGTGCTGGAGAGAGGAGGAGGAGTGGGGGGTGCTGGAGAGAGGAGGAGGAGTGGGGGGTGCTGGAGAGAGGAGGAGGAGTGGGGGGTGCTGGAGAGAGGAGGAGGAGTGGGGGGTGCTGGAGAGAGGAGGAGGAGTGGGGGGTGCTGGAGAGAGGAGGAGGAGTGGGGGGTGCTGGAGAGAGGAGGAGGAGTGGGGGGTGCTGGAGAGAGGAGGAGGAGTGGGGGGTGCTGGAGAGAGGAGGAGGAGTGGGGGGTGCTGGAGAGAGGAGGAGGAGTGGGGGGTGCTGGAGAGAGGAGGAGGAGTGGGGGGTGCTGGAGAGAGGAGGAGGAGTGGGGGGTGCTGGAGAGAGGAGGAGGAGTGGGGGGTGCTGGAGAGAGGAGGAGGAGTGGGGGGTGCTGGAGAGAGGAGGAGGAGTGGGGGGTGCTGGAGAGAGGAGGAGGAGTGGGGGGTGCTGGAGAGAGGAGGAGGAGTGGGGGGTGCTGGAGAGAGGAGGAGGAGTGGGGGGTGCTGGAGAGAGGAGGAGGAGTGGGGGGTGCTGGAGAGAGGAGGAGGAGTGGGGGGTGCTGGAGAGAGGAGGAGGAGTGGGGGGTGCTGGAGAGAGGAGGAGGAGTGGGGGGTGCTGGAGAGAGGAGGAGGAGTGGGGGGTGCTGGAGAGAGGAGGAGGAGTGGGGGGTGCTGGAGAGAGGAGGAGGAGTGGGGGGTGCTGGAGAGAGGAGGAGGAGTGGGGGGTGCTGGAGAGAGGAGGAGGATTGGGGGGTGCTGGAGAGAGGAGGAGGAGGAGGAGGATTGGGGGGTGCTGGAGAGAGGAGGAGGAGGAGGATTGGGGGGTGCTGGAGAGAGGAGGAGGATTGGGGGGTGCTGGAGAGAGGAGGAGGAGGAGGAGGATTGGGGGGTGCTGGAGAGAGGAGGAGGAGGAGGAGGAGGATTGGGGGGTGCTGGAGAGAGGAGGAGGAGGAGGAGGATTGGGGGGTGCTGGAGAGAGGAGGAGGAGGATTGGGGGGTGCTGGAGAGAGGAGGAGGAGGACGAGGAGGATTGGGGGGTGCTGGAGAGAGGAGGAGGAGGAGTGGGGGTTGCTGGAGAGAGGAGGAGGATGAGGGGGGGCTGGAGAGAGGAGGAGGATGAGGGGGGGCTGGAGAGAGGAGGAGGATGAGGGGGGGCTGGAGAGAGGAGGAGGATGAGGGGGGGCTGGAGAGAGGAGGAGGATGAGGGGGGGCTGGAGAGGGGAGGATGAGGGGGGGCTGGAGAGGGGAGGATGAGGGGGGGCTGGAGAGGGGAGGATGAGGGGGGGCTGGAGAGGGGAGGATGAGGGGGGGCTGGAGAGGGGAGGATGAGGGGGGGCTGGAGAGGGGGGAGGAGGAGGGGGGGCTGGAGAGTGCAGGAGGAGGAGGGGGCTGGAGAGAGGAGGGGGGAGAGTGGTGGGCTGGAGAGGGGAGGATGAGGGGGGGCTGGAGAGGGGGGAGGGGGGCTGGAGAGGGGAGGAGGAGGGGGGGCTGGAGAGAGGAGGAGGAGGGGGGTGCTGGACAGAGGAGGAGGCGGGGGCTGGAGAGGGGTGGGTCTGGAGGGGGGGGGAGGAGGAGGGGGGGCTGGAGAGAGCAGCAGGAGGAGGGGGGGTGCTGGAGAGGGGAGGAGGGGTCGTTCTTTTGCGACACCCTGGTCCACTCCTCCATTACCCCTGACACCTCTTTCCCTTCTCATAGCAGCTTCCCATGCAGTCGCAGGAGGTGTAATACCTGCCCTTTTACCTCCTCTATCCTCCCAATCCAAGCCCCCAAACACTCCTTTCGGGTAAAGCAGCGATTTACTTGTACTTTCAATATAGTATACTGTATCAGCTGCTCACAATGCGGTCTCCTCTACATTGGGGAGACCAAACGCTGATTGGGTGACCGCTTTGCGGAACACCTCCGCTCAGTCCGAAAACATGACCCCGAGCTTCCTGTCGCTTGCCATTTCAACACACCCTCTTGCTCTCATGCCCACATCGCTACCCTGGGATTACTGCAGTGTTCCAGTGAACAACGACGCCGGCTCGAGGAACAGCAGCTCATTTATCGATTAGGCAGGCTACAGCCTGCTGGACTGAACACTGAGTTCAATAATTTCAGAGCATGACTGGCCCCCATTATTTTTAGTTTTACTCTGTATTTTGTTTTTGTATTTCATAGAAAATAGGAGCAGGAGTAGGCCATTTGTCCCTTTGAGCCTGCTCCGCCATTCATTATGATCATGGCTGATCATCCAACTCAGTAGCCTGTTCCGGCTTTCGCCCCATATCCTTTGATCCCTTTAGACCCAAGAGCTATATCTAACTCCTTTTTGAAAACATACAATGTTTTGGCCTCAACTACTTAGTGTGGTAGCGAATTCCACAGGCTCACCACTCTCTGGGCGAAGAAATTTCTCCTCATCTCAGTCCTGAAAGATTTACCCTGTATCCTTAGACTATGACCCCTGGTTCTGGACTGCCCCACCATCAGGAACATCCTTCCTGCATCTCCCCTGTCAAGTCCTGTTAGAATTTTATAGGTTTCTATGAGATCCCCCCCTCACTCTTCTGAACTCCAGCGAATATAATCCTAACTGACTCGATCTCTCCTCATACGTCAGTACCGCCATCCCAGGAATCAGTCTGGTAAACCTTCGTTGCACTCCCTCTCTAGCAAGAACATCCTCCTTCAGATAAGGAGACCAAAACTGCACACAATATTCCAGGTGTGGCCTTCCCTGTATAATTGCAGCAAGACATCCCTGCTCCTGTACGCGAATCCTCTCGCTATGAAAGCTAACATACCATTTGCCTTTTTTACCGCCTGTTGGACTTGCATGCTTGCCTTCAGCGACTGGTGTACGAGAACACCCAGGTCTCGCTGCCTATTCCCCTCTCTCAGTTTATAGCCGGTCAGATAATCTGCCTTCCTGTTTTTGCTACCAAAGTGGATAGCCTCACATTTATCCACACTATATTGCATTTGCCATGCATTAGCCCACTCACTGAACATGTCCAAATCACCCTGAAGCCTCTGCATCCTCCTCACAGCTCGCCCTCCCGCCCGGTTTTGTTATCTGCAAATTTGGAGATATTACATTTAGTTCCCTCCTCTTTTTCCATTCGGAAAAAGACCCATTTATCCCTACTCTTGGTTTCCTGTCCGCCAACCAATTTTCTATCCATCGCAATACACTGCCCCCCAGTCCCATGCGCTTTAATTTTACAGGCTAATCTGTTATGTGGGACTTTGTCAAAAGCCTTCTGAAAGTCCAAATAAACCACATCCACTGGCTCCCTCTCATCAACTCTACTGGTTACATCCTCGAAGAATTCTAGTAGATTTGTCAAGCATGATTTCCGTTCGTAAATCCATGCTGACTCTGTCCAATTCTGCCACTGTTCTCCAAGTGCTCTGGTGCAGTTAGGCAATGCTTCCTCTCCTGTCATAGGTAATTGGGAAGGGGATTACCATCAAATACTTTTGTCTGCCTTGTTTTTTGTAATGTTTCTAGTGTTGTATACTGTTCCTAGTGTCTACTAATCCTTAGCAGAAGGAGCATGGCCAGCATCATTTCAGGATTATGAAGTTTTCTGACACCAGGACAAGAATCTTTGTCCACCAGCTGGTACTAATTGTCACATCAACTGTGTGGATTTTTGAAAGGGGCAATTGCCCTCCATGGTTACTTGTACCTACCCCATAACAGCCTCCTATATCAGTAAATATCTCTATATTGTGAAGAGTTATTGATACTTTGGAAATTCTGTGAAGTGTTAAGTTCCCAATTAGTTAGGCCACACTTAAAATATTGCGTGCAATTCTGGTCGCCACACTTCCAGAAGAACGTGGAGGCTTTGGAGAGGGTACAGAAGAGGTTTACCAGGATGTTGCCTGGGCTGGAGGGCATTAGCTATGAGGAGAGGTTGGTGAAACTCGGATTGTTTTCACTGGAACGACGGAAGTGCAGGGGCGACATGATAGAGGTTTGCAAAGTTATGAGTGGCATGGACAGAGTGGATAGTCAGAAGCTTTTTCCCAGGGTGGAAGAGTCAGTTACTAGGGGACATAGGTTTAAGGTGCGAGGGTCAAAGTTTAGAGGGGGTGTGCGAGGCAAGTTCTTTACACAGAGGGTGGTGAGTGCCTGGAACTTGCTGCCGGGGGTGGTGGTGGAAGCAGGTACGATAGCGACGTTTGAGGCATCTTGACAAATACATGAATAGGATGGGAATAGAGGGATATGGTCCCCGGAAGTGCAGAAGGTTTTAGTTTAGACAGGCATCAAGATCGGCGCAGGCTTGGAGGGCCGAATGGCCTGTTCCTGTGCTGTACTGTTCTTTGTTTTGTTATGGATGTGACTTTGCAAGGTCTATGCCTAACTCAATGGGAGCTGCTGTATGCAGAGGTTGTGTTGCCAGCTATCCAACAGTGGATTTTCTTTTTAATTGAAAGTTTCTCATTTCTTTCCCTCTTCCTCCCACACCAGTTATGAGGAGTTGCTGCACACAACCCAGCTGTGGCTTTGCTCCCAGTGAGACTTGTGGCTGAATTTTCAGGGCCCCCCGAAGGCAGTAACGGAGCTGGAGTTGGGGGGGAATGTGGGTGGGGTCTGGAAAATACCAGTGCCAGAGCTGGACAGCATATTCATTTAATGACAGACATGGCCTTGCAGTGACAGAGGGCATTAGGTTTAACCTTCAACAATGGATTCCGTCAGGTGCAGGGCATCATTGATTGCACCCCTGAGGCCATCAAGGCACCCAGTGACCAGTCAGTGAAATCCATCAATAGGGAGCGCTTCCACTGGCTCAATTTCTAACTAGTCTGCGACTACAAGAGCTTCCTCCAAGTGTGTGCACACCTTCCTGGCAGTTGCCATGACTCCTTCATCCTTTGGCAGTCCAAGTTGTCTCAGGTCTTCACTCCAACCCCTGAAGTGCGTGGATAGATCCTAAGGGACAAGGGAAATCCCTTGAAGAGATGACTACTAACCCCTGTATGGGAGCCTCAGACAGAGGTGATGCAGGCATTGGGACAACCACTGAGCAAGCCATCGGGCTGCTGAAAATGCAATTCCATTGCCCTCCATTACCCTCCTGCAAGGGCGTTGTAAATGTAATGTTATGTGCCTATCTTTCCTGTTGATGCCTGTGCATGGATTGACTAAATTTGTCGGAATTTTGTAACTTCCCATTTTTAACTTGTTGACTTCCACGGCAAATAGAAAAATTCAGATGCGTTTGGTACATGTTTAGGGTTTTTTAAAAAAACTCCAGTTGAAGTATTTATTTAGGGTGCTGAACAAACTTACTGATCTACCTTCATATAAAATAATTGGAAGTAGATCTGTTATACAGAGTGTCAGCCTTGGCTTACTGGTAGCACAACAAATGACTGTACACTCAAAGTAACTCATTGGCTGTGAAGCAATTTAGAACCTCCAGAGAACTGGAGAGGGTACAAAAGATCTACAAAGATGAATTCAGAACTGCAAAGTTATACCTATCAGGAAAGGATGAACATTTTCTTGAAAAGAGAAGGCTAAGAGGCAACCTAATAGAGGTCTTTTAATATTATGAAAGGTTTTATAGACGGTGAGTATTTCCACTTGTGGGGAAGAGCAAAATTAGAGGCCATCAATACAAGATAGTCGTCAAGGAATCCAGCAGGAAATTCAGATGAAATTCCTTTACCCAGATAGTGGTAAGAATGTGGAACATGCTACCGTAGGGAGTTGTCGTCGTCTTTGGCCTCCTTGTCTCGAGAGACAATGGGTAAGCGCCTAGAGGTGGTTAGGGTTAGGGAGCTGCACCTGGAGTGGCTATTAAGGCCAATTCTAGAGCGACAGACTTTTCCACAGGTGCTGCGGATAAAATTGGTTGTCGGGGCTGTTACACAGTTGGCTCTCTCCTTGCACTTCTGTCTTTTTTCCTGCCAACTGCTAAGTCTCTTCTGGCGATCACTGGCAACTGACTCCTGCGACTTGTGGTCAATGTCACAGGACTTCATGTCGCAGACGTGTACAGTCATGTTGCAGTAATCTTTATAGTGGAGGCATGGACGGCCGGTGGGTCTGATACCAGTGACGAGCTCACTGTACAATGTGTCCTTGGGGATCCTGCCATCTTCCATGTGGCTCACATGCCCAAGCCATCTCAAGCTCTGCTGGCTCAATAGGGTGTATATGCTGGGGATGTTGGCCACCTCGAGGACTTCTGCGTTGGAGATACGGTCCTGCCACCTGATGCCAAGGATTCGTCTGAGGCAGCGAAGATGGAATGAGTTGAGACATCGCTCTTGGCTGACATACATTGTCCAGGTCTCGCTGCCATAGAGCAAGGTACTGAGGAGACACGCTTGAAACACTTGGACTTTTGTGTTCCGTGTCAGTGCGCCATTTTCCCACACTCTCTTGGCCAGTCTGGACATAGCAGTGGACGCCTTTCTCGTGCTTGTTGTTTTCTGCATCGAGAGATAGGTTACTGGTGATAGTTGAGCCTAGGTAGGTGAACTCTTGAACCACTTTCAGAGCGTGGTCTCCGATATTGATGGATGGAGCATTTCTGATGTCCTGTCCCATGTTCATTTTCTTGAGGCTGATGATTAAGCCAAATTCGTTGCAGGCAGCCGCAATCCTGTTGATGAGTCTCTGCGGACACTATTCTGTGTGGGATGTTAATCGTCAGCAAAGAGGAGCTTCCTGATGAGGATTTTCTGTACTTTGGTCTTTGCTTTTGTGAGAGCATCAGTGAGAAGAAGATCCCAAACAGTGCAGGTGCGAGAACACAGCCCTGTTTCACGCCACTCAGGATAGGAAAGGGGTCTGATGAGGCACCGCTATGCTGAATTGTGCCTTTCATATTGTCATGGAATGAGGTGATGATACTTAGTAGCTTTGGACATCCGATCTTTGCTAGTAGTCTGAAGAGACCATGTCTGCTGACGAGTAGGGAGTAGTTGAGGCAAATAATATAGATGAATTTAAGGGGAAGCTAGACAAATATTAGAGGGAATAGTGGGTTATGCTGATAGATGAGGAAGGATTGAAGGAGGCTCAAGTGGAGCATAATCGCCACTGTGGCCTGTTTCTGTGCTGTATATTCTATATAACGTGAAAGGTGTTATAAATTCAGGATCTTTTTCTCCCCCCAAAAATGGAAGAAAGTATAGGTTCCTTACTATTGCACATAAAAGTAACAGTTTCACATTTTAGAATATAAAGGTGTCTGTTGTGTTTCAGATGGTGGCGATCTATATCCCTGGCAATTCTCTAATTTTGTTCATGTTCCAGCATCTGCAGTTTTAAATGACGTTCCCAACATTGCCCTTTAGTTGAAAGCTCTAGGTTTGCATGGTTGTAGGTTTCGCGCTATTGAAAGTAGGGTTACTAAAGTATGGTCACTTTACTTATCAGCCTCTTTTGTCATATAGTCACCCCTTTCAGAGCTCAGGTACGTCTCTTGGTAGTATCTGATTATTTGCAAGACTGTATTGGTTCTCTAACCTAATAGTGTTTTCTGTTGCACGCATTTTATTGCAATGAAAGATTTTTTTTTCAGCATGCAAACTCTCTTCTGGAGTTTTATAGTATATTGAACGCTAGGAGATATCCAATCAAAGGAGTGATTATGCAAATGTGAAATGCATGTTCAAGAAAAATAATTTCAATAATTTATGGCTAAAAATATTGAGTGGCCTGACAGCAATTAATAGTTTCAGATTTTAATTTTTTTACTTTCCACTTGCAGACTGTGAAGTTGTTCATAGTCAATAAATTGCACATATTTATGTTTATTTAAAACCATATAAAGTTCCCATTTAATATGCATGGTCAATATAAAATGTATCTAGTGACACCCATTTGTTGCTTTTATTACAGGATCCTACAATATGCAAAAGAGAAAATACGATCAGCATTGGGGCTAAGGCCCCACGCTGTAGACTGGTCAGAAATTCTGTGCTTAATCCCTAATTTACTGCCTTTAAGATCAAAGGAACATAGGAAATAGGAGTAGGCCATTTGGTCACTCGAGCCTACTCTGTCATTCAACCAGGGCGGCGCAGTGGTTAGCACTGCAGCCTCACAGCTCCAGCAACCTGGGTTCGGTTCTGGGTACTGCTTGTGTGGAGTTTGCAAGTTCTTCCTGTGACCGCATGGGTTTCCACCGGGTGCTCCGGTTTCCTCTCACAGCCAAAGACTTGTAGGTTGATAGGTAAATTGACCATTGTAAATTGCCTCTAGTGTAGGTAGGTGGTAGGAGAATTGTGGGGATGTGGTAGGGAATGTGGGATTAATGTAGGATTAGTATAAATGGGTGGTTGATGGTTGGCACAGACTCGGGCCAAAGGGCTTGTTTCAGTGCTGTATCTCTCTGACTGTAGATCGTGGCTGATCATCTACCTCAATGCCATTTTCCCACACTATCCCATGTTCCTTGATATCTTTAATATCTAGATATCTATCTTTAACATACTCAATGACTGAGCCTCCACAGTCCTCTGGGGTAGAGAATTCCATAGATTCACCACCCTCTGAGTGAAGAAATTCCTCCTCATCTCAGTCTTAAATGGCATACCTCTTATTCTGAGACTGTGTTCCCTGGTTTTAGAACCCCCCACCCCTAAAACCCCCACCCTGCCCAGCCAGGGGAAACATCCTTCTTGTATCAATCTTGTTGATCCCTGTAAGAATTCTGTATGCTTCGATGAGATCACCTCTCATTAAACTCTAGAGAATGTAGGCCCAGTCTCTTCAATCTCTCCTCATAGGACAATTCCACCATCCCAGGAATCAATCTGCTGAGCCTTCGTTGCACTCCCTCTTTGGGAAGTATATCCTTCCTTAGGTAAGGAAACCAAAACTACACAATACCCCAGCTATGGTCTCTCCTGAGTTCTATACAATTGCAGCAAGACTGCTTTGCTCCTGTACTCTCATCCTTTTGTAATAAAGGCCACATACCATTTGCCTTCCTAATTGCTTGCTGCACCTGCATGTTAACTTTGAGTGACTTATGAACAAGGACACCCGGGTTCCTTTAGACATCAACACTTCCCAATCTCTCACCATTTAAGAAATACTCTGCATTTCTGTTTTTCCTACCAAAGGTAGATAACTTCACATTTTTCCACATTATATTCCATCTGCCATATTCTTGCCCATTCACTTAGCTTGTCTAAATCCCCATGAAGCCTCTTTGCATCCTCCCCACAACTTGCATTCCCACCTAGTTTTGTGTCATCAAACTTGAAAATATTACATTTGGTCCCCTCATCCAAATCATTGATGTAGATTGTGAATAGCTGGGGCCCAAGTATTGATCTTTGCGGTACCCCACTAGTACAGCCTGCCAACCTAAGAATGACCAGTTTATTCCTACTCCCTGTTTTCTGTCTGTTAAGCAATTCTCAGTCCATGCCTGTATATTACCCCCAATCCCATGTGTTCTCATTTTGCTTACGAGCCTGTGTGGGACCTTATCGAAAGCCTTCTGAAAATCCAAATACACCACATCCACTGGTTCCCCCTTATCTATTCTGTTAGTTACATCCTCAAGAAGCTCCAATAGCTTTCTCAAACATGATTTCCCTTTCATAAATCCATGTTGACTCTGCCCAATCCTACCATTTTCTAAGTGTCTAGTTATAGCATTCTTTATAATAGATTGTAGCATTTTCCCTACTACTGATAGGCTAACAGGTCTATAGTTCCCCTTTTTCTCTCTCCCTCCTTTGTTAAATAGTGGGGTTACATTTGCCACATTACAATCTGCAGGAACGATTCCAGAGTCTATAGAATTTTGGAAGATGATCAATGCATCCACTATCTCTACAGCCACCTCTCTCAACATTCTGGGATGTCGATCATCAGTTCTGGGGGATTTATCAACTTTCAGTCCCATTAATTTCTCCAGTACTACTTTTTTACGAAGACTAATTTCTTTCCTCATTCTTGCTTGTTCCTTGGTTCTTTAGTATTTCTGGGACGTTTTTTGTATCTTCCTCTGTGAAGACAGACATAAAGTATTTGTTTAGTTTCTCTACCATTTCCTTATTCCCCATTATAAATTCCCCTGTCTCTGCCTGTAATGGGCCGACATTTGTCTTTGCTGTCACTGTTTAAAAATAAGGGGTCGCCCATTTAAGACCGAGATGTGGAGAAATTATTTCTCTCAAAGGGTGTGAGTCTTTAGAACTTTCTTCCTTAAAAGGCAGTTGAAGCAGTGTGTTTGAATATTTTTAAGGCAGAGGTAGATAGATTCTTGATAAGCAAGGGGGTGAAAGGTTATCAGGGAGTAAGTGGGGATGTGGAGTTGAGGTTACAATCCGATCAGCCATGATCATCTTGAATGGTGGAGCAGGCTCGAGGGGCAGAATGGCCTACTCCTGCTCCTAATTCGTAAGTACATATGCTAATCTTTTCCTTTTTGCATACCTGTAGAAGCTTTTGCAGTCTGTTTTTATGTTTCTCGCTAGTTTGCTTTTCATGTTCTCCTTTGCTGAATTCTGAAATGTTTTCAATCCTCAGGCTTACTATTTTGGTAACTTTACAAGCCTCTTTGATCTTTTTTATTCATTCATGGATATGGGCATTGCTGGCTAGGACAGCATTTATTGCCCATCCCTAATTGCCCTTGAGAAGGTGGTGGTGAGCTGCCTTCTTGAACCGCTGCAGTCCTTGGGGTGTAGGTACACCAAAAGTGCTGTTAGGAAGGGAATTCCAGGATTTTGACCCAGTGACATTGAAGGAATGGCGACATAGTTCCAAGTCAGGATGGTGTGGGGCTTGGAGGGGAACTTGCAGGTGGTGGTGTTCCCTTGCATCTGCTGCCCTTGTCCTTCTAAGTGGTAACGGTCAGGGGTTTGGAAGGTGCTGTCTCAGGATCCTTGGTGCTTTGCTGCATTGCACCTTGTAGATAGTACACAGTGCTGCCACTGTGTGTCGGTGGTGGAGGGAGTGAATGGCACCCTATCCACGAACAATCAAGCGGGCTGCTTTGTCCTGGATGGTGTCGAGCTTCTTGAGTGTTGTTGGCGCTACAACTATCCAGGCAAGTGGAGATTAATCCATCATATTCCTTACTTGTGCCTTATAGATGGTGGATGGGCTCTGGGGATTCAGGATGTGAGTTACTCGCCTCTGACCTCCTCTTGTTGTCACGGTATTTATTTGGCTAAGCCATTTCTGTATCTGGTCAATGGTAACCCCCAGGATGTTGATAGTGGGAGATACAGCGATCCTAATGCCATTGAATGTCATGGGGAGATGGATACATTCTCTCTCTTTTGAGATGGTCATTGCCCAGCATTTGTGTGGCGCAAATGTTACTTGCCACTTATCAGCCCAAGCCTGGATACTGTCCAGGTCTTGCTGCATTTCTGTGCAGACTACTTCAGTATCTGAGGAGTCGTGAATGATGCTGAACAATGACCAATCGTCAGCAAACATCCCCACTTCTGGCCTTATGATGGAGGGAAGGTCATGAATGAAGCAGCTGAAGATGGTTGGGCCTAGGACACTACCCTGGGGCTGAGATGATTGAACTCCAAGAACCACAACCATCTTCCTTTTGTGTTAGGTATAACTCCAACCAGTGGCGAGTTTTCCCGCTGATTCCCATTAACTGCATATTTTCTAGGGCTCCTTGATGCTATACTCGGTCAGCTTCTGCTCTAATGTCCAGGACAGTCACTCTCACCTTACTTCTTGAGTTCAGTTCTTTTGTCCACGTTTGATTCAAGGCTGTAATGAGGTTAGGAGCTGCGTGGCCCTGAGAACCCAAACTGAGCATCACTGTGCAGGTTATTGCTAAGCAAGTGCCACTTGATACCTTCCATCACTTTACTGATGATGGAAAGGAGACTAGGGTGGTAATTGGGCTGGTTGGAATTGTCCTGCTTTTTGTGTACAGGGCATACCTAATACATTCTTTAACTTCTCTTGTTAGCCATGGTTGGATCACCTTTCCTGTTGAGTTTGTGTGTCTCAAAAGAATGCAACTTAGTTGTAAACCATGTATTAATTCTTTAAATGCTAGCCATTGCCTGTCTACTATCAAACCTTTTAATGTAGTTTTCCAATCTACCACAGCCAACTTGCCCCTCATACCTTCGTAGCTTCCTTTGCTTAGATTTAAGACCCTAGTTTCAGATTGAGCTGCATCACTTTTAAATTTAAATGTAAAATTTTATTATATGGTCACTTTTCCCTAGAGGTTCCTTTGCAACAAGTTTATTAGCTAGCTCTTTCTCATTGCACAATACCAGATCTAAAATAGCCCGTTCTCTAGTTGATTCCTCAACATACTGTTCTAGAAAAGCATCTTGTGTACATAGAAATCATGCAATCTGTTCTATCATTTGTATATGATGGATGGTACTTACACCCAGACACACACATGATGGATCAATATGTAGCATTTTAAATACTAAATTGGTAATTTGGTCCCTTTTTAAAGTTGTGCTTCTGTTCCATTAGCCAGTTTGGACAGAAGTATCTTTAAAAGTTTCTTGTGTCCCTACAATCTGCAGATTGCTGTCTCCATTTGGAAGATGAGTCACACCCGTGGACGTAGTTTTGTTGAGGTTATTTGTGAGAAGTACAGCCCAGAAAACTTCCCATACCGACGAGGAATGGGTATTGGCATCCACATCTCTGCAGAGCCACAGGGTTCACCGTTGAAAGGTGAGGGAGACTTTATACTTGCTTTGAAACACACCTCACTCACTTTCCTGCTGGGTGTGACCAATTTGCTACTACTGGGATCCAGAAACTAAAAGAAATGGAGGTGGGATAGGAAAACCCCCATGAGATTTCTCTTTTTTTTTTTATAATCCATCCCAGATTTTTCAATTGTTTAATCATGTTGAAATGCATCAGGGCCCCAAAGTCTTCAGAACACCAGTTGCACTATTTAAATCATTTTTTATGACAGGCAGGAGCACATCGCATTAGGAGACATTGGTGTAGTAATGACACTAGACTAGTAATCCAGAGGCCCAGGCTAATGCTCCAGGAACATGGGTTCAAATCTCACCATGGCAGCTGGTGGAATTTAAATTCAATTAATAAATGAATGAATAAAAATCTGGAATTGAAACCTAGAGTCAGTTATACAGCACAGAAACAGGCCCTTCAGCCCATCGTGTCCGTGCCGGCCATCGAGCACTTAACTATTCTAATCCCATTTTCCAGCACTTGGCCCGTAGCCTTGTATGCTATGGCGTTTCACGTGCTCATCTAAATACCACCTAGTCTCAGTAATAGTGCCATGAAACTATCAATTGTCGTAAAAACCCATCTGGTTCACTAATGTCCTTTAGGGAAGGAAATCTGCTGTCCTTACATGGTCTGGCCTACATGTGACTCCAGATCGACAGTAACGTGGTTGGCTCTTAACTGCCCTCCGAAATGGCCTAGCAAGTCATGCAGTTCAAGGGCAATTAGGGATGACCTGCCAGCGTCACCCACGTCCCATGAAAGAATAGAAAAACACTGTGGTTGAATCCTGAACCAACTTTTGCAGAAATCTATACCAGCAGAGATTGTTTGTTTGCCCAGTATTCACCCCTTCTCCCTTTGGGAACATACCAGTTTGAATGTCATTTTACCTAAGTCAAGAATGCTTAGGTGCAGTTTGATAGAAAGCAGCATGTACATGCATGCACACACTAGCAGCAGTTTCAGGGTCACCTCGGGCACGGCATTACAAACAGCACAACTCACTATAAAATATGAGTACATTGCTGCCATCTTCATGCACAGTCTCACTAATTGCCAGTTTCACCAGTTGGAAGTTCGGAACTTCGATTCACAATTGCTTGTATCCCAGTATTATGGACATCAAACCCTAGATATGGGGGAATGGTCTCACCCCCAGCCTCCAGGTAATGTACTTGAAGCAACTGGTATACCACGCATCAGAATTTTCTCATCCACAATACAATGACAGCCTGCATTACGTGTAATGGCCTATACAGTATGATGGGCACCTTGATACTTTAGATATACAAGTCTCAAGTATGCCGGGCTTACTCATTGCCAATTACTTAATCCAGGCCCTCATGTAAGGGGCATAGGCAACTTTTTTGACAATCTTAGCACTGATTTCCCCACTCTCCATGATGTTGCGCAACAGTTCAGTGTTCGCTAGAGCCCTCCCACATGCAAGCAATTAATAATGTTCATAAAAGTTGCCACTGATGTAGTGGCAATAAATCTGCCACAATCTTGAATGTCAAATTCTAGTATTCGTGGTAATTCTAGCATATATATGGAATAACCAGGAGAGCTCCCATACATACAGCTACTGTGCATTTGATATACCAGAGATATTAGTCTTTGTATAATCAAAATGCCTATTACTATCTCGCATAGGAGCTGTTTTGTTGTGGCATTCATAGCAAGTTCAACATTTCTATATACTGTGCCTACAGAATGAGTTGACACTGAAGTATAGGCTAACTGAAATATATACAAATGCATCTTCCCATATGCTGATATCTACACATCTCTTGTATACTTAGGTTGCTAGCATTGTTGTCATTTCGAGCTTATTACAAGTGATTCTTTTGCAGGCAGCTTCTGGTAATATTTAAAGATACGTAAAACCTTCAAGTTGCTTGACTTTCCCATTCTCTGCTTTCCCACACATTTGCATTTGCTCAAAATTAATCTGAATTTTTGTTTAATTTCCTTTAGCACGTCTGAATCTCCCAACTATCCTTGTGCTGGATGGTTGTGGAATTACCACTGCTGGAAGGGAAAGTGATATTGATGCCTTCTGCTCTCATGTCTCTGAACTCGACCTGTCTGATAACCATCTACAAGACTGGTACGAGGTAAATAGGTTATGAACCAAGAATTACTAAACACAGATGGTAGGTCCGACGCACCATGTCTAAGTGTTCCTGTGTCATTCATGAACTATTTCACTGAAAAGATACCAGTGCATTTAAAAACTTTAGTCCCGAGATTAATCATCTTTACCTTTCCCTGTTTTATTTACTCTGTATCTCTGTTTTTTCCTTTGGTTTTCCCAGTTTCACCCCCTTTCCTACAGGCAATGGCTCCTTGATGGCATGTATTTCCAAGGCAGTAGCTGTCATACAAAACAGAAAATGCTGGAAACTCAGCAAATCAGTTAGCATTTGTGGAGAAAAGTGGCAAGCTAACCTTTTAAGTGCAGAAGTAAAAACAAAGTGCTGGAAATACACAGGTCTGGCAGCATCTGTAGGGCGAGAAACTGAGTTGATGTTTCAGGTCTGTGACCTTTCATCAGAACTGGCAAACGTTAGAAATCTAATAGGCAAATCCTCCTTCAGAACTGTGTTCATCTGGTGCCTTGTCCCAGTAGTTCACTGTTGAAGACACAAATTATGTACCATAAATAGAGGGTAAGCAAGGGACTAATAAGAGTGAGGAATTTAAGGTAATTAATATCAGCAGAGAAAAAGTATTGGAGAAATTTAAGGGACTAAAATCTGACAAATCCCCAGGACCTGGTGGCCTACATCCTAGGGTTCTAAAAGAGGTAGCTGCGGAGATAGTGCATTCACTATCTATTTTCTAAAATTCCCTAGATTCTACAATGGTCCCAATGGATTGGAAGTTAGCAAATGTAACACCACTCTTCAGAAAGGAGGGAGAGAGAGAGAAAACAGAACTACAGGCCAGTTAGCCTGACATCAGTTGTCGGGAAAACGCTGGAATCTATTTTTAAGGAAGTCTTAATGCACTTAAATCATAGTATGATCAGACAAAATCAACATAGTTTTACGAAAAGAAAATAGCGTTTGGCTAATTTTTAGTTTTTTGAGGATGTTAACTAATAGTGTAGATAAAGGGGAACCAGTACATGTAGTATACTTCGATTTCCAAAAGGCATTTGATAAGGAGCCACACAAAAAGTTAATTCACAAGATGAGGGTTTGTGGAGTTGGGAGTAATTTATTAGGATGATAGAAAATTGGTTAATGGGCAGGAAGCAAACAGTAGGGATCAACGGGGCATTTTCAAGTTGGCAGGCTGTAACTAGTGGAGTGCCACAAGTATTAGTGCTAGTGCCTCAGCTACTTATACTCTATACTAATGACTTAGACGAGGAGGCCGAGATTAATCTATTCAAATTTGCTGATGCAAAGCTAGGTGGGAATGCATACTGTGAAGAGGACACAGGCTGCAGTGAGATTTAGACAGGCTGAGTGGGTAAAAAGGTGGCAGATGGAGTATAAGGATAGAAAGCAGAATATTTTTTAAAAGGCTTGAAACTTGTAAATGTTGATGTTCAGGAGGACTTGGGTGTACTTGTACAAGGAACACAAAGTTAGTGTGCAGGAACAGCAAGCAATTAGAAAGGCAAACGGCATGTTGACCTTTATTGTAAGAGGATTGGAGTACAAGAATAATAAAGTCTTGCTACAGTTGTATAGGGCTTTGGGGAGACCATACTGTGCGGTTTTGGTCTCCATATTTATGAAAGGATATATTTGCATTGGAGGTGGATACAGCCAAGGTTCACTATTGGTTCCTGGGATGCGGGGGTTGTCCTATGATGGGCTGAGTAAATTGGGCATATACTTTCTGGAATTTAGAAGAATGAGAGGTGATCTCTGAGAAATTGTTTCTGCTGGTTGAGGAATCTAAAACACGGGCGCACAGTCTCGGGATAAAGGGGATAATCATTTAGGACTGTGATGAGAAATTACTTCACTCAAAGGTTTGTGAATCTTTGGAATTTTCTTCCCCAGAGGGTTGTGTTTGCTCCCTCATTGAATACATTTAAGGCTGGGATAGACAGATTTTCTGGTGTCTGAGTATTAAGGGATATGGCGAGCAGGCAGGAAAGTGGAGTTGAAACCTAAGCTCTGCCATGATTGTATTGAATGCCGGAGCAGGCTCGATGGGCCATATGGTCTACTCCTGCTCCTATTTCTTGTGCTCCATTATTGTGATAAAAACTCAGAAATATAATCTCATTGAAACATACACTATTCTGAAGGGGCTTGACAGGGTAGACTTAGAAGTTGTTTCCCTTGCCTGGGGAATCTAGAACACAGGGGCACAGCCTTGGGATAAGGGGCCTTTCATTTAGATCTGAGATGAGAAAATGTTTCACTAAGGGTTGTGACTCTTTGGAATTCTCTTTCCCAGAAGCTTGTGGAAGCTCCATCATTGAATATATGTAAGGCTGAGATTGATGGATTTTTGGTCTCAGGGAATCAAGGGATATGGGGAGTGGGCGGGAAAGTGGAGTTGAGGCCAAGGATTAGCCATGATCCTATTGAATGGCGGAGCGGGCCCGAGGGGCCGTATGGTCTATCCTCCTATTTATTTTATAAATATCGATGGCCAGCTATTTGACTGCACAGTGGCATCACAACTAAGCTCAATTCTGTCTTCACATAATGTTTGCACAAATACATCCTTCCAGCAGGGATTGCTGGATATGATCAGAAGCAGAAGTTTTGAGATTTTCTCTTCAAATTCAGGTGCTGAGGCCAATTATAGCAACCCTATCAGCATCTCATGTCAGACCAGCTGACTCAGCGCAGACCAGAAATTGAGCCAGGGACCTAGCAGGTCTGTGTGACTGAACTGCTTATGGTGCAAGTTTCACTGAAGCATCAAGAAGCTTGTGCATAAGCTAAAAGTCTTCACGGTAGGGCAGAGCACAAAGGATGAAATAATGGGAGCTTGTCAGAAAGGTATGGCGATAATCATGGGGGATTTTAATTTACATATAGACTGGAAGAATCAGATGGGCAAAAGTACCCTAGATGAGTTCAACAGATGCGAACAACAGATGCCCCTCCACGTTGCTTTCATAGATCTCACCAAAGCCTTTGACCTAGTCAGCAGACGTAGTCTCTTCAGACTACTAGCAAAGATCGGATGTCCGCCAAAGCTACTAAGTATCATCACCTCATTCCATGACAATATGAAAGGCACAATTCAGCATAGCGGTGCCTCATCAGGCCCCTTTCCTATCCTGAGTGGCGTGAAACAGGGCTGTGTTCTGGCACCGACACTGTTTGGAATCTTCTCACTGCTGCTCTCACTTGCGTTCAAGTCTTCAGAAGAAGGAATTTTCCTCCACACAAGATCAGATGGCAGGTTGTTCAACCTTGCCCGTCTTTGAGCGAAGACCGAAGTACAGAAAGTCCTCATCAGGGAACTCATCTTTGCTGACGATGCTGCATTAACATCTCACACAGAAGAGTGTCTGCAGAAACTCAACGACAGGATCGCAGCTGCCTGCAACGAATTTGGCCTAAACATCAGCCTCAAGAAAACAACCATCATGGGACAGGACGTCAGAAATGCTCCATCCATCAATATCTGCGACCACGCTCTGGAAGTGGTTCAAGAGTTCACCTACCTAGGCTCAACTATCACCAATAACATGTCTCTCGATGCAGAAATCAACAAACGCATGGGAGAGGCGTCCGCTGCTATGTCCAGACTGGCCAAGAGGGTGTGGGAAAATAGCGCATTGACATGGAACACAAAAGTCCGAGTGTTTCGAGCCTGTGTCCTCAGTACCTTGCTCTACGGCAGCGAGACCTGGACAGTGTATGTTAGCCAAGAGCGACGTCTCAACTCATTCCATCTTCGCTGCCTCCGACGAATCCTTGGCATCAGGTGGCAGGACCCGTATCTCCAACGCAGAAGTCCTCGAGGCAGCCAACATCCCCAGTATATACACCCTACTGAGATGGCTTGGCCATGTGAGCCGCATAAAAGATGGCAGGATCCCCAAGGACGCATTGTACAGCGAGCTCGTCACTGGCATCAGACCCACCGGCCGATCATGTCTCCGCTTTAAAGGCGTCTGCAAACGCGACATGAATTCCTGTGACATTGACCGCAAGTCGTGGGAGTCAGTTGCCAGTGATCACTCTAGAATTGGCCTTTATAGCCACTCCAGGTGCAGCTCCCAAACCACTGACTGCCTCTAGGCACTTACCCATTGTCTCTTGAGACAAGGAGGCCAAAGAACAAAAGAATAGACTGGAAGAATCAGCTGGGCAAAGGTAGCCTAGATGAGTTCATAGTTTCTTAGAACAGCATGTTCTGGAGCCTACCAGACCTGGTGTTGTGCAACAAGTTAGGAATAATTGATGACCTCATGGTGAAGGTGCCCCTAGGTAGCAGTGATCATAATATGATTGAATTTTACATTCAGTTTGAGGGAGAGAAAAATGGGTCCAGGACTGGTATTTTAAACTTGAACAAGGGCAATTACGAGTTTGCAAGTTCTCCCTGTGTCTGCGTGGGTTTCCTCCCACATGCCAAAGACTTGCAGGTTGATAGGTAAATTGGTCTTTATAAATTGCCCCTAGTATAGGTAGGTGGTAGGGAAATATAGGGACAGGTGGGGATGTGGTAGGAATATGGAATTAGTGTAGGATTAGTTTAAATGGGTGGTTGATGGTCGGCACAGACTCGGTGGGCCGAAGGGCCTGTTTCAGCGCTGTATCTCTAAACTAAATCTAAACTAAACATGAAAGCAAAGTTAGCTAAAGTGAACTGGCAAATTAGGTTAAGGGATAGGTCACTAGAGATGCAGTGGCAACATTTAAGGGGATATTTCAGAATACACAGAATAGATGCATCTCAATGAGAAAAAAAAATTCCAAGGGGGGGACCCACCATCTGTGTTAACTAAAGAAGTTAAAGATGGTATCAAACTTAAAGAAAGTTAAATAAAAAGCATATAATTGTGCAAAGATAGGTGGCAGGTCAGAAGACTGGACAGAATATTTAAAAAAAAAAATGACTGAGCGTTGGTCCTATAGAAAGCGATCTGGGGAATTAATGAGGGAAAATGAGATGGCAGATGAATTGAACAGGTATTTTGCATCAGTCTTCACTATTGAGGATGCAAGTAACATCCCAGAAATAGCTGTAAATAAGGAAATGGAAGGGAGGGAGGAACTCAAGAAAATTTCAATCACCGTGGAAGTGGTACTGAGTAAATGTTGGAGCTGTGGGCTGACAAGTCCCTGGGTCCTGATGGACTTCATCCTAGGGTCCTGAAAGAAGTGGCTAGTGAGATGGTTGATGTGTTGGTTTTAATTTTCCAAAATTCCCTAGATTCAGGGAATGTTCCATTGGATTGTAAAATAGCAAATGTAACTCCTTTATTCAAAATGGGAGAGAGACAGAAAGCAGGAAATTGGAGGCTAGTTAGCTTAACATCTGTCTTGGAGAAAATGTTAGCTATTATTAAAGACATTATAGCAGGGCACTTAGAAAAATTCAAGGTAATGAGACAGTCAACATGGTTTTGTGAAAGATAAATTATGTTTCACCAATTTATTGGAGTTCTTTGAAGAAGTAACATGTGCTGTGGGTAAAGGGGAACTGATGCATGTACTGTACTTAGATTTTCAGAAGGCATTTGATAAGGTACAACATCAAAGGTTATTGCAGAAAATAAAAGTTCATGGTGTAGAGGGTAACGTATTAGCATGGATAGAAGATTGGCTAGCTATCAAGAAACAGAGTACTTTTAGTTTTGGTGACTGCAGCTTGACAGTAGCGAAGGTGCGAAAGCGAGCTTACAGCTGGGAAGTCAATTTCAGTGGAAGTTTAAAAGTTAATTCCCTTTTGTTTTCGGAGGACCAGGGACTGCTGGGTAAGTAAAAACTATATATTTGGGTGGTGGCTGTACCCGAGACACTACACGTGTCGTGTCTCCCACCCACCCTCCACCTTTAACCAAAAAAAAGGACTCTGTTGTGTTGATAAGGTAAGCTTTTTATTTAAGAAGTTCTGTCCGTTGGATTGCTAACCTAACAAGTTTTGACTTTTTTTTTTGGTTTTTCAGTAGATTTGTTGGGAATTTAGAATAGAGGGAATGGAAGTTAAGGCAGTTGTATGTTCCTCCTGCAGAATGTGGGAGGTAAGGGTCGCCAAGAGTGTCCCTGCTGACTGCACCTGCGGGAAGTGCACCCAACTCCAGCTCCTCGAGAACCGCGTTAGGGAGCTGGATGAACTTCGGATCATTCGGGAGGCAGAGGGGGTTATTGAGAGGAGTTATGGGGAGGTAGTCACACCTCAGGTAAAAGAAGTAGGATGATGGGTTACCGTCAGGGGAAGGAGAGGGAACCAGCAGGCAGTGCAGGGATCCCCTGTGGCCGTTTCCCTCAACAGCAGGTATACCGTTTTGGATACTGTTGCGGGGGACGACTTACCAGGGGTAAGCAATGGGGTACAGGTCTCTGGCACAGAGTCTGTCCCTGTTGCTCAGAAGGGAAGGGGGAAGAGGAACAGAGCATTAGTCATTGGGGACTCCATAGTTAGGGGAACAGATAGGAGGTTCTGTGGAAACGAGCGAGACTCACGGTTGGTATGTTGCCTCCCAGGTGCCAGGGTTCGTGATGTCTCGGATCGTGTTTTTGGGATCCTTAAGGGGGAGGGGGAGCAGCCCCAAGTCGTGGTCCACATAGGCACCAACGACATAGGTAGGAAGAGAGATGGGGATTTAAGACAGAAATTCAGGGAACTAGGGTGGAAGCTTAGAGCGAGAACAAACAGAGTTGTTATCTCTGGGTTGTTGCCCGTGCCACGTGATAGCGAAGCGAGGAGTAGGGAGAGAGAGGAGTTGAACACGTGGCTGCAGGGATGGTGCAGGAGGGAGGGTTTTGGTTTCCTGGATAATTGGGGCTCTTTCTGGGGTAGGTGGGACCTCTACAAACAGGATGGTCTTCACCTGAACCAGAGGGGTACCAATATCCTGGGGGGGAGATTTGCTAGTGCTCTTCGGGGGGGTTTAAACTAATTCAGCAGGGGAATGGGAACCTAAAATGTAGTGCCAGTGTACAGGATGTTGAGAGTAGTGAGGTCAGGGATAAGGTTACAAGGACGCAAAAGGGCACTGGCAAGCAAGAACCTGGTTTAAAGTGTGTCTACTTCAACGCCAGGAGCATCCGGAATAAGGTGGGTGAGCTTGCAGCATGGGTTGGTACCTGGGATCTTGATGTAGTGGCCATTTCGGAGACATGGGTAGAGCAGGGGCAGGAATGGATGTTGCAGGTTCCGGGATTTAGATGTTTCAGTAAGAACAGAGAAGATGGTAAAAGAGGGGTGGGTGTGGCATTGTTAATCAAGGAGAGTATTACAGCGACAGAAAGGACGTTTGAGGACTCGTCTACGGAGGTAGTATGGGCCGAGGTTAGAAACAGGAAAGGTGAGGTCACCCTGTTGGGAGTCTTTTATAGACCTCCAAATAGTTCCAGAGATGTAGAGGAAAGGATAGCGAAGATGATTCTCGACAGGGACGAGAGTAACAGGGTAGTTGTTATGGGGGACTTTAACTTTCCAAATATCGACTGGAAATACTATAGTTTGAGTACTTTAGATGGGTCAGTTTTTGTCCAGTGTGTGCAGGAGGGTTTTCTGACACAGTATGTAGACAGGCCAACCAGGGGCGATGCCACATTGGATTTGGTACTGGGTAATGAACCCGGCCAGGTGTTAGATTTAGATGTAGGTGAGCACTTTGGTGATAGTGATCACAATTCGGTTAGGTTTACCTTAGTGATGGGCAGGGACAGGTATATACCGCAGGGCAAAAATTATAGCTGGGGGAAAGGAAATTATGATGCGATTAGGCAAGATTTAGGATGCGTAGGATGGGGAAGGAAACTGCAGGGGATGGGAACAATCGAAATGTGGAGCTTATTCAAGGAGCAGCTACTGCGTGTCCTTGATAAGTATGTACCTGTGAGGCAGGGAGGAAGTTGTCGAGCGAGGGAGCCGTGGTTTACTAAAGAAGTTGAAGCGCTTGTCAAGAGGAAGAAGGAGGCTTATGTTAGGATGAGACGTGAAGGCTCAGTTAGGGCGCTTGAGAGTTACAAGCTAGCCAGGAAGGATCTAAAGGGAGAGCTAAGAAGAGCAAGGAGAGGCCACGAGAAGTCATTGGCGGATAGGATCAAGGAAAACCCTAAGGCTTTCTATAGGTATATCAAGAATAAAAGAATGACTAGAGTTAGATTAGGGCCAATCAAGGATAGTAGTGGGAAGTTGTGTGTGGAATCGGAGGAGATAGGGGAAGTGTTAAATGAATATTTTGCGTCAGTATTTACAGTAGAGAAAGAAAATGTTGTCGAGGAGAATACTGAGATTCAGGCTACTAGGCTAGATGGGATTGAGGTTCACGAGGAGGAGGTGTTATCAATTTTGGAAAGTGTGAAAATAGATAAGTCCCCTGGGCCAGATGGGATTTATCCTAGGATTCTCTGGGAAGCTAGGGAGGAGATTGCAGAGCCTTTGTTCTTGATCTTTATGTCGTCATTGTCGACAGGAATAGTGCCGGAAGACTGGAGGATAGCAAATGTTGTCCCCTTGTTCAAGAAGGGGAGTAGAGACAGCCCTGGTAATTATAGACCTGTGAGCCTTACTTCGGTTGTGGGTAAAATGTTGGAAAAGGTTATAAGAGACAGGATTTATAATCATCTTGAAAAGAATAAGTTCATTAGCGATAGTCAGCACGGTTTTGTGACGGGTAGGTCGTGCCTCACAAACCTTGTTGATTTTTTCGAGAAAGTGACCGAACAGGTGGATGAGGGTAAAGCAGTGGATGTGGTGTATATGGATTTCAGTAAGGCGTTTGATAAGGTTCCCCATGGTAGGCTATTGCAGAAAATACAGAAGTATGGGGTTGGAGGTGATTTAGAGCTTTGGATCAGAAATTGGCTAGCTGAAAGTAGGCAGAGGGTGGTGGTTGATGACAAATGTTCATCCTGGAGTTTAGTTACTAGTGGTGTACTGCAAGGATCTGTTTTGGGGCCACTGCTGTTTGTCATTTTTATAAATGACCTGGAAGAGGGTGTAGAAGGGTGGGTTAGTAAATTTGCGGATGACACGAAAGTCGGTGGAGTTGTGGATAGTGCCGAAGGATGTTGTAGGGTACAGAGGGACATAGATAGGCTGCAGAGCTGGGCTGAGAGATGGCAAATGGAGTTAAATGCGGAAAAGTGCGAGGTGATTCACTTTGGAAGGAGTAACAGGAATGCAGAGTACTGGGCTAATGGGAAGATTCTTGGTAGTGTAGATGAGCAGAGAGATCTTGGTGTCCAGGTGCATAAATCCCTGAAAGTTGCTACCCAGGTTAATGCTGTTAAGAAGGCATATGGTGTGTTAGCTTTTATTAGTAGGGGGATCGAGTTTCGAAGCCAGGAGGTCATGCTGCAGCTGTATAAAACTCTGGTGAGACCGCACCTGGAATATTGCGTGCAGTTCTGGTCACCGCATTATAGGAAGGATGTGGAAGCTATGGAAAGGGTGCAGAGGAGATTTACTAGGATGTTGCCTGGTATGGAGGGAAGGTCTTACGAGGAAAGGCTGAGGGACTTGAGGTTGTTTTTGTTGGAGAGAAGGAGGAGGAGAGGTGACTTAATAGAGACATATAGAGTCATAGAGTCATAGATATAAGATAATCAGAGGGTTAGATAGGGTGGATGTGAGAGTCTTTTTCCTCGGATGGTGATGGCAAACACGAGGGGACATAGCTTTAAGTTGAGGGGTGATAGATATAGGACAGATGTCAGAGGTAGTTTCTTTACTCAGAGTAGTAGGGGCGTGGAACGCCCTGCCTGCAACAGTAGTAGACTCGCCAACTTTAAGGGCATTTAAGTGGTCATTGGATAGACATATGGATGAAAATGGAATTGTGTAGGTCAGATGGTTTCACAGGTCGGCGCAACATCAAGGGCCGAAGGGCATGTACTGCGCTGTAATGTTCTAATCTAATCTAATTAAATAGAGTAAGCATAAATGGGTAATTTTCTGATTGGCAAGATGTAATGAGTGGTGTGCCACAGGGATCAGTGCTGGTGCCTCAACTTTTTAAAATTTATATAATTGACTTTGAGGAAGAGACCGAAGGTATGGTAGCTAAATTTGCTGATGAGAGAAAGGTAGGTAGGAAAGCAAGGTGTGAAGAGGACATGAGGCTACGAAGGATGTAGATAGGTTAAGTGAGTGGGCGAAGATCTGGCAAATGGACTATAATGTGGGGAAATGTGAAATTGTCCATTTTGGCAGGAAGAATAAAAAAGCCTATCTAAATGGTGAGAGATTGTGGAGCTCTGAGATGCAGAGGGATCTGGGTATGCAGGTACCGAAAGTAATGAGGAAAACTAATAGAATGTTATTGCTTATTGCAAGAGGAATTGAATACAAAAGTAGGGAGGTTATGCTTCAGTTACACAGGGCATTGATGAGACCACATCTGGTGTACAGTATTGGTCTCCTTATTTAAGGAAGGATGTAAATACGTTGGAAGCAGTTCAGAAAAAGTTTACTAGACTAATACCTGGAATGGGCGGGTTGTCTAACTAGGGAAGGTTGGACTGGCTAGGTTTGTATCTGCCGGAATTTAGAAGAGTAAGAGACGATTTGATTGAAACATATAAGATCCTGAGGGGTATTGACAGGGTAGATGTGGAAAGGATGTTTCCCCTTGTGGGGGAATCTAGAACTACGGGGTCACTGTTTAAAAATAAGAGGCCGCCCATTTAAGACAGAGATGAGAAATTTTTTTCTTTGAGGATGGTGAGTCTTTGGAACTCTCTTCCTCAAAAGGCAGAGGTAGATAGATTCTTGATAAGCAAGGGAGAGTGAAAGATTATCGGGGGTAGGCGGAATGCGGAGTCGAGTTTACAATCAGATCAGCCATGATCTTATTGAATGGCGGAGCAGGCTCAAGGACCCAAGTGGCCAACACCTCCTAATTCGTATGTTCATCTCCAGCCTCAACTTGTTCAACGCTTTTCTTCCCAGTCTCTTAAGCTGTACTGGAAATAAACAGTCCCTTGTCCATTTCTTCCCCCTTTCCTTATTGGAGCTTTAATCTGTCTTAGTCCTCTGGAAGTCTCTCCTTAAACCATTCATCTTGTTACCCCTCTTTCCACCATTAGAAGCCTTCTCAAAGCCTATATTTTGAACATGTGTTGACTTCTTCCAAGCCATTGCAATTTGTAGATTATTCACACTGATCAGCACTGGCTGATCATGAGAGAGAGCGCAATCCAGCTAATTTTTTTAGAACATGTCATACAATAAGAAGCAAAATCAAATCAAAGCTGCAAAAGCTATTTTCAGGCTCACTGCTGATTACACTCTTTGGCAAAACCAAAAGACCAATTGTATTCTGTAAAGCAGTAATTTTTTAAAAAAAAAGTAAATTCAGAGCTTTAAAAGCTGGCAAGGACAAAGCAGAAATAAAGGATTATATTGCTATATTGAAATTTAGACTTTTAGCAGAGCGGTCTGTTTTCCTTGCTCTTGGCTGTTGGTCTCTTGGTCACTCAGTGACCAATACAAATATATTGTTTGCACCAGAAGTATCTAGTTCCTCTACAGTTGAGAGAAAATGTCCATACCAACATTTGCAAAAACTTTTCAATACTGGAATATAAAATCTAGCCTCTGCTAGTGTTGAGTACTAAATTATGATGCCTAAATTATTTAGGTGACAGGAATGTCGTCTTATTGCATTTTCCAGTGTTTAAAATTTTTTGAAAAATTTGGTGTACATATTTGCCTCATGTTCTCAGCCTATACATATATTAAACTTAAAAAGCAATTGAATATCTAAAAGAATGAAGCAATCCCAGACAGGAGCTGCCCATCTCTCAAACAAAGAACAGTACAGCACAGGAACAGGCCATTCGGCCCTCCAAGCCTGCGCCGATCTTGATGCCTGCCTAAACTAACACCTTCTGCACTTCCGGGTCCCATATCCCTCTATTCCCTTCCTATTCATGTATTTGTCAAGATGTCTCTTAAACGTCGCTATCGTATCTGCTTCCACCACCTCCCCTGGCAGCAAGTTCCAGGCACTCGCCACCCTCTGTGTAAAAAAAAAAAACATGCCTCGCACATCCCCTCTAAACTTTGCCCCTCGCACCTTAAATCTATGTCCCCTAGTAACTGACTCTTCCACCCTGGGAAAAAGCTTCTGACTATCCACTCTGTCCATGCCGCTCATAACTCTCCTGGCTAAACATCACGAAGAACCTACAACCAAAATAATATGAAAGCCAAAGGCAGGCTACTGCTGATCACTTTTAGGACAGAGCCATCGGACTAGTAATGCAAAACCTCAGAGTACCTGATGATAAAGATCCTGGCCAATGAGTATCACAAGTGATTACAAGTTGGTATTGCATACCTCTACCACCTAGAAGAACAAAGACAGCAGATGCCTGCAAACAACACCACCTGCAAGTTCCCCTCCAAGCCACATATCATCCTGAGTTGGGACTATATCGCTGCTCCTTCAGTGTCACTCAGTCAAAATCCTGGAACTCCCTCCCTAACAGCACTGTGGGTGTCCCTACACTACACAGAATGCAATGGTTCAAGGTGACTCACCACCACTTGTTCAAGGGTAATTAGGCATGGGCAATAAATGTTGCCCTTGACAGCGATGATCACATCTCAATAACAAAAAAACCTCTCCACCCCACCCAAAACCATGTGATCTCCAGAGGCAAAATTACAGATAAAAACCTGCGTCAATTTGGGGGATGGGAATGAGAAATTCCTCTCTGAACCATCTACGAAATCCAAACTAGTCCAGGATTTCATTGGCCCTCAACTTCCTGCAATACCTACATTTTCTAAGAGTTGGTGAGTGCCCCAACCAGAAACGGCTCCAGCTCTTGCCTGAAAGATTTTGGGGAGTCAGTATCTACCACATGAGCCAGCAAGGCCCACCTTTCTCTGGGAAAGGAACCACCTCCTGACATCAAACCAAGATCTGGCCTTATGCAACTTAGAATTGTGATCCCTGGTACTCCCTGACCTATTTAACTGAAACGCAATCTGTTCCCTTCATTGTCTGATAAACCAAAAGGTTCAGTGCAGTGTGCGTGCCTGGGAATTTGGGTCAGTGCATTGGCAAGTACAGGAATGTGTGCTTGAATCTGATCTTTTTTTTGCTCAGCAAGAGAGAAGATGGCTAGTAGTAGTGAAGGCTACCAGGAAATTCTTCCAGTTAGTGTGTGCTTTCTTGTGCGTATACCACTACTCCTGTCCATAACCTTTAATAATGCATGAATGCACCATCACCTTGCACATGGGGTGCAGCGCGGCTTCACTAGAATGATTAGGGCTAAAAGTTAAATTGAGTACAGGCTGCAGAGACGAGGCTTGTGTTCCCTTGCATTTAGAAGATTAAGGGGCTGATCTAATTGAGATATTTAAGATGATTAAATACATTTATAGGGTGGATGGAAGCAAGCTATTTTCACTGGGGAGTCCAGAATAAGGGACATGATCTTAAAATTATAGCTAAGCTGTTGCGGGATTATGTCAGGAAGCACGTGTTCACAGAATGGGTAGTGGAAAGGTGGCAAACCTATCCCCAAAAAGATGAGGCTGGCAGTGAATTGAAAATTTCAAAAACTTTGATCGATTTTTGTTGGGTAAGGATATTAAGAGTTACGAAACCAAGGAGGGTTAATGGAGTTAAAACTAAAGATCAGACATGATCTAACAGAATAACAAAACAGGCCTGAGGGTCTGAATGGCCTCCTTTCTGTTCCTATGTTGTAACAAGAATTCCAAAGTGCTTTGAAAATAACCAGACATTGAGAAGGATAAGATGGTGACCAACTACATAATCAAAGCAGTAGGTTTTTAAATGTTTGAAGGAGAGGAGCAAGGTAGCACGGTAGAATGTGGTGGGGAGAGTTCAAGTCTTGGGCTAAGACAGTTCCGCCCTGTGGCTGAAGACTGAGCAGATGTAACGAGGATGCAAAAGAAGCCAGAATAAGAATACACAGTGCCTGTAGGGACCCAGGACTGGAGGAGTTTGCAGAAGGAGGGAAGGATAAAACTATGAAGGGATTTAAGATGAGGATAAGACCTTGAAATAAATGCATTGAGAAATAGGAAGCCAATGAAGGTTGTCGAGGACAGTGCTGGCCTTCATACGGGGTAGGATGTGAACAACAGTATTTTGGGTGAGTTGCAGTTTGTGAAGGGCAAAACGTGGGAGGAGAGTATTGGAGCATTCAAATGCAGATTGTGAAAAGGATAGAGAAGCGTTTTTGCTCACTGGGTGGCAGTGAGAAGGTAGGAGTAGAGATAGGCAAGGTGTAAATGGACAATGTTCATCTAGAATCTACTATTTAAAGCTCTAATTGGTGCAAAGCAAACATTGAGGTTGTGCACTGGCATGAAAATTGGGACTTGAAGTGCAGAGACTTAGAGAGCCAAGCAATATGGTTTTGTTGATGTTGATCATCCAACGTCCTCTCCTGGTCCCCATGTTAGCCAATAATGTTAACCGTTCTCTCTCTTCAGGTGTTGTCCCTCTCCCCTTTTAAATCTGCCATCATCATGCCTCTTCTCAAAAACCCAACCCTTGATCCCACCATCCTTGCAAACTGTATTACCTCCCAAATCCATTTCCATTTTACCCAGAACTCCATGTTTGAATCCCTCCAATCAGATTTCCGCCCCTGACACAGTACCGAAACAGCTATCAACAAAGTTGCAAATGACATTGTTAGACCAGGTGGGAAAGAGGTCTAGGGTTCCCTTTAAGCCTTCACCTGGTCTTGCTGTAATAGGGTTTAATTTTAAACACACCGTGTTTTTAGCTCCCCCGTGGTGAATCCTTGTTCACCACTTTCCAATTATAAGGCAAAGAAACCAGAACAACAGGTTTTCTCAGGTTTAAAGAAGAAAAGTGAAATTTTATTAACCTAATTAGAGTTTAAGTTTAACGCCTATGGATACATGACGCGCCCACGATAGCATGCACACTTGATACACACATGCAAATAGTCAGAAAGAAAACAGAAGAAATAAAGTGGAAAAGTTTGAGGCAATATCTGAGGGGGTTTTTTGTTACGGGTCTTCAAGCTCACTGTAGGGTCCTTGATTGTAGGTAGATCTTGGTTTTCGTTGGGGCCCAGTATTCTTCTTAAACCTTGTTCGCTGTCGGAGACTTCTCTCGTGTGCTTCATGTGTCTTCAGTGGATTCGGAAGCTGGTGAGAAAGATGGGATCAGTCAGGAGAGGCTGTGGCGAGCCATCCAGGAGAGTTCTTAGTCCAGGAGCATTCTGCTTTCTGCAGGCTCTCAGCTCAAACTGTACAATTCAGAAACCCCCAGGTTGCCAAGCAGGTTAGTCATGGACTAACTGGTCTGACCATGTTTTGGTTCTGTGTATTGTATGTCAGGGAATGGTCCTTTGTCCTTTCCAAGCACTGTCTGTTAACTAGCAGTCGTTGTAACAGGCCTTCTGTTTTTCCTAGCAACAATTTCAAATGTAATATTCATGTGGCAAAATTAATAATGCCTCATTCTTGGCAGGTGGGGGCTTGCAGGGCAACACCCTATGTGACTGACAAAGGTAAACATTTTCCACTCGTCTTTCACGACCTGTAAGAAGCCTTTGACATGATTGAGCACACCATCCACCTCAACGCTGTCGTCAGCTGGTGGGACTGCTCTCACCTGGTTCCATTCTTATCTGTCTAATAACCAGAGAATCACTTGCAATGGCTTCTCTTTCTGCTCCTGCACTGTTACCTTTGGTGTTTCCCTATCGTTGATTCCCTCCTATTATCTACATGCTGTCCCTCAGTGACATCATGCAAAAGCACAGCATTAATTTTCACATGAATACTGACAACTCCCAGCTACTACCTCACCATCACCCCTCTCAACTCCTCCACTCTTCCTAAACTATCAGACTGGATGAGCAGAAATTTCCTCCAATTAAATATTGAGAAGACTGAAGTCATTGTTCTCGGTCCACGCTCCAAACTCTGTTCCCTAGCCACTGACTCTATGCCTCTCTGGCAACAGTCTGTGATTAAGCCAGTGTGTTTGCAACCTTATTGTCACATTTGACCCTGAGATGAGCTTCCGACCTCACAATTGTGCCATCACAATGACCGCCTATTCCATCTCCGTAACATCACCTGATGTCGCCCCTGTCTCGGCTCATCTGTTGTTGAAACCCTCATTTCAGTTTTTTTTTAAAATTCGTTTGGGGGATGTGGGTGTTGGCTGTGCCAGCACTTATTGCCCAACCCTAAATGCCCTTGAGAGCTTGGTGAGCTGCCTTCTTGAACCGCTGCACCTTTGGAGTTCAGCTTTTTTGTCCACGTTTGGATCAAGGCTGTAATGAGGTCAGGAGCTGAGTGGCCCTGGCAGGACCTAAACTGAGCATCAGTGAGCAGCTTATTGCTGAGCAAGTGTCACTTGATAGCACTGTCGACAACCCCTTCTGTCACACTGCTGCTGATCAGGAGTATACTGATAGGGCAGTAATTGGCCAGGTCGGATTTGTTCTGCTTTTTGTGCACTGTTACCTAGTCTAGACTATTCCAGTACACTCCTGGCTGGTCTTCCACATTCTACCCTCCGTAAACCTGAGGTCATCCAAAACTCTGCTGCCCGTGTCTTGACTCGCACCAAGTCCCATTCGCCTATCACCCCTGTGCCCAGTGACCTACCTTGACCCCCGGTCAAGCAACATCACGATTTTACAATTATCGTCCTTGTTTTCAAATCATTCCATGCCCTCTTCCCTACCTATCTCTAATCTCCTCCAGCCCCACAACCCTCTGTGATAGCTGCGCTCCTCTAATTCTGGCCTCTTAAGCATCCCTGATTTTAATTGCTCCACCTTTGGTGGTCATGCCTTCAGTTGCCTAGGCCAGGGTTGTCCAACCTTTTTGGGTGGAGGGCCATTACGATTTCTGCGCGGCCCAGGGGAGCTGGTGAGCAAAATTAGAAAAATAAAGTCATCGTACTAATAAAAACAACAAATGTGCAGAATCTTTACATGAGCAAGACTAATTTATTGACTTACTTTCTCATCACTATATTGAAAACTGATTCAGTGACATACCTGGCATTACTTTTGCTTGCATAAGTAGTCAATCTCTGCCTGCATGCTTGATGTAGCGATGCAGAGTATTCTGGATAGATGTCCATCTTTCAGGAGAGACCTTGATCTCTCTCTCCCCTCTCCCCGTGCTGTGTGTGTGTGTCTCGTTCTCTCTCCGCTGCCACCCCACCCCACCCCTCGCCGCCTCCAGGACCAGAGGACACAAATTGAAAGTTTTGTGCAAAATATGCAGGGGGAATATGAGGAAGCACTTTTTGCGCACTGGGTGGGAATGGCCTGGAACTCGCTGCCCACAAGGGTCGTGGAAGTGGAGATGATCAATGACTTAGAGAGAGTTGGATGGCCACCTGAGAGAAATAGATTTGCAGGGCTATGGAGATCGAGCTGGGGAGTAGGACTGACTGCATAACTCCGTGAAGAGCTCGATGGACAGAATGGCCTCCTTCTGTACCGTAAGTAAATGACACTTTGAATCTCCCTCTCCCCTCCCGCCTCTGTCTGTCTGTCTGTGTCTCTCTCTCTGCCTCCCCCCCTCTCTGTGTCTGTCTGTCTCTCCCTCTTCTCACCCCCCCCCCCCCCAAAAAAAAAACCCAGTCTCCTTCTCCCCACTTTCTCTATCTCCTCCCCCCCTCTCTAACCCTCTCCACCCACCCGCTCTCTGTATCTCTCTCCCGCCTCTCTTTCTCCACTGTGTCTCTGGTGTTCCCCACCCCACCCTCGGTTCTCTCTCTGTCTGTCTCTCTCTCTCTCAGTTGCAGAGAGTGGAATCCTCAGCAGATGTTTTTAAAACATCTCACTGTCAGTTTCACAGGTGACAGCCGCTGACAGTGGGAACAGCCGTTTTCCAACAGACTCGGGGGCTTTCCGGCCGGTTTTTCTAAAAAAAAACTCGGAACCCACCGGAAAACCCCGAGTTTGTTAGGGAACGGCTGTTCCCAATGTCAGTGGCTGTCGGCTGTGAAACTGACAGTGCAATGTTTTAAAAAAGGCTGCTCTGTAAGAAGACAAAGGGAACTTTCTCATCTCCAGTCATGGTGAGGATGAGGAGTGGCCCCGGGAACAGTTGTAATCCCGTGGGCCGGATCCTGGCCCGCTGGCCGTATGTTGGCCAACCCTGGCCTAGGCCTTAAGCTCTGGAATACGCTCCCTACAGCTCTCTGACTCTCTACCTTCTTCCTTTTAGACACTCCTTGAAAACTTTTGGTCATCTGACCTAATATCTCCTTATGTAGCTCGGTGTCATATTTTGTTTTATAATCCTCCTGTGAAGCACCTTGGGCTATCTTATTACTTTAAAGGCACCATATAAATATAAGTTGCTATTGAATTGAAGTTTTTTTTCACCTGGAGTTGATTGCTATGTAGTTGGATAGCACCATAGTAGTTGAAGGTGGCAGTGAGAGGGAGTTGGGAGTAGTCAGTATACATGTGAAAGCCGATTCTGTGCCTGCAAATGATGTGGCCAAGGGACAGCAATGTAGATCAAAAGATTGGGTGCTTGAAGAACGCTTGGATGACTGAGAGGTTGAGCCAGAAACCAAAGCAGGAGATGTACTGATTTTGTTGGAACAGGTAGTTAGTTAGGCCACACTCAGAATATTGCGTGCAATTCTGGTCGCCACACTACCAGAAGGGCGTGGAGGCTTTGGAGAGGGTGGAAGAGTCAGTTACTAGGGGACATAGGTTTAAGGTGAGAGGGGCAAAGTTTAGAGGGGATGTGCAAGGCAAGTTCTTTACACAGAGGGTGGTGAGTGCCTGGAACTTGCTGCCAGGGGAGTCGGTGGAAGCAGGTACGATAATGACGTTTAAGAGGCATCTTGCCAAATACATGAATAGGATGGGAATAGAGGGATACGGTCCCCAGAAGTGCAGAAGGTTTTAGTTTAGGCAGGCATCAAGATCGGCACGGGCTTGGAGGGCCGAATGGCCTGTTCCTGTGCTGTACTGTTCTTTGTTCTTTGGGTAGCAGTGGAAACCATTTCAGCGTGTGCCAGAGATATGAGAGTGGAGAAGGCTGGATTTTGGAGTGGGGACATTTATCTGGTAGAAACTGTGCATGAAAACCTTGGTCTTTTTGAAAAGTGAATCAAGCAGACCAAAAGCCAGAGTTTGAAAAAAAAAAGTCAGTGACATCACAGGAAAGCTGCAAGGTGATTGGTGAGTCACTGCTGTTAGGGAATAGCTCTAAATAGCTGGGTTAGTAACTAAGGTAAGAAAGGTCTACAGTTTATTTTCATATAGAGTAAGTGTTTTTTAGGGAGTTCTGTAGTAATGAGGACCAGGGAAGAAGGGCCCTAGAGTAATTGATATTATTTGATATTAAGTATCTTCCAAAAGGTTTAATTTAAAGGTTAAGTCATGGCAGGAGAGCTCAAAGCCGTGGTGTGCTCCTCGTGCTCTATATGGGAAGCCGGGAACAATTCCAGTGCCTGGGACCAGCATGTGTGCAGGAAGTGTCTCCAGCTGCAGCTCCTGGAAGCCTGGATTTCAGAGCTGGAGCGGCGGCTGGGGACACAGGAGCATCCGAAAGGCGGAGAGTATCATGGATAGCATGGATAGAGAAGTGGTCACACCGCAGGCTCAGACTCCATAGGCAGGAAGGGAATGGGTAACCACCAGGCAGAGCAAGAGGACTAGGCATGCAGTGCAGGAATCTCCTGTGGCTATTCCCCTGCAAAACAGGTATACTGCTTTGGATACTGTTGGGGGGAATGGCCTCTTGGGAAAGCAGCACAGCCCTTTTCGTTGCACTACAGTTGGCTCGACAGCACAGGGGAGGAGTAAAAAGTGTGGGGATTCAATTGAAAGGGGAATAGATAGGCGTTTCCTGGCCGCAACGAGACTCCAGGATGGTATGTTGCCTCCCTGGTGCTCGGGTCAAGGATGTCTCAGTGGTTACAGGACATTCTGAAGGGGGAGGGTGAACAGCCAGTGGTCGTGGTACATATTGGTACAAACAACGTAAGTTTAAAAAAAAAAAATGTCCTAAAAGCAGAATATAGGGAGTTATGAAGTAAGTTGAAAAGTAGGACCTCCAAGGTAGTGATCGCAGGATTACTACCAGTGCCACGCGCTAGTCAGAGTAGAAATAGCAGGAAATATCGGATGAATATGTGGCTGAAGAGACGGTGTGAGGGGGAGGGTTGTAGATTCCTGGGACATTGGGACCGGTTCTGGGGGAGGTGAGATCAGTACAAACTGGACGGGTTACACCTGGGCAGGACCGGGACTGATCTCCTAGGGGGGAGTATTTGCTAGAGTGGTTGGGGAAGGTTTAAACTAAAATGGCAGGGGGATGGGAAACTTTGGAAGGAGTCAGAGGAAGGGGTATCAAAGATGAGAACAAAAGAAAGTAAGGGGAATAAGAAAAGTGATAGGCAGAGAAATCAAGGGCCAGAATCAAACAGGGCCACAGTGAAAATTAGTGGGAAGGGGACAGGTAATGTTAAAAAGACAAGCCTTAAGGCTTTGTGTCTTAACGCACATCGCATTCGCAATAAAGTGGATGAATTTATAGCACAAATAGATTTAAACATGTATGATATAGTCGGGATTACAGAGACGTGGCTGCAGGGTGACCAGTGATGGGAAATGAACATCCAGGGGTATTCAGTATTTAGGAAGGACAGACAAAAAGCAAAAGGCCGTGGAGTTGCATTGCTGGTTAAAGAGGAAATTAGCGCAATAGTGAGGAAAGATATTAGCGCTCACGATGTGGAATCTGTATGGGTAGAGCTGAGAAACACTAAGGGGCAAAAATGTTAATGGGGGTTGTATATAGACTCCCAAACTGTAGTGGTGATGTTGGGAATGGCATTAACACTAAATTAGAGGCATGCGATAAAGGCACATCTGTAACTATGGGTGATATTAATCTGCATATAGATTGGGCAAATCAGATTTGTCGCAATACCGTAGAGGAGGAATTCATCAAGTGTATACGAGATGGTTTTCTGCACCAATACGTTGAGGAACCAACTAGAAAACAGGCCATCTTAGACTGGGTATTGTGTAATGAGAGAGGCATAATTGACAATCTAGTTGTGCGAGACCTCTTGGGGACGAGCTACCATAGCATGATAGAATTCTTCTTCAAGATGGAGAGTGACGTGGTTGATTCTAAGACTGGGGTCTTGAATCTTAGTAAAGGAAGCTACGAAGGTATGAGTCGCGAGTTGGCTATGATGGATTTGGAAACGCTACTTAAAGGGGTGATGGTGGATAGGCAATGGCAAACATTCAAAGAGTACATTAGATGAACTGCAACAATTGTTTATTCCTGTCTGGCGCAAAAGTAAAACTGGAAAGGTAGCCAAACTATGGCTTACAAGGGAAATTAGAAATAGCAATAGATCCAAGGACGAGGCATTTAAATTCGCCAGAAAAAACAACAGACCTGACGATTGGGAGCAGTTTAAAATTCAGCAAAGGAGGACCAACGGATTGATTAAGAAGGGGAAAATAGAGTACGGGAGTAAGCTTGCGGGCAACATAAAAACTGACTGTAAATGTTTCTGTAGGTATGTGAAGAGAAAAAGATTGGTGAAGACAAATGTAGGTCCCTTCCAGTCAGAAACAGGATTTATTATGGGGAACAAAGAAATGGCTGACCAACTAAATGCATACTTTGGTTTTGTCTTCACGAAAGAGGACACAAATATCATACCAGAAATGTTGAGGTTTAGTGAAAGGGAGGAACTGAAGGAAATCAATATTAGTAGAGAAATGGTGTTGGGGAAATTGATGGGATTGAGGGCTGATAAATCCCCAGGGTCTGATAATCTACATCCCAGAGTACTTAAGGAAGTGGCCCGAGAAATAGTGGATGCATTGGTGGTCATCCAAGATTCTATAGACTCTGGAACAGTTCCTACAGATTGGAGGGTAACTAATGTAACCCCACTATTTAAAAAGGGAGGTAGAGAGAAAACAGGGAATTATTGACCAGTCAGCCTGACGTCAGTAGTGGGGAAAATTCTAGAGCCCATTATCGAAGATTTTATCGCAGAGCACTTGGAGAACAGTGGTAGAATCGGACAGAGTCAGCATGGATTTACGAAAGAGAAATCATGCTTGACAAATCTTCTAGAATTCTTCGAGGATGTAACTAGTAGAGTTGATGAGAGGGAGCCAATGGATGTGGTTTATTTGGACTTTCAGAAGGCTTTCGACAAAGTCCCACATAAGAGATTAGCATGCAGTATTAAAGCAATTGGGATTAGTGTATTGCGTTGGATAGAAAATTGGTTGGCAGACAGGAAACCAAGAGTAGGAATAAACAGGTCTTTTTCTGAATGGCAGGCAGTGACTAGTGGGGTACCGCAGGGATCGGTGCTAGGACCCCAGCTATTCACAATATATATTAATGAATTAGATGAGGGAACTAAATGTAATATCTCCAAATTTGCAGATGACACAAAACTGGGTGGGAGGGTCAGTTGTGAGGAGGATGCAGAGAGGCTTCAGGGTGATTTGAACAAGTTGAGTGAGTGGGAATATGCATGGCAGATGCAGTATAATGTGGATAAATGTGAGGTTATCCACTTTGGTAGCAAAAGCAGGAAGGCAGATTATCATCTGCATGGCTATAAACTGAGAGTGGGGAATATGCAACGAGACCTGGGTGGTGTTGTACGCCAGTCACTGAAGGTATGCATGCGAGTGCAACAGGCAGTAAAAAGGGTAAATAGTATGTTGGCCTTCATAGCGAGAGGATTCGAATACAGGAGCAGGGATGTCGCTGCAATTATACAGGGCCTTGGTGAGGGCAGACCTGGAATATTGTGTGCAATTTTGGCCTCCTTATCTGAGGAAGGACGTTCCTGCTGTAGAGAGTGCAGCGAAGGTTTACCAGACTGATTCCTCGGATGGCGGGACTGATATAACTCTTGAGTCTAAAGGGATCAAAGGGTATGGGGGAAAGCAGGAACAGGTTACTGAGTTGGATGATCAGCCATGATCATCATGAATGGCGGAGCAGGCTCGAAGGGCCGAATGGCCTACTCCAGCTCCTATTTTCTGTGTTTCTACATCGATACTAAAATGGAAAGGCTGCAGTCTGCTAATTCACTGTTGTACTGTGGGTAATCAAAAATACAAACCAGCAATACAATACAATCTTCTGATATGTCCTAAACCCCTATCCTTATATCAGTGGCCCATTTTGGGAAGGCTGAGCCCCAGGCAGCAGTGGCAGAGAAGTGGTCCTTGGTGCTTTACCACATTTGGCTAACTCGGTAATTTGTTAGACATATGCTGTCCTTTAACAGCCATAAATTAGTCACTGGTCACTGCATATTCTGACACCATCTTCTGCTACTCTGCCCTTTTGTATTTTACAGATCAGTAAAATTGTGTCAAATCTTGCGAAGCTGACATTTCTGAACCTCACCTCAAATCCTCTGACTGAGGCCAGCTTGGACTCTACTTGTGCTGCCTCTTTCTCTCGAATACAGAGACTCGTCCTCAACAACACCAAGGTTTCATGGGAAACCATTCACACTTTGCTGCAGGAGTTACCAGGGTAGGGACTCGGAACTTATGCATGTTTGTGCATATTCTTTCACTGTTCTACTCTTTTTCTCTTCCTTCTCTCCTTTATGATCTTGCTCACTTTCTAACTGAAAAGTCTAATTGCCAACTGAATATTTAACTGTTATTTGGCTCCTAGCAGCCTTGTTAGTCTTTCTGGTGTTTTTTTTCCCCAGTCACCTACAGTCACATAATGTAGTCTTACGCTTGGATGCAAACACTTTCCAAAATGTTGTTTTCGTTTGATTAATTTCGTTCTGTTCTGTGTCTGCACCACTCTGTTTCCCCTCGCTGCCCCCCCCCCCCCCCCCCACCCACCCCATGCACCCAACCAGCTCTGTTCTCCCTTCCCCAGCCTCCTGGCTCTCTCTTTCCACTCCACCACCACCACCACCCCCGCCAGCTCTCCCAAGCTTTGTCTCCCCACCCATCCTGGCTGTTTCTCCCCTACCCCCTCCCCAAAAGCTCCCTCCCCTCCATGGCTCAGTCTCCCTTCCCACCTGCCTCTGGGCACTCTTACCCCTCTTGCTCCCCGCTTGGCTCTGTTTCCCTATCTTGCTCTCTGTCTCTCTTTAAATATCGATGAAAGTTCTGGGGAAGTTTATTTACTACTTTTGGTATCATTGTGTGTTTTATTTATTGCAATGTTTTGTATTGTACAGGAAGTTTTCTTTATGAATTACAATATTCCATCACTAGATGTCAGTGTTTAAAGAAAAATATCTGGACACATCACTTCGATATGAGGTGTTTGATACATTATTGTTTTGTTTGCCTCAGGAAAATGCACAAAGATATTTCTTTGATTTGTTTCATTTCGTCCAGAATCTTCCATGTAGTATAATTCTGCTCAAACCGTTATATACAGAGAGTTTTATAAACTATACACAAATGTATCTCAGATATGGCCATGCATTACAAATCCGCTTCACTCTAGCAAATTGAGATTGTTGAATTTTCTCCAAATTCTTAACTGATTAACCAACCAAATATTTCTGGCTGGGCCCATAGTGACCTCTGGGTGTTGGGTACAAGTATGAGCTCCTGAGTATACTAACGTGCCATAATGCTTGCATGCTGCCAGTTTCCTGTTACTTTACGCCTTGTCTTCCCCTGACAATGGAACATCACTGATATGAGCCTGTGTAGATAAAAAGGTCGAGTGGTCACATGCAAATATCCTGATGCTACAGCATCTAATGGCAGTTAATGTGCTGCATGGTGCAGAGTAGGACTTAGGCCTGTACTGCAGTATTCATGTAGGTAGCTTCCTATTTCAGTTTTAACTCTTAGTGCTTTTAAGTATGAGTGAGATACCTCCCTAAAAGTAATAAAGAAGGGCAGAGAGATGGTCTACCAAGGACAGTCTCATATATCTCCTATCGACCAGTTCCTTAACAGCAAGATACTGTTTGCTCTGTCAGGTGGTGAATGCGTTTGCTATCTAATCTCATCATCTTCCTTCTCTTAAAAATGATTTTTTTAAACGGAGTGTTTTCAAATCAAGTTTGGTATTTTTAATCATTTAACTATTTTTCTGAAATATAAAACTGTAAAACCATTTTCCTAACTACTAATTGTAATACATTTTGTTTGTGACCTATTTTAAGGAATTTCTTATTTTGCTCTTTACCCTTTTCTTCCTGGTCTTTCCCTGCTGTGCACCAAACTTGAATACGAAGATGGATGAGCTTCCAGATCTCCTGCAATGTTGCAAGGAGGTGCACAAGTGACTGTCCTGTAACAAGCGCCTGGTGTTTCAGAGCATTGTGATCTACAGATTAGCAACATGTACTGTCAACTTTTTATTTAGCTACTTTGTGGGTTTGTATTAAGTGATGCTCTGTTTCAGTGCAATCTCCACCCCTCAGCTGTAATTCTAAGTGAAGAGGAGAATTAATTCCCCTAGCTCTGCTGAGGGGGAATGACTGCGTCTTTCTGCAGTTTTTATATGCAGATAAGAACAGTGACTTATAAATGTGCTTGAATGACAGCTTGGATTTAGCAATGTAGCATGACATTGCTTGACTGATGTATCTTTATGCCTGTTAGTGTAGAGTGATGAAGGATATTTGTTACAAGCTGTACTCTAACTCTGTTCCTGGTTCACTACAATTTGTTAGTTCATTTCTGTATAGTGAATATCCTGCTCTGGGCTCCTGCAGCAGTGCCCAGCCATCCTATTACTATAAATATAAACAGTTTGTTTCCAGATATTGTATATCTTTGGAATGCATACTCCTGATACTTGTATAAAATATAGTGTAAATTCAGTTTAAACCTTAACAAGAGAATTCTATATTAATGCAAAATCTGTTTCCAATGTAACTTTATTTCCCAAAAAACAAGTGTGGATTCTCAACAAAAGGCCTGTACAGTCTGATCACTCATTCCATAATTCTTCTAACCTTTTGTTTTAATTTTATTATTTGAAATGTCTGTATAACGTTGTCTTAAATATAATTTCAGTTCCAGGATTCTAATCTAGATAGAAACTGTTACCTGCCTCTTATTTATGTTTTTATGTCCTACAGATGTGAAAAATGTGAACGTACAAATCACAGCTTTTGTGTAAAAAGAACTTGGGATTTACAGTTTTATCAAATTTCTGGCTTTCTGAGGGGCTTTCACAAGGGTTTAATTTCTGAATCTACAAGTGAAATCACTAGAACACATCATATATATTCATGAAACTGACTGTTTCCACTTTATTCCCTTATTTTCCATTCACTCCTGTTTCTTGGTCCATTTCCTGTTTCTTTTTCTTTAAACTTTGCTCCCACTTACTCTTGATCTCTCTTGCACTCAAGTTTCTCCTTTTGTCCCCTCTCCAATACAGGTTAGAGGAGCTGTTCCTATGCTTTAATGACTACAGAACAGTGTCACTGTCACCCTGCTCCTACCCATCACTTCGACTCCTACATATCACTGATAATAATCTCACTGACTGGGCAGAGGTGCACAAACTTGGACAGATGTTCCCAGGTCTGGACACATTAATCCTGGCAAACAACAACCTGATCAGCATCACAGATTCCCAGGAAACTCTGGCACGACTTTTCCAAAACCTACGATCGATTAATCTTCATAACTCGGGTATGATGTGTAATTAGACCATTTCACATTTGTGCTTAGACTACAAAACACTTTGTGCAAACTGGAAATACACTAATTTCTAATTACTGTTTGTGTTTATGCAGAGAACATCTAGACTCGTGTACACATGATTATGTACATGTATGAATAATTTCTCTTTTTGTACTGGAATGTTTGAGTTAGCCAGTAGATTCTTTGGAGTACAAAAACAAAATACCCTGAATGCTGGAAATCTGAAATAAAAACAGAAGATGCTGGAAACACTCAGTTGGGCAGCATCCACGGAGAGCAAAACAGTTAATGTTTCAGGTTGATGACCTTTCATCCAAATTGGAAAAAGGTTTTTTGAAATATTGGGATAGTCAGAATACCTACTGAAATGACCATTGCAGTTCTATTCTTTCCTGTTCAGTGAGAGATTCCATTGGCTGAAGAGAGGGAGTCGAGATTTCACTGAAGGGATATAGGAAAACGAAAAATTCTAACATTTTAACAGCTCATTTCTGCATATGCTGAAAGTAATATCTTAACCCAGGCAAGCTATCCTCCTGGAAATATCAATCCCACGGGTTATCCTTTGAGAAGTCTATATATATTTAGTTTTGGGAAATACTGTCCATTTAGAAGTCAAAGAATCGTGGAAATTGCAGCACAGGCTATTGGACCTGTGAAACCTGTGTCATTGCTAGTGCTTTAACTGGAATGATCAGATGTAATATAGTTATCCTGCACTTAAAAAAAAATAAATAAATAAATTATATTGTAACCTCTGTCTCAATGCCACTCGTGGATAAAGCAGTCAATCTTCTAATCACCCCCTATGGGAATGAATTCTGCTAGTTCTTCCTTCATCCAGTGATGACCATCATCCTATACCCTGTCAATATCGAAATCCCAATTCTCTGTCCTTTTCTACCTGCATTTAACTTTAATTGTTTATGTATCTTCATCAGATCATTCTGCTCCTCCCCTGAATCTTTTTTTTTAGTGTACCTCCTTTCGTTGTTTTCCTCAATGTACTACTTCACGCTTCTCTGCATCTCCTGCTTATCTGCCCAGTCCACTGGTTTAAGTCCACCTGCACATTCCTGCATTCTACCTCAGTTTGTCATGCCCCTTAATGGGCAAACTTTAGTATCCTCCTCCCTGTGGCTATATCCAAATCTGTTTATATAAATGAAGAGTGGTCTCTGCCCACCACTGCCTTTATTTCTCCACACCCACCCCCCCCAAAAAAAACTTCACCCTTTGTTTTCTGTCACTTGATCATCTATCTATGCACATTCATTCCCCTTAATACTGTGTGTTGAAATCTTCATAAGTAACATACGTGGCATAGTAACACTTGCCTTCTGAAAATCCATATGTATTACGACTGACGGAGGAATGCACTTTCTTTAGTTCCACTAGTCATAACCTATATTTAAATGTTTTACCCACTTACCAATCGGGCCAATTATATACTTCTATATTAGTTTCAGAATACAAATCCACCAGCTAGTTTTCTTTAATAAACAACAAAATTGTAGATTTAATATAAAAAAAAGCTTATTCAATAGAGATGCAAAGCTTATTAACACACAGTTTGAAATATGAAAGTATAAATATCCTAACAAACGCGCATACACACACGCGTGCGCACCAGTTAAATAAAGAAAAATGAAAAAACTGGCAGAGATCAACTTAAAAAAAAAAATTATTTTGGCCATGTTTACTGTCTTTTCTTGAAGGAAAAGGATAAGATATGGAATGGTCCAGATGGCCTTTTTGGTCTGGCGTCGTGGTCCATGTAGACAGCTGTCACTGGGATCTTTCTGGAGCAGTTCTGTTCAGGAGACATCGAGGACTAGTCTTGCAGGCTTTTTGGGGGAATTACTGCATCAGTGGGTTCAAAACAGGTGGTAAAGGATGAGTTGGGTGGCTCCTCTCTTAGGCTATCTACCAACAGAACTCCAAACAATATCCAAAAATGAAACCAGAACTCCTGACAGCCATAAACCCAGACATGTGATTTCTCCAAGTCCAAACAGTTCCAAAGTCCATAAAGCTCCGGCTGTTTACTTAGCTTAAGATATGTGACTTCCAGTAAGTGTTTTTAAACAAAGTCCTAAGTGTCCTTCTAGTGACCCTTTCAAAACAAAACCAAGACCAGGCATCTTCTCAGGTACTTTCCACAATCCTTTAAACACAAGTCCTCAAAAAAATATTAATAATGGAAGCACCTTCACTGACATCTCCACCCTTGGAGGAATGAAACGCCATTTTTAAAGGTGTTTCATTATAAAGTGCGGACAAAAAAAAAATTAAAACACATTTACACAATCATTCTCATTCACTCTTTACCTGTAACTGACACAGTTATGCCCTGTACCATCTTTGTACTTAGATAACTCAGAGCAAAGTTAAATTCTAGACAAAGCATCAGCAATTACATTGTTCTTCCCTGCAATTCGGGCTGCAGTAATAAACTCCATCGAAATAGTCTGGCATTCTGGTTTTTGAATTTTTCCACAAAGGCTAGGGGGTTATGATCCGTATATACCAGTGTCTCCCTGTAGCCGTGGCAGACATATACTTCAAAATGTTTGAACTAGTAGTAATTCCAAGTTTCCTTTTCCACCGTAGAGTATCTGTTTTGGTGTTGATTTAATTTTTTGGAAAAGTATCCCACTGGCCTTTCTTTGTCCGCTTCATGTAACAGGACTGCACCGACCCCCCCAGGTCACTAGCATCGCTTGCTATCTTGAAGGGCTTAGTGAAATTTGGGTAGCTAACACTGGTTCATTGATCAAAATTGCTTTCAGCCTCTCAAAAGATGCTTGGCACTCTCCTGACCACACTACCTTGGCTTTCTTTTGTAGCAAATCTGTCAATGGAACAGCTATAGTGCTGAAATTTGGTACAAACTCGTGGTAGAAACCACACGTCACCAAAAACCTCATGATTTCTCGTTTAGTCTTAGGGGCAGGGAACTTCACCAATGCTTGTACTTTTGCTGTTCTTGGCAACACTTGTCCTTGCCCTATATGGCTTGGGTAGGTTACCAGTGCTTTTGCAGATTCACCTTTGGCAAGGTTTATCAACAAATCAGCTGACTGTAAGTTTCTAAACAGAGCTTCTAGTTCCAAGTGGTCCTTCCAAGTGTCACTGTATACCAGCACATCATCAATGTAAACCACGCAGTTAGGAACACGGGCTACTACTTGGTTCATTCATCTCTGGAAAGATGCTGGGGCTTTTTTTCTTTTTAGCCCATATGGCATCATTCGGCAGTGGAAAAGACCATCTGGTGTGACAAAGGCCGATATTTCTTTAGCCTGCTGTGTTAAAGGAACTTTAACAGATCTATTGTGTTAAGAAATGTGGCACTGACAACTGTCAATACAGTCTTGCAAGTGAGAAATTGGGTAGGAGTCTGCCTTTCTTTCTGCATTAACCTTTCTGTAGTCTATGCAAAATCTAGTTGAACCATCTGGTTTATGCAATAATACAACTGGGGAAGTCCAGTTGCTTTGACTGGGTTCAATTAGGTGATTTTCCAACATGTTTTGGATTTCTGCTTTCACCTGAACCTGTTTCTCTGGACCAAAGCGATAAGGAAGCTGTTTTATAGTAGAGGAATCTCCTACATCCACATCATGAATGGCTACTGTTGTACATCCTGGTTTGTCCCTACAAATTCCTTTTTAAATGCTGTGAGTAGCCTTGTTAGGTCTCTTCGTTGTTTTGCATCGAAATATGAAAGCATGGTGTTAGCTAACTGGAGGTTCAATTTGGGAATTATCTAGGCCTCCTTCTGCCTCATCCTCACTCTCCCTTTCATCCTTCACCGTCCTTACTACCTGACATACCAATGCTTGCTTATCCTCCTCCTGATGGTGATATTGTTTCAACATATTGATGTGACACAGCCGATTCTTTCTCTGACGATCTGGGCTGTCAATCTAATTTACTTTACCAATTCTTTTGACTATATGAACTGTGCTTTCAGTGGTTCACTCTGTAAAAGCATTATACTATATTATAATAATATATCATCCCCTGGTTGAAATGTTCGGGTCTTGGCATGCTTGTCTGCCCATTTCTTCATGTTTGTTTGGGAAGCTTTAAGGTGTTCCTGAACCGTTCCGGGAACACGGATACATAATCTAACATGGAAAGTTCGTCCCTCTGTTCTAAAACCCTTTCTTTGATTAGTTTCAGAGGACCTCTTACCTCATGTCCATAAACTAAGTTAAGGGCTAAAACCAGTTGACTCATTAGGTGAATCCCTGGTGACAAGCAAAGATTCTAGCCCTTTATCCCAAACATGGGGATATTCATGACAGTATGCCCTGATCATTGTTTTGAGGGTCTGATGGTACTGTTCTAAAGCCCCTTTTTACTGTGGGTGGTATGCTGAGGACTTTAACTGTTATACCCTGATTACTCATAACAAAAACTTGGAACCTTGATCCGACTGGCTGTCAATCGGTAATCCATATCGAGTGAAGAACTGGCCATATGTATACTTCATCCATTTTAGTTTCAGAATAAAAGCCTGCCAACCAGGTTTCTTTAATAAACAACAAAATTATTAATTTCTTATAAAACAAGACTCATTCAATAAAGATGCAAAGCTTATTAACACACAGGTTGAAATATGAAAGTATTAATATATTCCCTTCTAAATAATCCAACACGTCCACACACACATTTAAAGAAAAAATAAACTTTCTCTGCAGAGATCAAGTTTACAAAAAACAAAGAAATTTGGCCATATACTTGTTAATTCTTGAAGAAAAGGGATAAGATAAGAATTTTCCAGATGACGTTTGGTCTGGCACCCTGGTACACAGACGGGTGTCACTAGACACGTGGTTGTCACTGGGATCTTTCAGAAGATGTCAAGAGAAAGTCTTGCAGAAGCTTCTCTGGAGAAATGCTGCATCAGTTTCTCCAGTTCTCACTGGATTCTCAGGATTTCTCAGAGGTGGAACAGGATGAGCTGGTTGACTCTCTTAGTAGGCTTACACCCCAACTGACCATTCAAACAGTTCAAAAATGAAACCAACTCCTGACCACCATAAATCTAGCCATGTGGCTTCTCTGTAAATAACTCCAATAGTCAGTAAGGCTCCTGCTGTTTACTTAGCTTAAGACATATGACTTCCAATAAGTGTTTTTAAACAAAGTCCCAAGTGTCCTTCCAGTGACCCTTTCCAAAAAAAACCAAGTCCGGGCATCTTCTCAGGTATTTTCCACAGTCTTTTAAACACAAGTCCTCAAAAAAAAAAAAATGGAAGCTCCTTCATGACCATACGTACATCTGTTACATTTCCCTTTATGCACTGTTATTTCCTATTTTTTAAAACTTCAATTAGTCAATCATAACCTCTTAGCAAACCAATGCTCACTGTCTCTGTTTAGCCCATGCCTTTCTAATTGATTTCATCGTATATGCATTGATAAAATGTTACTGCATAGAAGAAAGTCTTTTGTCAGATCAGATGTTACAGATTCTGCTTCCACCATTGGTTCTGCTAAGTTCATGTCCTAACAACCCTCTGCGTATTATTTTTAAAATTCCCCTATCTTTCCCTTAATTCCTTCGGTGATCATATTAAACATAGAAATAGGAGTAGACCATTTAGCCTCTTGAGCCTATTCAATCATTCTTCTAGATCATGACTGAACTGTACTTTGATCCATATCCCTTTACACTTTGCCTAATAAACATATTAATTGCTCAGTAGATTTTCCCCCCACCCCACCACCACCACCCCCTCCAATTGCCAGCATCCACAGCCACTTGAGAGTGCGTTCCAGATTTCCATTATCCTTTGCGTGGGGAAAGGTGCTTAATGATTTCACTCTTGAATGGCCAGGCTCTAATTTTAAGGTTCTGTCCCCTTGTTCTGGATTCCCCAATGGAGAAATTAGCTTCTCTGTATCTACTCTATCAAATTCATTTTATAATTTTAAGTATCTCAATTGGATCACAACTGAACCTTTTAAATTTAAGGCCAAACTTGATAACATTCCATTAGCCTTTTCTATTTTGTTTTTGTAGTTGCCTACTGCCTTTTAATGATTTGTGTACTTGGAATCCCAAATCTCTAAGCTTGTAGTTTGTCACCATTTAGAAAATACTCTGATTTATCTTTATTGGGTCCAAAGTGGATGACCTCATACTTGCCCACATTGAACTCTATTTGCCACAGTAACTTCCTGCTCCCATCTACAGTACTTACTGCCCTTCCCAACTAAGGCTTATTCAAAAACTTAGGTATACAACTCTCTCTGCCTTCATCCAAATCATTAATATATGTGGTGAAAAACTAAAGCATCAGTACAGACCCCTGGGAAATAACCCACCAATCAGAGAACACTCCTTTTATCCCTACTTTCTGTTCCCAACCCTGCAACCTATCACACCATATCACAAAGGTACTTCCAATTCATGCACTTTCATTTTTTCTAATCTCGTGCCTTCAACCAAATGCCTTCTGGAAGTCCAAAAGACAACAATCATAGCCACACCCTTATCCAACTTGGTAATGACCTCATTAAAAAAAATTAAATTAGATTAGCCAAAGATAACTTTAACAAATCCGAAAGCAAAATACTACAGATACTGGACATCTGAAACAAAAACAGAAAATGCTGGAAATACGCAGCAGGTCTGACAGCATTTCTCTCTCCACGGATGCTGCCAGACCTGCTGAGTGTTTCCAGTATTTTCTGTTTTTATTTAACAAATCTATGTTGACACTCTTTTTAATCAGCTCATGCATGTTGGAAGTACTCAGTCGCTCTATCCCTGATGATGGATTCCATTAATTTCTCCAAAATGTTAGACTAACAGATCTGGAGTTACCTGGTTTCTATCTCCTTTCTTAAATAATAGAATAACATTTGTAGTTTTGTTATCCAAAAGCACAATTTCCAAATTTAGAGAGATTTGGATTTAGACTAACTTGTGCAATTTCCTCACTTACTTTTAAAACTCTAGGGAGGAAACCATCCGGGCCTCAAGATTTGCCTATTGTTATGACTGACTGTTCCTGTCAAAGCCCCCGATCAAATATACGATTCTGATTGTGGTGGGACCAACGCACTGTTAATTCAATCCCGTCGCTCCACAGATCGGCTAATATATCATTTAAAACTTTACAAATTAAAGACCCAGCCAAATTGTACCTTATATTAACCCCCAAATGAGGCTAACCAAACCAGGTGTCTTTAAATCAACAAATTAACTCTTTAATGAGAAGAGCTAAATTCTTAAACACTATGAAGATTAAACAACATTTAAATTAGAAAAAATTAGAGTCCTTGCAAATTTACAGTCCAATGTTGCTTGCAGTCTTCATAGAATGCTTTCCTTCTCCAGCGAATTTCAACAATTAACGACTTGCAAATACTTTCAATGGAATCCAGCTGACTTTAGAGTTTTTGAGGGATAAAAGATTGTCACAGTCTAACTTTCCTTTCTTCAATTTAAATGACCAGAGATATCTCTTTTGGCTTGACTTTTTCTTAGAATTTTGAGAGATGATAAACAGACTAAAATCCTATTCCTTCAATTTAAATGATTGCGAGCTCTTTTTCAGGTGTGCTGAACATCACAGCTGTGTCCTGTCTGTGTTTTCTATTAGAACAAACTGTCTTCAACTCAAAGCCAGTTCAAAACTGAATTGTAACAAATGTATTGCATGAGACTCACTCCCAATGGCTGTTTCTAAGGCAACAAAAATGCACCTCCTTATAACTCCTGAGGCTTGCTTGTTCTTAAAGCAATACTGATCCCTTGCAAGCCTTAAAGGCAAACCGCATATTCCGAAAAAAAAAACTACAGAATCATGACACTATCTTAAGATCCATTATTCTCTGTAATTTTTTTGACTTGTGTTAAATCCAAGCAATCTCCTCCTCTGATAATATAGGAAGTGAGTTAACAAAGGATGCTATGAATTTGAATTCAGTTTTAAAGTTTGGTTATACTTTAAGCAAACTTGTGCTGCTTAGATGATGACTGCTAATGTTAATAGAGCACTGTTATCCACTAGGACTAAGCTCATGGAATGACATTGATAAACTCAAAGCATTCCCTAAACTGGATGAAGTGAGGCTTCTAGGAATTCCCTTACTGCAGAGTTATTCTGAGGAGGAGCGACGCAAGCTTGTCATAGCTAGGTAACCATAATCTTTTGATCAGTCTTAAGGATATGCATTGGGCCATGGGGAAGTTGCATCTGAACCTATGGGTGGGAGAAGGGTCTGTGCTGCAAATTGTTGTATCTGGCTGCACAGGGAGTGTTGTGTTGGTGGCTGTGGAGGACTTGTATCGGGCTGCAGGTGTGGAGGTTTGGGTGGAAGATCTATGGTGTATTTATTGTGGTTATTGGTATCCATTCTTGCTCTAAGGTATTGATCTTTCTAAATATTTGATGCCTAATAAATGAATTCAGTTACAATGTTTTATTTTTTCTCTCTATTGGCCAGTTCCCATTGGATGCAGAACTGTTTCATTTTAAGCAGTTCAAATTCACTGTTTTGTTTTAAGTAGGAGCTTAACGCATTTCTAAGTTTATAATCGTCTCCCCTGTTCCCTCACACATCTGCTTCCTGTAATGTTCCCAAATGTGTAAATTCTGCTCCTCCCCCAAAACCCAGCTCATTGCAGATCAGTTATCTACTGTCCCTGTGCACACCTGACCAGCAAATGCCACACTATCAATAAAATCGTACAGTATTGTAGCACAGACTCCAATCAGTCAGCTCATAATTTTTTTTCCCCTCCAGGTGAAACACTGCATCTAATTCCACATTCTTGCTTCCCATAATCTCCAACGTTCCTGTTTTTTAAATCAACTACCTAATTCTTTAAAAGAATTTATGGATTGTAAAACAGCAATTTGTACTTATCTGGCATCATTAATATTGTAAACGTCCCAAGATGCTTCACAGGAACGTTATCAAACAAAATTTGACCGAGCCACTTGAGCTACAAGGACAGGTGGCCAAAAGCTTGGTCATAGGGATAAGCTTTTATGAAAGTCTTAAAGGAGGAGAGGTAGAGAAGCAGAGAGGGGGGGTTTCAGGAAGGAATTCCAGAGTTTAGGGCCTAGGCAGCTGAAATCATGGCTGCCAATGGTGGATGATTGAAACTGGGATATGTAAGAGGTCAGAATTGGAGGACTGCCGAGATCTGAGAGTTTCGGGGCTGGAGGAGATAAGAGATATAGGGACAGGCGAAGCCATGGAAGCATTTGAAAACTCAGCATGAAAATGTTTAAATTGAAGCATTATCGAACTGGGAGCCAATTTAGGTCAGCGAGCAAAGATGATGGGTGAACAGAACTTGGTGCGAGTTAGGACACGGGCAGCAGGGTTTTGGATCAGCTCAACTTTATGAAACTTGAGCAGAGAATTCTAAATTATAGCCAACCTCTATGAAACTTAATTTTTCAAACCTCTCCATTATTGTCTTTTAATTTTTATTCATATTTTCTTGACTATTAGAAATGATGCACGAGTTTAGCTTTATAACTCTGCTAAGTGGGTAAAGAAATCCAAAAACCTACTTGCCACATCCCTGTCCTTGTGCCGCACTAACCCGGAACAGAAAACTGTGCTTTTGCACCTTGTTGGATGGGGTCACTTGTTTGATTTTTATAGATCGTTAATTTATCAAAAACAAACTGATGTCCTTTCTTCCTGGCAGACGTTCACTTCGTTTCATTTTTCTAACCAGGTTGCCATCTGTTACGCTGTTAAATGGCAGCAAAGTTGCAGGAGAGAGAATAGATGCTGAACGATTTTTCGTACGTTACCATATAAATCACCCAGACGAAGAATTACCAGACAGGCAAGTGATTCATATTCAAAATTCTCAGCCTTCACTGCCCTGCTCCCTGAAACCCCCCCCCCTTTCTAAATTCTTCTATCTTATTGCTTCCCTCACTGCTTCAAAACCTACCTTTTCACGTACATTTTTGATCCAACGACATTATGTTTTCCCTCTTTGCTACTCAGTGTACACCTTTCTCCTCATCCTGTAAATGTTTGACACTTCTTTCTGTACAAAGTCAGTATAGAAATGTAAGTTTACAAAGCTATGCTTTGAGTTGCACTGTTGGATTGGACAAAGTTTCAGCCTCTGCCAGCTCTAGGTTTGTTCAGATTAAATCCTTGTAATTCTTCACAGTTTGCACGCTTAATTTCATATCCAAATCCGCCAGTCCATTTTCTCTCAAATTTTATCCCGGGAGTCGGGCTTTGGTACCAATCCAGGCATTTCTAGAACATCAAAATGAAACAATGCCATCCTATGAGCACGCAGAATAATAATAAATAGAAGGAAAAAGAAAATGCTTTGAGAATGCTGCCAGTCTCTGCTATGAAAGGTGCTCTTCCCAGATCACACTATCAAGGTAGACAAAGTAACCCTAGAGTTGGAATAATATTTTGACATGAACTTCTGCCAACTGGTTCAATCATTGTAAAATATAATATCCCACTCACGAACTCTGAATATGATAGTTGCATAAAATGTTTGTTGGAAAAACATGAAATCACTGCCTGTCATATTGCTACTCCTGTGAAGAGCAACGATTATACGGGACAAAACTGAGAAATGTGAAGGCAATGCCAGAAGACAGCCACACTGAATTGGGTTTTAAGTTGCATGCATGCAGCTATTAATAGCTGTGCATTGCCAAGCAAATGTGCCTGTCACCAAGTTATCAACTGCTGACTTATTGTATCTCCCCCTCCGGAATGTTTGCTTGCTTTCTATCCATGACCTCATTAAATCCATTGACATCCTGGTGCTGACAAAAACCTGATTTTCAGATAGCGTCTACTTTTGCCCCTCACTGAACCTTCTCATCTGGCTACATAGGAAGTTAGGAACAGGAGTAGGCCATTCAGCCCCTCAAGCCTGACCCGCCATTCAATGAGATCATGGCTGATCCGCGGCTTAACTCCATATACCTGCCTTTGGCCCATATCCCTTAGATTTTGTTAAGCAAAGATATTATCTATCTCAGATTTAAAATTAACAACTGTTCTCGCTTCAACTGCTGTTTGTGGGAGAGAGTTCCAAACCTCTACCACCCTTTGCGTGAAGAAGTGCTTCCTAACATCTCTCCTGAACGGTCTGGCCCTAATTTTTAGACTATGTCCCCTAGTTTTAGAATCTCCAACCAGTGGAAATAGTTTCTTTATCTAGCCTGTCATTTCCTGTTAATGTCTTGAAGACTTCAATCAGATCACCCCTTAACCTTCTAAATTCTAGCGAAAACAGGCCTAATTTGTGTAATCTCTCCTTGTAACTTAACCCCTGTAGTCCAGGTATCATTCTTGTAAACCTACGCTGCACTCCCTCCAAGGCCAGTATATCCTTCCGAAGGTGTGGTGCCTAGAATTGCTCACTGTACTCCAAGTGGGGTCTAACCAGGGTTTTGTACAGCTGCAGCATAACCTCCGTGTCTTTATACTCCAATCCTCTAGATATAAAGGCTAGCATTCCATTAGCCCTTTTGATTATTTTCTGCACTTGCTCGTGGCATTTTAAAGATCTGTGCACCTGAACCTCCAAGTCTCTTTGGACATCCACTGTACTTAACCTCTTCCCATTTAGAAAGTAAAAGCAAAATACTGCGGATGCTGGAAATCTGAAATAAAAACAAGAAATGCTGGAACCACTCAGCAGGTCTGGCAGCATCTGTGGAAAGAGAAGCAGAGTTAACGTTTCAGGTCAGTGACCCTTCTTCGAAACTGACAAATATTAAAAATGTCACAAGTTATAATCAAGTGAGGTGGGAGTGGGGCAAGAGATAACAAAGGAGAAGGTGTAGATTGGACAAGGCCACATAGCTGACCAAAAGGTCATGGAGCAAAGGTCAATATGTTAATGGTGTGTTGAAAGACAAAGCATTAGTACAGAAAAGGTGTTAACGGACTGAATATTGAACAGCAGCAAGTGCAAACCTGAAAAAAAACTGGGTAAGCAAACTGAACAAACTAAAATAAAATGAAATAAATGCAAAAAAAGGTTGTAAAAAAAGAAAAAACTAAAAATGAAAGTAAAATGGGGGGCTGTCATGCTCTGAAATTATTGAGCTCAATGTTCAGTCCGGCAGGCTGTAGTGTGCCTAATCGGTAGATGAGATGCTGTTCCTCGAGCTTGCGTTGATGTTCACTGGAACACTGCAGCAATCCCAGTACAGAGATGTGAGCATGAGAGCAGGAGGGAGTTCAACACGTGAGCATGACAGCCCCCCATTTTACTTTCATTTTTAGTTTTTTCTTTTTTACATTTTTTGCAACCTTTTTTTGCATTTATTTCATTTCATCTTAGTTTGTTCAGTTTGCTTACCCACTGTTTTTTTTCATGTTTGCACTTGCTGCTGTTCAATATTCAGTCCATTAACACCTTTTCTGTACTAATGCTTTGTCTTTCAACACACCATTAACATATTGTTTGCCTTTGCTCCATGACCTTTTGGTCAGCTATGTGGCCTTGTCCAATCTACACCTTCTCCTTTGTTATCTCTTGCCCCACCCCCACCTCACTTGATTATAACCTGTGACATTTTTAATATTTGTCAGTTCCGAAGAAGGGTCACTGACCCGAAACGTTAACTCTGCTTCTCTTTCCACTGATGCTGCCAGACCTGCTGAGTGGGTTCCAGCATTTCCCATTTAGAAAGTACCCTGCTCTGTCGTTTTTTGGTCCAAAATGGATAACCTCACACTTGCCGGCATTGAAATCCATCTGCTACAGTTTTACCCACTCACCTAGTCTGTCAATATCTCCTTGCAATTTAATGCTATCATCTAGACTGTCTGCAATACCGCCGAACTTTGTATCATCAGCAAATTTGGATATATGACTTACTATGCCATCATCCAAGTCGTTAATGAATAATGTGAATAATTGAGGCCCCAACACAGATCCCTGCGGGACACCACTAGTTACATCCTGCCAATCGGAGTACTTGCCCATTATCCCCACTCTGTCGCCTACTACTCAACCAACTTTCTAACCACGTCAATAATTTGCCCTCCACTTCATGGGCTTCTACCTTAGTTAACAGTCTCTTATGTGGAACTTTATCAAATGCCTTCTGGAAGTCCATATAAATAACATTCCCCTATCACCTTCAAAAAATTCAATGCGATTTGTCAAACATGACCTTCCTGTCATGAATCCATGCTGGCTGTTCCTGATTAACTGAAATTTTTCTAGGTGTTCAGTCAACCTAGACTCCAGCAACTTGCCCACCGCAGATGTCAGGCTAACTGGTCTGTAATTTCCTTGTTTCCTCCTTTCACCCTTCTTAAAAAGTGGAGTGACGTGTGCAACTTTCCAATCCAGAGGGACCATTCCTGAATCTAGGGAACTCTGAAAGACTATAGTTAGGGCATCTACAATGTGCTCCCCTACTTCCTTTAACACCCTCGGATGGAAACCGTCAGGTCCTGGGGATTTCTCACTCTTTAGTTTCATTAATTTCCTTGTTACTGATGATTTACTTACGTTAATTGTATTAAGTCCCTGTCCCCTATCGGCTATTAATTTTTTCGAGACTTCCGGCAAGTTATCCTCCTTTTCAACTGTAAATACTGAGGCAAAGTAATTGTTCAACATGTCTGCCATTTCCCCATTATCAATGACCATATCTCCAGTTTCAGCTTTTAGTGGGCCTACATTGCTCTTGACCACCCGTTTTCCCTTTATGTAACTATAAAGTTTCTTATTGATTTTGATGTCTCTTGCATGTTTCCTTTCGTAATCTCTTCTAGTAGCTCTTATAAGCTGCTTTGTGACCCTTTGCTGGTCTTTGTATCGATCCCATTTGGCTGGATCTGTGCTGCTTTTTGCATTTTTGTAAGCCATTTCTTTTTGTTTTATGCCTAATCTCTAGTTGTCCATGGCTGTTTTTTCACGTGTACCTCACCCCAACGGCAGTGATATGGCTCTCATTAAGTCCCTCCACAGGTATATATATTAGCACCTTAGCTTTTCCATTCTCATTATTTAAAGTCCTCATTGCTTACTTTGTGCCAAGTCCCACAGTGATTTCCTTGTTGACATCTCCCTTCTCTTTCTTAACTTTTGCACCAAGTGATTACCCATCAGTGGTTTAAACATTTACCTCAATTCCCCTTGTCCCCTCTACTCTGATTTTTTTGCCCACTTTTTCTTACTTAACTACATCGTCATCTCCCACCCTCATCCACATGTGACTCCTTCCTCCTATCTCATCAGCTCTGTAGTCTTGATCGGTGATGAGGCTATCTTGGACCACTTCTTTGTTTTCCTTGCCATCCTCCTTCCAATTCTATTACCATCATGCTGTTCCCTAGCTCCTCACCAGCTAACTCAACTTGCCTCATGCTACCCCTTCCTCTAGCACTGAATGACTTAGCTGCACTTGTTGACTGTCTAGACAAATAATTCATTTCTGTTTTTGACACCCTTGTCTCTACTAAATCATTCCATCTCTCAATTCAGGTACACCTATCACATGACTGGTTTTGTCCACAGAGAGGTCTGACATGAACATGTGCAATATTAAGCCTTCCTCTCCCACCACCAAATCTTAGTTATAAAAGTTTGCAGCACAGAAAGTTGTCATGTGGCCAGTTGTGTCTTTGCTGTCTCTTTTCACTAGTGTAATTCAAAACTATTCTCTCCCCATAGTCTTGCATCATCACCTTCAAATATTTATCCATTTTTCATTAAAAAAATGTTGCAGTCTCTCAGCTAATACCTGTGGCAAAACCTTTGATTCTACAACAGCCCTCTGATAATTTTTCCTAACCCCTCTACTTACTCTTTGTGACAATTTTAAATTATTGACCACTCATCACTGATCCATCAGTAAGAGACGGTCTTTTCCTATTCATCAAAACTTTTCAGAATTTTAAAAATCTCCTATTAGATCTCCTTTTCTGCTCCAATGGACATAATGTCAATAGTGTCAAGTCTCCGCCCATCACTGTAGTTTTCCATCCCTGTGGAAGCTACACTGTGATCTTGATGCATTTCATTACCTCGTTTCTGTTGTACTCTTCGCCCTATTTATAAAATCCAGTAAGCTGTTGACCTTTTTTTCAATGGTTTCAATTACCTGCACTCTAACTTTCAGCGCATTATGTATTTGAAGCCTAGGGGTCTCTTCATTTTCACCCTACAGTGTTTTTCCATTCAGTATACACTCCCGTTGCTTGTTTTCCCTAAAGGCCTGCTACCCAACCTGAACCCGATGGGACCCGACGACATGTCCGGATCGGGTCGCTCTTTCGGGATTGGGCCGGGTCCGGGTCGGGGGGACACAGTACTCTGCAGCGAGCGAGTAAGCGTCTCTATGATATCATCGCGCTCATGCTGCTGCAGTGCAGCTTCCTTCCATTCCATCCATTCAAAAGTGGTAAGTACAGTGAGTGCACTATAGTCGGGTCGGGCGCGGGAAAAAAATGGAAGGACTCTGGCTGGGTCGGGCTCGGATCCGATGTTGTTCTGTCAGGTTCAGGTTGGGTTTTTTTTCCAGACCTGAGCAGGCCTTTAGTTTTCCTTCCCAAAATGTATTGCTTCATACTTCTCCATATCAAATTAAACCTATCGCTGTTTCACTAATGTCATGTCCTGAAGTTTTCTACAGTCTCCTGTCTGTTTGCCTTACCCCTATTTTTGTGACATACTACTCCATCATCTTGGAGGGTAAGGACAATCCATGATTTATTTTCAGTACTAGAGACTCAAAAAACCCCTTCTCCTACTTTCACCCTTCCCTCTACCAAAGTGCAAGGAACTCGTGGACATTTGTGTTTCAAATATTGAGATCACTGGTGCAGTTGCCTTAAGTACTATTATCTCTCCTTTGTCCTGCCTCCCATAACCTCTTCAGCTTCTGTTCTGCTCCACATTGAACTCTCCACTAACCTTTCTGGGCCTAATGCTTACTTATATTGAACAAAGAACAGTACAGCACAGGAACAGGCCATTCAGCCCTCCAAGCCTGCGCTGATCTTGATGCCTGCCAAAACTAACACCTTCTGCACTTCCGGGGCCCATATCCCTCTATTCCCTTCCTATTCATGTATTTGTCAAGATGTCTCTTAAACGTCGCTATCGTATCTTCTTCCACCACCTCCCCTGGCAGCAAGTTCCAGGCACTCACCACCCTCTGTGTAAAAACACGTGCCTCGCACATCCCCTCTAAACTTTGCCCCTCGCACCTTAAACCTATGTCCCCTAGTAACTGACTCTTCCACCCTGGGAAAAAGCTTCTGACTATCCACTCTGTCCTTGCCACTCATAACTTTGTAAACCTCTATTATGTCGCCCCTCCACCTCCGTCGTTCCAGTGAAAACAATCCGAGTTTATCCAACCTCTCCTCATAGCTAATGCCCTCCAGACCAGGCAACATCCTGGTAAACCTCCTCTGTACCCTCTCCAAAGCCTCCACGTCCTTCTGGTAGTGTGGCGACCAGAATTGCACACAATATTCTAAGTGTGGCCTAACTAAAGTTCTGTACAGCTGCAACATGACTTGCCAATTTTTATATTCTATGCCCCGACCGACGAAGGCAAGCATGCCGTATGCCTTCTTGACTACCTTATCCACCTGCGTTGCCACTTTCAGCGACCTGTGGACCTGTACGCCCAGATCTCTCTGCCTGTCAATACTCCTAAGGGTTCTGCCATTTACTGTGTACCTCTCACCTGCATTAGACCTTCCAAAATGCATTACCTCACATTTGTCCGGATTAAACTCCATCTGCCATTTCTCCGCCCAAGTCTCCAACCGATCTATATCCTGCTAATAGGTTTTGCTCCCTTTTTCAAATGCATTATAATTACCTCTTCCCTCCCACCCAATGAAGAAAAAAAACACACTCTTCACCTGTCATGTCAACTGCAACTACCCACTATCTTTAACTTTCCTTTCAACTCTGCAGTCCTTGTATATGCTGTATCAGAGCTTCAAGCTTGCCTTTTTCCCTGGAGTCCCTTGAATCCCCTGCTCCCAGCACCAAGACACTGGTCTTGGCAACAATATCCTTTGTGGCTGAGACGAAAGTGTATAATCTGCCCTTATTTAGTTGATTATCTTTCCCACTTCTACCACCTTGACCTTATGACTGTTGGAATGCCTGTCTGACATCGTAAACGCCTAATATTAACTTTGGTTCCACTCCTACCTGTCACACCAGATCTCCAGAAATGGCTTTCCCGGGCGCTGCATAGTCCCCTGCAGTTGCCCAATTATCAAATCATACAGCATAGGATGAGGCAGTTCGGCCCATTGTGCTTTTACTGACTCTTTAAAAGAGCTGTCTAATTAGTCTCACTCTCTGCTCTTTTCCCATAGCATGTAAATGTTTCCAAGTATTTATCGAATTCCCTTTTGAAAGTTATTGCTGAATCTGCTTCTAGGACCCTTTTAGGCTGTGAATTCCAGATCAGGACAACTGGCTGTGGGGGAAAATCTGTGTCCTCTGGATATGAAGCCTTCTGTCACTGGAAACAGTTTCCTTTTATTTACTGAATCAAAACGCTTCATCATTTTGCACACCTTTATCAAACTTCCACCAAACCTCTGCTCTGAGGAGAAAATCCCAGCTTCTCGAGTCCTTGTCCTGCCATCTTCAAAGACTTGTGTACGTACACACCCAGTCCTGCAACCTCTTTAAAATTGCACCATTTGGTTCAGATTGCATGTCCTCATTCTTCCTACTAAAATGAATCACTTCACTCTTCTCTTCCCTGTATGTGCCCATTTCACTAGTCTATTACTGTCCTCTTCATTGTTCACTATATTTCCTAAGTTTCATGTCATGTACAAACTTTGAAATTATGCCCTGCATACCCAAGTCCAGTTCATTAATATATATCAAAAAGTGGTCCCAACACTGACCCCTGGGGAACACCACTGAATAAATCCCTCCAATTTGGAAAAACAACGGTTCATTGCTACCTTCTGCTTTCTGTGTCTCAGCCAATTTTGTATCCATGCTGCCACTGTCCCTTTTAATCCCATGGAGTTTAATTTTGCTAATAAGTCTATTATAGAACATAGAACAGCACAGTACAGGCCCTTCGGCCCACGATGTTGTGCCGAACATTTAACCTCCTCTAATATCAAACTAACTACCTACCCTTCATTCTACTATCATCCATGTACCTATCCAAGAGTCGCTTAAATGCCCCTAATGTATCTGCTTCTACTACCACCGCTGGCAGCGCATTCCACGCACCCACCACTCTCTGTGTAAAGAACCTACCTCTGACATCTCCCCGAAACCTTCCTCCAATCACCTTAAAATTATGCCCCCTGGTGATAGCCCTTTCCACCCTGGGAAAAAGTCTCTGACTATCCACTCTATCTATGCCTCTCATCATCTTGTACCCCTCTATCAAGTCACCTCTCATCCTTCTTCGCTCCAATGAGAAAATCCCTAGCTCCTTCAATCTTTCTTCATAGGACATGCCCTCCAGTCCAGGCAGCATTCTGGTAAATCACCTCTGCACCCTCTCTAAAGCTTCCACATCCTTCCTATAATGAGGCAACCAGAACTGAACACAATATTCCAAGTGTGGTCGAACCAGGTCCTTATAGAGCTGCAGCATAACCTCGCGGCTCTTAAACTCAATCCCCCTGTTAATGAAAGCCAACACACCATACGCCTTCTTAACAACCCTATCAACTTGGGTGGCAACTTTGAGCGATCTATGGACATGGACCCCAAGATCCCTCTGTTCCTCCACACTACCAAGAATCCTGTCTTTAAGCCTGTATTCCGCATTCAAATTCGACCTTCCAAAATGAATCACTACACACTTTTCCAGGTTGAACTCCATCTGCCACTTCTCAGCCCAGCTCTGCATCCTGTCAATGCCCCGTTGCAACCTACAACAGCCTTCCACACTATCCACAACTCCAGCAACCTTCGTGTCATCGGCAAACTTGCTAACCCAGCCTTCCACATCTTCATCCAAGCCATTTATAAAAATCACAAAGAGCAGAGGTCCCAGAACAGATCCTTGTGGAACACCACTGGTCACCGAGCTCCATGCTGAATACTTTCCATCTACTACCACCCTCTGACTTCTATGGGCCAGGCAATTTTGTATCCAGACAGCCAGCTTTCCCTGAATCCCATGCCTCCTTACATTCTGAATGAGCCTACCATGGGGAACCTTATCAAACGCCTTGCTAAAATACAATACAATTGTATTTTGAAAGTCCATATAACATCAACCCCACTACCCTCTCTGTTACTTCAAAAAAACTCAATCAAGTTAAACACAATTTGTCTTTAACAAAATCTGTGCTGTTATTCATCTTTGACTTTCTTTTTCCTCATCTACATGCTGCCCATCATTTACATCATCCTTTGGCATGGTTTATGACACCAGTTCTAACACCATACCTCAGTAATGCCAACCCTATCATCTCAAATCAGGAGACAAAATCTTAGAATGAAGAGATTTCTATAAAAATTGAGGTTTTTTTCAAAAATAAACCAATATAGATTGACACTTGGTTTATAAACCTCATTTAGTGGCTTACTTAATCTCTTTAACAGGTCAGAGCTCATCACAAAAACTATAGTACTCCACATTTGGACTTAACAAAAGGTGAAGTCACATGGGATCAGAGGGGAGCTGGCAAGATGGATACAGAACTGGCTCTGTCATAGAAGACAGAGGGTAGCAGTGGAAGGGTGCTTTTCTGAATGGAGGGATGTGACTAGTGGTGTTTGTTTTTATTTATTTAGAGATACAGCACTGAAACTGGCCCTTCGGCCCACTGAGTCTGTGCCGACCAACAACCACCCATTCATACTAACCCTACAGTAATCCCATATTCCCTATCACCTCCCTACACTAGGGGCAATTTACAACGGCCAATTTACCGATCACCTGCAAATCTTTTGGATGTGGGAGGAAACCGGAGCACCCGGTGAAAACCCACGCAGACATGGAGAACTTGCAAACTCCGCGCAGGCAGTACCCAGAATCGAACCCGGGTCCCTGGAGCTGCGGGGCTACGGTGCTAACCACTGCGCCACTGTGCCGCCCTGTGTTCCGCAGGGATCAGTGCTGGGACCTTTGCTGTTTATAGTATATACAAATGATTTGGAGGAAAATGTAGCTGGTCTGATTAAGTTTGCGGATGACACAAAGGTTGGTGGAGTTGCGGATAGTGATGAGGATTGTCTGAGGATACAGCAGGATATAGATCGGTTGGAGACTTGGGCGGAGAAATGGCAGATGGAGTTTAATCCGGACAAATGTGAGGTAATGCATTTTGGAAGGTCTAATGCTGGTGGGAAGTATACAGTAAATGGCAGAACCCTTGGGAGTATTGACAGGCAGAGAGATCTGGGCGTACAGGTCCACAGGTCGCTGAAAGTGGCAACACAGGTGGATAAGGTAGTCAAGAAGGCATATGGCATGCTTGCCTTCATCGGTCGGGGCATAGAGTATAAAAAATTGGCAAGTCATGTTGCAGCTGTACAGAACTTTAGTTAGGCCACACTTAGAATATTGCGTGCAATTCTGGTCGCCACACTACCAGAAGGACGTGGAGGCTTTGGAGAGGGTACAGAAGAGGTTACCAGGATGTTGCCTGGTCTGGAGGGCATTAGCTATGAGGAGAGGTTGGATAAACTCGGATTGTTTTCACTGGAACGACGGAGGTGGAGGGGCGACATAATAGAGGTTTACAAAGTTATAAGCGGCATGGACAGAGTGTATAGTCAGAAGCTTTTTCCCAGGGTGGAAGAGTCAGTTACTAGGGGACATAGATTTAAGGTGCGAGGTCAAAGTTTAGAGGGGATGTGCGAGGCAAGTTCTTTACACAGAGGGTGGTGAGTGCCTGGAACTTGTTGCCGGGGGAGGTGGTGGAAGCAGGTACCAAGACGTTTAAGAGGCATCTTGACAAATACATGAATAGGATGGGAATAGAGGGATACGGACCCCAGGAGTGCAGAAGGTTTTAGTTTAGGCAGGCATCAAGATCGGTGCAGGCTTGGAGGGCCGAATGGCCTGTTCCTGTGCTGTACTGTTCTTTGTTCTTTGTTAACAAGGCCTAATTTCAGCGACCAAAATCCTTCATCCCAAGGACGCCTGTAGAACATCCAACCTGAGATATAGTCAGGCTATTTTGTAAGCTTCCAGAGTGGCTGCCTCAGATGAGTGTTTGGCCCTTTCCATAGAATAAGGAGGGGCTTAATGCCTGACTTAGGGCCCCTCAGGGAAACTGGGATGCTCAGACATTGCCTCCTCACACCAATGGGGAGTCTCTTTTCATGGTGCTCTCCTCCTAGTGGGAGTATGAGAAGTCCTTCTTGGAAGCCTCAGTCGTCGCATTCCCCCCAGCCCCCCCCCCCCCACCACCCACTCCAGTCAGTATTTATGAGCAGGGGTCTGTCTCACTGTCTTTCCATTAATGTCCCTCTCCCACCACCCTGCCCAATCTCTGACCTCAGAGCTGCACCGAACTGCTAAGTACCAGGCTCTTAGTGTGAACGAGCCCAGAACTCCAAGTGCCTCTTGCTCCTCGGAGCCTGTTACGTGCTCTGTGCAGAGGGGCCAAGTGTCCCAAAACCGCCAACAAATCCTTTCTCTGTGGCTCCAGCACAAACTTTGGGACTACATGCTATATCACCCCGTAACTCCTGCAGATATGTCACTACATAATGCAAAGTACCTTTTTGTGCATAATCGTTTCAGGCACAGCAAAACAACATGCTTCAGCAAGTCCCACTTACATTTCTTTCCTCCTCCTTTCATGGGATGTGAATGTTCCTGGCAAGGCCAACATTTCTTACCCATCCCTAATTATCCTTGAGAAGTTGGTGGCGAACCACTGCCTTAAACTGTTGCAGTCCATGACATGTAGGTATACCCACAGTGCTGTTAGAGAGGGAATTCCAGGATTTTGATGCAGCAACTGTGATGGAACAGCAAGTGTGGCTTTGAGGGGAACCTGCAGGTGGTGGTGTTCCCATGCAACTGCTGCTGCTGTTCTTCCAGATGGAGAGGTCGTGGGTTTGGAAAGTGGTGTCAAAGAAGCCTTGGTGAGTTGCTGCAGTGCATCTTATAGATGGTGCACGCTAAAGGCCAGTTACCCGACCCGAGCCCGACGGGACTAGACGTGTCGGGTTCGGGTCGGGTTGCACTTCTGGGTCTGGCATTCTGGCTCTGGTCCGGCAGGGCCAGGTCGGACACGCTCTAGCACCACCTCCGGTAAGTGGCTTCAATCCTAATGTACTTTTTGGACTTGAAAGGTGGTTTTATAGAGTCGCACAACATAGAAACAGGCCCTTCAGCCCACCACGCCCATGCCGACCATAATGCCTATCTATAATAATCCCACCTGCCTGCATTAATTCCATATCCCTCTATGCCTTGCTCATTCAAGTACCTGTCCAGATGCCTCTTAAATGTCACTACTGTTCCTGCTTCCACCAACTCAGGCAGCTCATTCCAGATACCCACTATTCTTTGTGTGAAAAATTTACCCCTTTGATCCCCTTTAAACCTCCTCCCTCTCACCTTAAATCTATGCCCTCTAGTTTTACTCACCCCTACATGGGAAACAGACTCTGGCTATCTACCCTATCTATGCCTCTCTCAATTTTATATACCTCTATCATGTCCCTTCTTGGCCTCCTTCGCTCCAGGGAAAACAGACCCAGCCTATTCAATCTCTCTTTATGCCTCCAAACCAGGGAGCATCCTTGTGAATCTTTTCTGCACCCTCTCCAGCTTAATCACATCTTTCCTGTAGTGCGGCGACCAGAACTGCGCGCACTACTCCGAATGCAGCCTAACCAACGTTATGTACAACTGTAACATGACGTCCCAACTCTTGTACTCAATGCCTCGGCCAATGAAGGCAAGCATGCCATACGCCTTCTTCACCACCCTGTCTATCGGTGTTGCCACTTTCAGGTAACTATGTACTTGCACCCCAAGGTCTCTCTGCTCAACAACACTCCCCAGGGCCCTGCCATTCACTGTATATGTCCTGCCCTGGTTTAACTTCCCAAAATGCATCAGTTTGCACTTGTCTGCATTAAATTCCATTTGCCACTCCCTTGCCCACTTTCCCAGTTGATCTATATCCTGTTGTAACCTTAGCCAACCTTCTTCACTGTCCACGATACCACCAATTTTGGTGTCATCTGCAAACTTAATAATCATGCCCCTTACATTCACATCCAAGTCATTAATATATATGACAAACAACAGAGGGCCCAGCACTGATCCCTGCGGCGCACCACTGGTCACCGGCCTCCAATCTGAAAAACAATCCTCCACTACCACCCTCTGCCTCCTATCACCAAGCCAATTTTGTATCCAATTTGCTAGCTCACCCTGGATCCCATGTGTTTGAACCTTCTGGACCAGCCTACCATGCGGGATCTTGTCAAAGGCCTTGCTAAAGTCCATGTAGACAATGTCCATCGCCTGGCCCTCGTCAATCCTCTTGGTCACCTCCTCGAAAAACTCAATCAAATTCGTGAGACATGATTTCCAACGCACAAAGCCATGCTGACTATCCCTCATCAGACCTTGCCTTTCCAGATGCATATAAATCCTGTCTCTCAGAATCCCTTTCAATAACTTTCCCACCACTGATGATAGGCTCACCGGCCTGTAGTTCCCTGGCTTATCCCTGCTGCCCTTCTTAAATAAAGGCACAACATTAGCTATCCTCCAGTCTTCTGGTACCTCACCCATGGCTAACGATGATACAAAAATCTCTGCCAGGGCCCCAGCAATCTCCTCCCTTACTTCCCATAGCATCCAAGGATACACCTGGTCAGGCCCTGGGGACTTATCCACCTTAATGTGCTTCAAGACCTCCAACACCTCCTCCTTTGTAATGTTGATATGCTCCAGGATATCGGTGTTCCCTCCCTTGAACTCACTAGCTTCCATGACCTTCTCCATGGTAAATACGGATGAGAAATATTCATTTAAGGCCTCGCCCATTTCCCGTGGCTCCACACATAGATTGCCACACTGATGCTTAAGAGGACCTACTCTCTCCCTAGCTACCCTTTTACTCTTAATATACTTGTAGAATCTTTTCGGATTCTCCTTTATATTATCTGCCAGGGAAATCTCATGGCCCCTTTTCGTCCTCCTAATTTCCTCCTTAAGTGTAGTCCTACATCCCCTATACTCTTTGAGGGACTCGCTCGATCCCAGCTGCCTATACCTAACATATGCCTCTTTCTTTGTCCTGACCAGACCCCCAATATCCCTCATCAACCAAGGTTCCCTAAACTTGCCAGCCTTGCCTTTCCATCTAACAGGAGCAGATCGGCCCTGAACTCTTCCTATCTCACTTTTAAAAGCCTCCCACTTGCCAGACGTCCATTTACCTGTAAACAGCCTCTCCCATTCAACTTTTGAGAGTTCCTGTCTGATGCCATCGAAATTAGCCGTCCCCCAATTTAAGACTTCAACCTGAGGACCAGTCCTATCCTTTTCCATAACTATCTTGAAGCTAATAGAGTTATGGTCACTGGTCCCAAAGTGCTCCCCCACTGACACATCAACCACCTGCCCATCCTCATTTCCTAAGAGGAGGTCGAGTGTAGCCCCTTCTCTAGTAGGGCCATCCACATACTGCTTCAGAAAACTATCCTGGACACACTTAACAAATTCTTCCCCATCTGATCCCTGAGCACTAAGGCAGTCCCAGTCAATATTAGGGAAGTTAAAATCACCTACTATTACAACCCTATAATTCCTACACCTATCTATGATTTCCCTACATATATGCTCCTCCACTTCCCTCTGACTATTGGGGAGCCTTTAGTATAATCCCATCAAAGTGTTCACCCCTTTCTTATTTCTAAGTTCTACCCATATGGCCTCGCTGGACATTCCCCCTGGGATATCCTCTCTTCGTACTGCCGTGATGTCCTCTCTAATCAATGGTGCAATTCCCCCTCCTCTCTTACCACCACCTCTGTCATGCCTGAAGCATCCATACCCCGGAACATTGAGCTGTCAGTCCTGCCCGTCCCTCAACCACGTTTCCGTAATAGCTATAATATCACAATCCCATGTACCGATCCTTACCTGTAAGGCTTCTTGCATTAAAGTAAATGCAGTTTAACCTACCAGACCTTCCACGCTCTTTGTCCTGCCCCTGCCCAGCCTGCCTACTGGACTTGCTTGCTTTAACCTCTACATTTGCCTCAACTATCTCATCGGAGAGACTACTGCTTTGGGTCCCACCCCCCCTCCCCGCAAGACTGGTTGAAACCCTCCCGAGTAGTACTAGCAAGCCTCCCCTCAAGAATATTGGTCCCCTTCCAGTTTAGATGCAACCCGTCCTTCTTGTACAGGTCACCTCTGCACGAGAAGGGATCCCAGTCTTCCAAATAGCTGAAGCCCTCCCTCCAATGCTAGCTCTTGAGCCACGCTTTCATTTGCCTTATCCTCCTATTTCTACCCTCACTAGCACGTAGCACAGGGAGTAATCCTGAGATTACAACCCTCGAGGTCCTGCTTTTTAACCTTTTGCCTAACTCCCTATATTCAGTTTGCATCTCTCTTCCTGCCTATGTCGTCAGTACCAATATGGACCATGACCTCTGGCTGCTCACCCTCCCCTTTTCAGAATGTCCTGCAGCCCTCCGAGACATCCCTGACCCGAGCACCAGGGAGGCATCATACCATCTTGGAGTCTCGTTTGTGGCCACAGAAACGCCCATCTGCAACCCTTACGATAGAATCCCCTATCACTATAGCTCTTCCACCCCTTTTCCTTCCCTGCTGTGCAGTAGAGCCCTCCGTGGTGCCACGAACTTGGCTGTTGCTGCTTTCCCCTAGGAAATCATCCCCCCCCCGCCCCCCCCCCAACAGTATCCAAAGCGGTATATCTGTTTGAGAGAGGGATGGCCACAGGGGACTCCTGCACTACCTGCCTGCGCCTACTACTCCGTCTGGTGGTCACTCATCTCTTTTCTGCCTGTGCAGCCATTACCTGCGGTGTGACCACCTCACTAAAAGTGCTATCCAAGACGTCCTCAGCATTGCGGATGCTCCACAGTGAATCCACCTGCAGCTCCAGCTGGGTAATGCGGGTAGCCAGTAGCTGCAGCTGGATACACTTCCTGCACACATGGTCGTCAGGGACACTGGAAGCATCCCTGATTTCCCACATAGCGCAGGAGGAGCATATCACAGGGCTGAGCTCTCCTGTCATGACTTACCCTTAAGATTAATTAGTTACTCCCTTAATTAAAAAATACTAATTACACGAGGGGCCTTGTTCTCCCCAGTCCAATCTAAAGTCCTTAACAAAAAAACACTTTAGTCGTACTCACCTTATAACCAGAGGTTTTTTTCAACAAAAAACAAACTTTCCCCTTTTTTTAAAAAGATATTTAATTACACTAACAGCTGCTACTCACCATCCAATCACCATGCAGCTCTCCTCTGATGTCTCTGTTGCCTTTTTTTTTCAAAACTCCAGATGTACTGAGGAGTTTCAGCAGGCTGGCTGAGATTGTGGAGGAGTCTGCATCTATAGAACATAGAACATTACAGCGCAGTACAGGCCCTCGATGTTGCGCCGACCTGTGAAACCATCTGACCTACACTATTCCATTTTCATCCATATGTCTATCCAATGACCACTTAAATGCCCTTAAAGTTGGCGAGTCTACTACTGTTCCACGCCCCTACTACTCTGAGTAAAGAAACTACCTCTCACATCTGTCCTATATCTATCACCCCTCAACTTAAAGCTATGTCCCCTCGTGTTTGCCATCACCATCCGAGGAAAAAGACTCTCACTATCCACCCTATCTAACCCTCTGATTATCTTATATGTCTCTATTAAGTCACCTCTCCTCCTCCTTCTCTCAACGAAAACAACCTCAAGTCCCTCAGCCTTTTCTCGTAAGACCTTCCCTCCATACCAGGCAACATCCGAGTAAATCTCCTCTGCACCCTTTCCAAAGCTTCCACATCCTTCCTATAATGCGGTGACCAGAACTGCACGCAATACTCCAGGTGCGGCCGCACCAGAGTTTTGTACAGCTGCAGCATGACCTCGTGGCTCCGAAACTCGATCCCCCTACTAATAAAAGCTAACACACCATATGCCTTCTTAACAGCCCTATTAACCTGGGTGGCAACTTTCAGGGATTTATGTACCTGGACACCAAGATCTCTCTGCTCATCTACACTACCAAGAATCTTCCCATTAGCCCAGTACTCTGCATTCCTGTTACTCCTTCCAAAGTGAATCACCTCACACTTTTCCGCATTAAACTCCATTTGCCATCTCTCAGCCCAGCTCTGCAGCCTATCTATGTCCCTCTGTAACCTACAACATCCTTCGGCACTATCCACAACTCCACCGACTTTCGTGTCATCCGCAAATTTACTAACCCACCCTTCTACACCCTCATCCAGGTCATTTATAAAAATGATAAACAGCAGTGGCCCCAAAACAGATCCTGGCGGTACACCACTAGTAACTAAACTCCAGGATGAACATTTGCCATCAACCACCACCCTCTGTCTTCTTTCAGCTAGCCAATTTCTGATCCAAAGCACTGAATCACCTTCAATCCCATACTTCCGTATTTTCTGCAATAGCCTACCGTGGGGAACCTTATCAAACGCCTTACTGAAATCCATATACACCACATCCACGGCTTTACCCTCATCTACCTGTTTGGTCACCTTCTCAAAAAACTCAATAAGGTTTGTGAGGCACGACCTACCCTTCACAAAACTGTGCTGACTATCTCTAATGAACTTATTCTTTTCAAGATGATTACAAATCCTATCTCTTATAACCTTTTCCAACATTTTACCCACAACCGAAGTAAGGCTCATAGGTCTATAATTACCAGGGCTGTCTCTACTCCCCTTCTTGAACAAGGGGACAACATTTGCTATCCTCCAGTCTTCCGGCACTATTCCTGTCGACAATGACGACATAAAGATCAAGGTCAAAGGCTCTGCAATCTCCTCCCTGGCTTCCCAGAGAATCCTAGGATAAATCCCATCTGGCCCAGGGGACTTATCTATTTTCACACTTTCCAAAATTGATAACACCTCCTCCTTGTGAGCCTCAATCCCATCTAGCCCAGTAGTCTGTATCTCAGTATTCTCTTTGACAACATTTTCTTTCTCTACTGTAAATACTGACGAAAAATATTCATTTAACGCTTCCCCTATCTCCTCTGATTTCACACACAACTTCCCACTACTATCCTTGATTGGCCCTAATCTAACTCTAGTCATTCTTTTATTCCTGATATACCTATAGAAAGCCTTGGGGTTTTCCTTGATCCTCTCCTCGCTCTTCTTAGCTCTCCCTTTAGATCCTTCCTGGCTAGCTTGTAACTCTCAAGCGCCCTAACTGAGCCTTCACGTCTCATCCTAACATAAGCCGCCGCCTTCCTCTTGACAAGCGCTTCAACTTCTTTAGTAAACCATGGCTCCCTCGCTCGACAACTTCCTGCCTGCCTGACAGGTACATACTTATCAAGGACACGCAGTAGCTGCTCCCTGAATAAGCTCCACATTTCGATTGTGCCCATCCCCTGCAGTTTCCTTCCCCATCCTACGCATCCTAAATCTTCCCTAATCACATCATAATTTCCTTTCCCCCAGCTATTATTCTTGCCCTGCGGTATATACCTGTCCCTGCCCATCGCTAAGGTAAACCTAACTGAATTGTGATCACTATCACCAAAGAGCTCACCTACATCTAAATCTAACACCTGGCCGGGTTCATTACCCAGTACCAAATCCAATGTGGCATCGCCCCTGGTTGGCCTGTCTACATACTGTGTCAGAAAACCCTCCTGCACACACTGGACAAAAACTGACCCATCTAAAGTACTCGAACTATAGTATTTCCAGTCAATATTTGGTAAGTTAAAGTCCCCCATAACAACTACCCTGTTACTCTCACTCCTGTCGAGAATCATCTTCGCTATCCTTTCCTCTACATCTCTGGAACTATTCGGAGGTCTATAGAAAACTCCCAACAGGGTGACCTCTCCTCTCCTCTTTCTAACCTCGGCCCATACTACCTCAGTAGACGAGTCCTCAAACGTCCTTTCTGCCGCCGTAATACTCTCCTTGATTAACAATGCCACACCCCCCCCTCTTTTACCATCTTCTCTGTTCTTACTGAAACATCTAAATCCCGGAACCTGCAACATCCATTCCTGTCCCTGCTCTACCCATGTCTCCGAAATGGCCACAACATCGAGATCCCAGGTACCAACCCATGCTGCAAGCTCACCCACCTTATTCCAGATGCTCCTGGCGTTGAAGTAGACACACTTTAAACCAAGTTCTTGCTTGCCAGTGCCCTCTTGCGTCCTTGTAACCTTAACCTTATCCCTGACCTCACTACTGTCAACATCCTGTACACTGGAACTACACTGGAATCTAGCCTGTGTGGTGTAATTTTGCTTGGAATCACCACTGCAGTCTACTCTGGAGAGTGTGGTCACTTCCAGGAATGCTGCAGCCAGTCCCTCACAGCAGGATTCCATGTTCACACGCTTTGCAGCTTTGGTGCTAATAGCTGCCTACGGGGGAGGATTGCCTAGACCAAAAGTAAATACACTGTTCCAGATGAAGGATTGGAAAGATATCAGTCATGTCTGTAAAGATGGGGAATGTTGATTTTTATTATCAGCTTCTCTCAGCCCAGGGCACTAGGAACTCTAGCTAAACTATGCCAAAGTGACCCCTATTAGCACCTCACTCACTGGGAGCAGCTCCATCTGAAGCTTTGATAAGATACCTTCTAGGAATAAAAATTTCAGGCAACAAACAACTTGGTCTTTGTCCAGAGCGATATGCATCAAGGTTATGAACTGCCTTCACTTGCTGGGATTGGCTCATTTCCTTTGTACCTAGAATCCAGGTGTAGATGAATGCCTCTACAGAGGGCAGCCAGCCAGGTGCATTCTGCAGATCCTTCAGAGAAATGAAGTGATTCCCTTGCATGCATTTGACTCAATAAAATTTAAATTCCCTAATCCCATAAGATAGTATGGCTAAAACTGCCGCATTTACAAAATATTACTGCTTAAATCTAATGCCTGCATATGAAGTCTTTGGCGGGTCTGTCCTGACAGTTATCCCTAACAATGTATTCCAGTAGTTTTCTACAACTGCTGTTAAATTGACAAACCTGTAGTTACCTGTTTTCTCTTCCCACACCCTTCTTTTAAAAAAAAAAGTTGTTGTTAGCAAATTTCCAATGCAACATCATAATTCATGAATCAAGAGAGCTTGAAAAGGTTATGACAATATGCTTAATGAGTACTTTATCTCAGTGTTCACTAAGGAAATGGAAGCTGACAAAATATCAGAAGTGGAGAGAGTCGAGACAATAAGATAAAAATTGAGGGGGGAGGTACTAAAAAGGCTGGCTGTGCTTGGGACTTGCATCCCAGGTTGTTAAAGGAAGTGGGGATGATAGCAGAAGGGCTTGCCATAACCTTCCAATCTTCCCTCGATACAGGGGAGGTTCCAGAGGATTGGTGAGTGGCAAATGTGACACCCTTATTCAAGAAAGGGTGTTAGGACTCTCAGTAACTGCAGGCCAGTTAGTTTGCCATCAGTGATGGGTCAGGTTCAATCGGGGAAAATATCAATGGACACTTTGAGAGGCTCCAAGTTAATTAAGGATAACCAGCATCAATTTGTAAAAGGCAGATCATGTTTGACTAATCTATTTGAATTTTTTGATGAAGTAACAAAGAAGGTTGATGAAGGGAATGCAGTGGTTGTTTATTTGGATTTTAAGAAAGCATTTGATAAGGTACCACATAAAAGGCTGGTTAGCAAAATTAAGGCTCATGGAATAGGAGGGTCAATGTCCAATTGGATAAAAAATGGGCTTGAGGACAGAAAACAGCGAGTTGTAGTAAATGGTTGTTTTTCAGACCGGAGGATGGCAGACAGTTGTGTTCCCCAAGGGTCTGTGCTAGGACTACTGTATTTTTTTTTGCTATATATAAATGAATTGGATCTTGGATTACAGAGTATAATCTCGAAATTTGCTGATGACCTCAAACATGGAGGTGTGGCAAACTGTGAGGGTGATATGAACTGCCTGTAACAGGATGTAGATAGGCTCGCTGAATGGGCAGAGAGATGGCAGGTGGAATTTAATACTGACAAGTGTGAGGTGATGCATTTTGGCAGAAGGAATAGGGAGAGGCAATATATACTTAATGGCACAATTCTAAAGAGTGAACGGAACAGAGGGACCTGGGGGTGCATGTGTATCAATCTTTGAAGGTGGGAGGACATATTGAGAAAGAGGTTTATAAGGCATATGGGATCTTTGGCTTCATAAATAGATGCATTGAGTACAAAAGGAGGGAAGTTATGCTGAAGCTTTATAAAGCTCTGGTTAGGCCCCAATGGAAGTCTTGTGTCCAGTTCTGGTCACCACACTTTAGGAGGATGTGAGTGTCCTTGACAAGGTACAGAGGAGATTTACCAGAATGATTCCAGGGAGGGAGGATTTTAGTTATACGGTTAGGTTGGAAAAGCTGGGTTTATTTTCCTTAGAGCAATGGAGATTGAGGGAGATTTCAGTTCAATTATTCCATGGGATGTGGGTGTCATTGGCAAGGCCAGGATTTGTTGTTCATCCCTAATTGCCCTTGACAACTGAGTGGCTTGCTAGGCCATTTCAGAGGGCTGTTAAGAATCAACCACATTGCTGTGGGTCTGGAGTCACATGTAGGCCAGACTGGATAAGGACAACAGAGTTCCTTAGATGGGTTTTTACAACAATCGATAGTTTCAGTAATGGTGACATGAAACTAGCTTTCAATTCCAGGTTTTTATTCATTAAATTGAATTTAAATTCCGCCAGCTGCTGTGGTGGGATTTGAGCCTGTGTCCCCAGGGAATTAGCCTGGGCCTCCGGATTACTGGTCCAGTGACATTACCAATACACCACCATCTCCCCCCAGTAGAAGTATGCCAATTATAACAGGCTTGGATAAGTTAGACAAGAAAAAATTGTTCCCATTAACAAATGGTACAAGGACTAGGGATCACAGATTGAAATTTTTGGGCAAAAGTTACAGTGGGAATATGAGAAAGCACTTTTTTAAGCAGTGGATGGTAATGACCTGGAACTCGGTGCCCACAAGGATAGTGGAAGCGGAGACCATGACTTCAAGAGAAAGCTGGATGGCCACTTGAGAGAAATAGACTTGCAGGGCTATGGGAATCGAGTGGGGGAGTGGGATTGACTGTATAGCTCCTTGGAGAGCCGGCATGGGCCAAATGGCCTCCTCTTGTGCCATAAAGGACTTTGACTGCTTCTAAATTCCTCACCTCTGAAAACCCAGAACCATTTGGCCATGGAGATTTATCTATTCTAAGTCCCATTATTTTCTCCCGTAATTAAATTTTTAGAAAACTTTTATTGAATCTGATCAATTCCTCTTAATTTATTTTTAACTTCCCTTCTACCACTGTATTTATTCTCTTGAAAACTGATGCAAAGTGCTTGTTTAATAGATCTGCCATTACCTTGCTGTCTATTACAGTATCTGCATCTTTAATGGCCCGCATCTCCCTTTACCCCTGTTAATACGTTTATAAAAATATTTACTATATTCTTGATTTGTCTAAATACTTAATTGAACACCTCCCACTGTTTTTATGCAGGGTTAGGCTTGATTAGGGTTATTAACAGCTCAGCCCAGTTTAACATGTTCAGTTTACATCTCATTCCTTCAAAGCCAACCTTACTTAGTTTAGTGTTTGATTCTCCTGCTCGACCTTAATTCCAAATTCTATCATGTTATTGCTACTGTTTGCAAGATGCTTCCTTACTGTCATGCTATTAATTCTGGGTTGTTACTGATTACTAATACCCTTCTTATCTGCATAAACGTTTAACTCCAATTCCAAATATTATGTAATCGAGCAGGTTGATACAATACCGATCATGATGTTCCCCTCCACACAGTGGCAAGTTTTTTATTAGCATTTTGACCTAAGTGAGCAGCTGGTTATATACGAGTGTGTGGCATATGCCCCACATCAAAACATCTGGAAATGTTGATAAAATATGCTGGGTCTTTTTAACTGACCATTAGGTTGTAAGATCTTGAATAGAATTTTTAAACTATAACCTGTAACAACAGTTAGCCATCCATCCAAAATAACTCTTGCGTCAGTTATTAAATGAATAACTCAGATTGATGCAGATGGTGAGTGATAATGGGATGTAGTTCATATCAAACTCGAATAGAACTGCTGTATAACTTGAGAGTAATAACTAATTCTTGTACTTGGGTACCCTGCATCTCTCAACAGTTTCTAAATACCCTCAAACCCAGAAAAATACAGTCTTTAAGAACGAATAGTTTCAGTCTTTTTTTATGATGCAGAATATTACCAAATCTTTAAAGTCTGCACCTCATTATTTGCTTTATCATTGAGTAGAATTGCACAGTAATTGGCTGAAGTAATGTATCCTGACTTTTGCAGCTACTGGCTGTTTGTAAATTGCACAAAGGAACGATTCATTGTAAAATACTAATGTCATGCAACATGTCATCTTCTGACATTTAACCTTAGGAATGTGACTCTCAATTTTTCTCAGTCTTTGCGAGTAAATTTATATTGAACAGGCTATGACTGTTGGTAGAATCTCTGCTTTCTTAGTGAAAAGCTGTTTTGTTAAACATTTGATAGCTGTTTATAAGTTTGGGCAAGTATTTCTTGTGAAAGGAACAAAAAGCTTGTTTTAATAATTGAGGGACCATGAGACCCCAACAATGTAAAAAAAAAAAAAGTTAACGTTTCAGATTACTGACCTTCCAGAATAATTAGCAATTGCTGCTGTCTGAGAAAATGGGGGCAGTGGTTATGATCTGAAATTATTGAACTTTTGTTGAGTCCAGAAGGCTGTAAAGTGCCTAATCGAAAAATGAGGTGTTGTTCCTCAAGCTTCTGTTGCGTTTCATTAGAAAAGTGTAGTAGGCTGACATCGGAGTGAGAGTGTGGTGGAGAATTAAAATGGCTGGTAACCAGATGTTCAGAGTCAAGCATGCGAACTGAACTGGAGGCTTGTAATGTGAAGGCACCAGAGAACGTGAAATAGGTTTTCTATTATCGTCTCATAGCCAGTACCCATTTTTGCACATCCCCGCCCTCCACAAAACCCCACCATAGTATATTGCATATTAACAAATAACTCCACTTAGGTGATTGCCACTTTGGATTTAGGAGCAGTCTAGTGCTGCAGTTTTTCAATTTTCATCTGATATAAATCAATCTTCAATTGAGCAGATGGTAACTTAATGGTCAGATATCCAGGACACTATTCGAATGCACTTTAAATCAGGTACTTATGCTAGAGAAGGAGGACTTCAACTGCCCAGTGTCTGCCTGGCAGAGGACCAGGTAATATAGCCTACTCTGTAATCACTTGGTTTATTCTCATGTATGCTCTGAACATAAAAGTCACATTAAGATTGCTCCTGCCTGCAGACCACCTACCACTTGTACTGTCATGGAGCTTGAACTTATCTAATCTGCTGAAGATGTCCACTATGTACAGGGGTCACTTCTGGAAGAGAAGATTTGGGGGAATTTGTCCTGCTTCCAATCCAATGGAAGCACCTGTGTATCAATTAAATATTATTTGCATTGCTCTGCATTGATGGACTATATTCCACTATGATCCCAACAGTCCTTATAACCTTTAATTCAGTCCTTTTTAGCACAGATGTTTAGCCGGATCTTGATGTTTGATCATTGTTATTTTATCTGTGGGGGAAAAAGACAATTAAGTGAGCTAGAAGTTCTTTTTTGAGATGATGAAAGGGAATAGCAGTTGATCTAGATAAATTGTTCATTATAGTGAATGGTTCAATTATCAGGGGCCGCAAGTCAGTTTACAAAATCAGGAATAAGAAGGGCAGTTTGGCTGATCTTTCACATGAAAGTTCATAGAATTGTGGTACAAGTTAGAATGTAAGAATATTAAAGCAGCGGTATGGGTTCAGCATACAATTGATCTCTTTTTCTAAAGAGAAAAGAATGAGGTCTGCAATGAAATGGTGGGTAGTATGGTTAATATCTGTAAAGGATGAGGTTATTGGGCAGAATGGTATGTTCTGTTTGTCAAAAAAAACCTAATTTTGTTTTATTCCCTGCCAAAAGAAAGCTTTTCATCAATTGCATCCTATACCCAAAGTATGCATTAAACCAAGGTATAGGTATAAGGCTAAAGTAATGCATGCTTCATGTTTCCCTAGAACCTTGCTTACTCTGACCTATTAGTCCTTTTTAACACATCTGTATCCTCTCCCAAGCAGGCCAGGCTCTTATCCCGCTAACAAGGAAACCTTGCACAATGACTTCTGTATTTTGGTGCACACTGTCCTGTGATTGAGTTGCCCCTGCTCTCTGTGCAAATTTTGGAGTATAAAGCATGACATCTACTTTCTAGTACTTTGTTTGGATATTAAGATTGATTCAATTTAACTCCGTGCATTTGCAGTGCTAAATGTCTAGCTCTTGTTTCATATGGTTCAAGTGATCCTTTAAATCACAGACACTTTTGTTTTAAGATTTTTCCATTTGCACTGAATCAGCTTCAGAGAATTGCTTTCAGAATCTTTATGCATGTACAAATGGGATCATTGCACTTTTAGGAATTTTGGTATAGAGCTAGCAGTCTGGGAAAGTGGCAATCAGCCAAGGGACAAAGTAGGTTTGATTAACAGAATTGGAAATTACTGCTTGCTGAGGTATCATTTCAGACGCTGATTATCTCCATTTTGAGTTGGAAAGAAAGCTCATATTGTGCAAAACTGCAAATGGTTCTAACTAGGACTGACTCTTCTAGTGAAGTGCTGCTGGAGTGAAAGTGAAGCCGGTCAGGTTCAAATCTCCAGAGATTCACTCAGGTGCTGGAATGTTCCTGCCAAACAACAGCTCTCTGTTCCAGCTATGTATGAAGCAGATTCTCCCATGAACTGCTCATATTGCCTTATTCGAGGACAGGGACAGATTAGAATACTCCATAGACAGTGTTTCATTCTCACACTTGCTCTTTAAAACGCACAGGGACTAATCTTCAACTTTTGAGCTATTATCTGGACAATTACAAATTTGTTACTAAAATTATATTCCTTTCATAAACCACAAATCACTTTGTTTTAGCATTCTGCATTGACCTATTTAATCTTGTTTGATACATCAGAGTTGCTCAGTCACTATGGCTGTGCTTAGTATCTGAAACTGGGTCTTGAGGCTGTTTGTGTGATTGCTAGTGTGGGGCCTGTTGGGCTGACTCATTCTCACCGTGAAATGTTCCAGTGTCCAGTGCTGCTCATGCGAGGGCTGTTTGGGATGCTTGTTCAACCATTTTGTGCCTTTTCTCCATATTCCTTAACATCCTAGTTAAATATTTATCTCCCTTTTTAAATGCCTCAATTAACTTGCAGATCATGGGGTACTATGTTCCACATTCTCAGCCCTTGTGTGAAGAAGTTTTTCCTCTATTTGCTCCTAAGCTATTTAGCTCAAATTCTAAGATTGTTTCCCCTTGTCCTGCATTCCCTACTAGAAGGAAGAATATTCTAACCTACTCTAGCAACTCCCTTTGTTAGGTTAAATGCCTTGATCAGATTACCGTTCATCCTCCACATTTACAAGGAATATAACCCATGTTTTCCCAGTCTCAAAATATGGTCTGTTAATCCAGATATCAAGGTGAATAGTCCATGGCTTTCACAAAGATCAATATATTATTCCTAGGACAGGATGCCTAAAACTGAACACATTTCAAATGACATCTGATCAGCCCTCTTGAATAATTACACTCCGTTCCTTGCTTTTATATTCTTTACCTTACCTCTTAATGACTTGTGTATCTAAATTTCTAAACCCCTTTGCTCACATACCCCACACTTGGATCCCCATTTAGTTTGTTCTCTCAATTATTGTTCTTTCGTATAAAGTGGTGTCTCACTGCATGTTGTACCACACCTTCCATCATTAATCTATGCCCTTTTCATATTTCTGCTCTCTGACATTAACTGGTACCTCCATCTTTCATTCTATTTGCAAACTTGGAAGAAATGTAATCCTAATACCAATCTTTGAGGGGCAAACCTTGTCATGGCTTGCCACTCTAAGAATGGGAAAAACATCGGGAGGGTACAAATGCTTTTGAAGAGACAAGGAAAATGGCACAATATCATACATAAACATAAGCAAAACACTGCAAATGATGGAAATCTGAAATAAAGACAAACTGCTGGGAAAGACTCAGCAGGTCAGGCAGCATCTGTGCAAGAACTGACCAGAAGAAATAAATTCGGGTACTGCAAAGGGAATTTCAATAATTAGGTGATCAATTGCCGCAAGTACAGAATTCTATGATTGCTCTTGCTACTCTTTAGCATAGAAATAGTAAGAGTAATATATTTACATACATGGCTGGAGAGATGGTCCAGGAGGGAAGGGCAGATTGCTGGCAACAGTGGCCTGTACAGAATGCTCAGGCTTTACCAATGTCCTCATTATGAAAGTCGCTAGTGTTGTAAGATGGATTTAACTAATATGATGGGAGTAAAGAAAGAAACAGTGAGATGAGGTGCTTTTGAGGAGCATTATTAGAAGGTTTACTAGACTAATATCTAGAATGGGTGGATTGTCTAATGCTGAAAGGTTGGTCAGGGTAAGGCTTGTATCTGCTGGAGTTTAGAAGAGTAAGAGGTGACTTGATTGAAACGTATAAGATCCTGAGGGGTCTTGACAGGGTGGATGTGAAAAGGATGTTTCCTCTTGTGGGAAAACCGAGAACTAGGGGTCACTGTTTAAAAATAAGGGGTCGCCCTTTAAGACAGAGATGAGGAGAAATTTTTTTTCTGAGGGTCGTGAATCTTTGGAACTCTTGTCCTGAAAAGGCGGTGGAAGCAGAGACTTTGAATATTTTTAAGGCAGAGGTAGATAGATTCTTGATAAGCAAGGGGGTGAAAGGTTATTGGGCGTATGTGGGAATGTGGAGTTGAGATTACAATCAGATCAGCCATGATCTTGTTGAATGGCAGAGCAGGCTAGAGGGCCGAGTGGCCTACTCCTGCTCCTAGAATTTAAGGCACAGAAAGAGGTCACTTGGCCCATCGTGTCTGTGCCGACCGAAAAACAATCCACCTTAATTCGTATGTTCGTATTATAAAACAAAATATGACATCGAGCCACAAAACGCGATATTAAACCAGATGACCAAAGGTTTGGTCAAAGGGTTCGGTTTTAAGGAGTGTCTTAAAGCAGGAAAGCGAGGTGGAGAGGTGTAGGGAGGGTAGTCCAGAGATTGGGACCTAGACAAGTGAAGGCGCAGCCACCAATGGTAGAATGATTTAAAATCAGGGATGCATTAGAGCTCAGAATTAGAGGAGTGCAAATATCTTGGAGGCTTGTGAGGTTGGAGGAGATTAGAGAGAGAGGGGCGAGGCATTTGAAACCAACAATGAGAATTTTAAAATCAAGATATTGGTTGACTGGGAGCCAATGTAGATCAATGGGCACAGAGGTGATGGGGGAACAGGACTTGGTGCAAGTTAATACATGGTCAGCAGAGTTTTGGATGACCTCAAGTTTATGGAGAGTAGAATGTGAGAGACCAGCCAGGAGTGTGTTGGAATAGTCAAGTCTAGAGGTAATGAAGGAAAGATGAAAGGATAACCATCAGAAGGAAGAAGGATTAAAACTTGTTTTTGGCAAAAGGTGGGTTTGTATATATCAATGTAAATGCACAAAATGTCAATACATTTAGTGAGCTAAAGACATGAGTTTCTCTGGGAATAATATAGTGTTAGCAGAGAGGAGCTTTAGGCTAGAGAAGGACATTCATGGGTACAAAGCATTCATTAGAAGTTTAACCTTTTGCAGATCGACAAGTTTAACCTAACTTATCCACTTTTCAATTCAATCCCTCTAGAATTAAACCTCAGTGCTTGGTTTGCTTTTTTTATGGCCTTATTAACCTGTGTTGCTACTTTAATGATTTATGTATCTGTACCCCTAGATCCATTTGCTCCTCTACCCCATTTAGACTAATTACCCAAGCTGTATGTGGCCTCCTTATTCTTTATATAAAAATGCACCATTCTACTTGTTAATGTTTTCTTGCATTTTGTCACAATCTTCCTTTGTATCAACTACAGTCCCCAATTTGGTGTCACCCACAAATTTGGAAATTGTACTTCCAATTCCCGAACCCAAAGTGTAAAGTAATGTAAGCAATTAAGGAAAGAAGGGAATGTTTCTTCAATGTATCCTAGACTGCTTTCGCGATTAGAAAGTTTTTAGTCCAATGAGGAAGGAGGCAGTGGTCGATCTAGTTCCAGGAAAAGAAGTGGGGCAGGTGATATAACAGATATTGGGGAATATCTAGGAAGCCATAACAGGTTTGACACAAAAATTGAGACACAGCAAAGCCCAGAAAAATTGAGACGACAGTACATAAAGAATGAGATTGTTGAATTGGGAGGTGATTTGGGTGCAAACCAGATATATTCACACGGGAAAAGATAATGCAACGATAGCTTGAGTACATGGTAGAGACTCCCAGGTGCTGGGTCAGGACAAAGAAGCCCACTTCATTGGCGCCTTATCCACCAAGCCTTAGATTACGGGATGATATAGATGGGCAGAGCAGTGGAAAATGGAATTTAATCCTGAAGTGTGAGGTGATGCATTTTGGGAGGACTAACAATGCAAGGGGATATACAATGGATGGTAGGACCATGGGAAGTACAGAGGGTCAGAGGACCTTAGTGTGCTTGTTCATAGCTCACTGAAGGCAGCAGCACAGGTAGATAAGGGGGTTAGGCAGGCATATGGGATACTTGCCTTTATTAGCCAAGGCATAGAATACAAGAGCAGGGAGGTTATGATGGAGCTGTATAAAATGCTAGTTAGGCCACGACTGGAATACTGTGTACAGTTCTGGTCGCCACACTATAGGAAGGATGTTGCCTGGGCTGGAGCATTTCAGCTATGAAGAGAGACTAGATGGGCTAGTGTTGTTTTCCTTAGAACAGAGAAGGCTGAGGGGGACCTGATTGAGGTATACAAAATTATGAAGGGCATAGATAGGGTAGATGGGAAGAAACTTTTTCCCTTAGCGGAGGTGTCAATAACTAGGGGGCATAGATTTAAGGTAAGGGGCAGGTGGTTTAGAGGGGATTTTAGGGAAAAAAATTTCACCCAGAGGGTGGTTGGAATCTGGAACACATTGCCTGAAGGGGTGGTAGAGGCAGGAACCCTCACAACATTTAAGTATTTAGATGAGCACTTGAAGCACCATAGTATACAAGGCTATGGGCCAAGTGCTGGAAAATGGGATTAGAATAGATAGGCTTGATGGCTGGCATGGACACGGTGGGCCTGTTTCTGTGCTGTATGACTCTATGACCACCTTAAATACTCACCTTCCTGTGGCACTGGTGGATTGTGGTTATAGTGTGTACCATCTACAAGATGCACTGCAGCAACTTGCCAAAGTTTTTGCATATGGAACAGGAGCTGGAGTATGCCATTTGGCCCTTCAAGCTTGCTATGCTATTCAACAAGATTGTGGCTGATCTTCTTCAATTCCACCTTCCCACACTATATCCATTTCCCTTCATTCTTAGTACCCAAAAATCAATCGACCTCTTTCTTTAATATGCTCAATGACTCAGCATCCACAGCTCTCTGGGGTAGAGAATTTTAAACATTCACAACCCTTTGAGTGAAGAAATTTCTTCTCATCTTAGTCCTAAATGGCTGACCCATTATTCTGAAATTATGATCCCCGGATTGCAGATACCTTAGCCAGGGGTAACATTTTCTCAGTTATGGAGGTGCTGTCGAAGACTTGCCCTATCTAATAGCACTATGGGTGTACCTGCACCACACAGACTGCAGCAATTCAAGAAGTTGGCTCACCACCACCTTCTCAAGGACAATTATAGATGGATAATAAATGCACACATTCCATGAATGAATAAAAAAAATTGAAATGGAACTTGAAAAAGAGGCATAGATAAATATAAAGCTGTTATTACAGAAGAAAATCAAGCGGAATATACAAAATATGAAGGGGAAACAAATTTGAGACTATGAGGATGTATATACTGGTAAACAGTAAATCATTTCTAAACAGATAAAAGAGAAGGAATTGTTTGGATTAAGAAATAAATTGGAAGTCTTATGAGAGGTCAACTAACACTGGAGTACAAAATGATAACTTTGCTTCAGGATTATGATGGTGGAATGATCAGGCATTAATGGGAAGCTTTTAGATGCCATAGTGTGGGATAAATGTAATCCTCAGATTTGCTAATTAGGAACAGCAAGCATGGATCTGAAAACGGCAAGTTGTGCTTGACAAATTTAAGAGTCTGAGGAAGTAAGAATGCATTGATAAAGGAAATCCAGTGAATGCAGCAAGTAAAAGGCATATTATAAGGTTTAACAATAAATGAAGACAACTGACAGGAGAGGTGGTCCTAATGTGTCTTTCGGTTGCATGGGGTAATCCTGTATCAATCTGCATCCAACATTTATTTAAAAACATGAAGTTTTGAATAGAGATTGGTCCTCATCTAACCAATGAAGTTCTCGTTCCCATCCCATTCAAACATCTACCAAATTCACGATCATATTGAACAAATTTCACCGTCACAGCATTTAAAGAATTGTGAATATCATGTATTTAGAAACATGGTTGTAGAAAATAGCAGCAGGAGTAGGCCATTCGGCCCTTTGAGCCTGCTCCACCATTTATTATGATCATGGCTGATCATCCAACTCGGTAACCTGTTCCCGCTTTCGCCCCATACCCTTTGATCCCTTTAGACCCAAGAGTTATATCTAACTCCTCCTTGAAAACATACAATGTTTTGGCCTCAACTGCTTTCTGTGGTAGTGAATTCCACAGGTTCACCACTCTCTGGGTGAAGAAATTTCTCCTCATCTCAGTCCTGAAAGGTTTACCCCGAATCCTGAGACTATGACCCCTGGTTCTGGACTCCCCCACCATCGGGAACATCCTTCCTGTATCTACCCTGTCAAGTCCTGTTAGAATTTTAGAGGTTTCTATGCGATTTCCCCCCTCACTTGTCTGAACTCCAGCGAATATAATCCTAACCGACTCAATACGTCACTCCCGCCATCTGAGGAATCAGTCTGGTAAACCTTCGCTGCACTCTCTCTATAGTAAGAACATCCTTCCTCAGATAAGGAGACCAAAACTGCACACAATATTCCAGGTGTGGCCTCACCAAAGCCCTGTATAATTACAGCAAGACATCCCTGCTCCTGTACTCGAATCCTCTCGCTATGAAGGCCAACATATCACTTGCCTCATTTACCGCCTGTTGCAACTGCATGCTTGCCTTCAGCGACAGGTGTACGAGAACACCCAGGTCTCTCTACATATTCCCCTCTCTCATGGGATAGATTTCAAACAGATCTAGCAATGCAAAACTGGGCATCCATGAGGCGCTGTGGGCCATCAGCAGCAGCAGAATTGTACTCGACCACAATCTGCAACCTCATGGCCCAGCATATCCCCCACTCTACCATTACCATCAAGCCAGGAGACCAACCCTGGTTCAATAAAGAGTGCAGGAGGGCATGCTAGGAGCAGCACCAGGTGTACCTCAAAATGAGGTGTCAACCTGGTGAAGCTACAACCCAGGACTACTTGCATGCCAAACTGCATAAGCAGCATGCAATAGACAGAGCTAAGTGATCCCATAACCAACGGATCAGATGTAAGCTCTGCAGTCCTGCCACATTCAGCTGTGAATGGTGGTGGACAATTAAACAACTAACTGGAGGAGGTGGCTCCACCAATATCCCCATCCTCAATGATGGGGAGCCCAGCACATCAGTGCGAAAGATAAGGCTGCAGCATTTGCAACAATCTTCAGCCAGAAGTGCCGAGTCGATGATCCGTCTCGGCCCCCTCCTGAAGTCCCCAGCATTACAGATGCCAGACTTCAGCCAATTCAATTCACTCCCCGTGATATCAAGAAACGGCTGAAGGCACTGCATACTGCAAAGGCTATGGGTCCTGACAATATTCTGCCAATAGTACAGAAGACCTGTGCTCCAGAACTTGCTGCACCCCTAGTCAAGCTGTTCCAGTATAGTTACAACACTGGCATCTACCCGGCAATGATGAAAATTGCCCAGGTCTGTCCTGTACACAAAAAGCAGGACAAGTCCAACCCGGCCAATTACCGCCCCATCAGTCTACTCTCACTCATCAGTAAAGTGATGGAAGGTCTCATTAACAGTGCCATCAAGCAGCACTTGCTTAGCAATAACCTGCTCAGTGATGTTCAGTTTGGGTTCCGCTAGAGCCACTCAGCTCCTGATCTCATTATAGTCTTGGTTCAAACATGGACAAAAGAGCTGAACTCAAGAGGTGAGTTGAGAGTGACTGCCCTTGACATCAAGGCAGCATTTGACCGAGTATGGCATCAAGGAGCCTGAGTAAAACTGGAATGAATGGGAATCAGGGGGAAAACTCTCTGCTGGTTGGAGTCATACCTAGCGCAAAGGAAGATGGCTGTGGTTGTTGGAGGTCAATCATTTGAGGTCCAGGACATCACGACAGGAGTTCCTCAGGGTAGTGACTTTGGCCGAACCATCTTCAGCTGCTTCATCAATGACCTTCCTTCAATCATAAGGTCAGAAGTGGGGATGTTCGATGATGATTGCACAGTGTTCAGCACTATTCGTGACTCCTCAAATACTGAACCAGTCCGTATAGAAATGCAGCAAGACGTGGACAATATCCAGGCTTGGGCTGATAAGTGGCAAGTAACATTTGCGCCACACAAGTGCCAGGCAATGACCATCTCCAACAAGAGAGAATCTAACCATCTCCCCTTGACATTCAGTGGCATTACCATCGCTGAATCCCCCACTATCAACATCCCAGGAGCTACCATTGACCAGAAACTGAACTGGAGTAGCCATATAAATACCGTGGCTACAAGAGCAGGTCAGAGGCTAGGAATCCTGCGACAAGTAACTCACCTGACTCCCCAAAGCCTGTCCACCATCTACAAGACACAAGTCAGGAGTGTGATGGAATACTCTCTACTTGCCTGGATGGGTGCAGCTCCAACAACACTCAAGAAGCTCGACACCATCCAGAACAAAGCAGCCCGCTTGAGTGGCACACCATCCACAAACATTCACTCCCTCCACCACCGGCGCACAGTGGCAGCAGTGTGTACCATCTACGAGATGCACTGCAGCAATGCACCAAGGCTCCTTCGACAGCACCTTGCAAACCCGCGACTTCTACCACCTTGAAGGACAAGAGCAGCAGATGCATGGGAACATCACCACCTGCAAGTTCCCATCCAAGTCACACACCATCCTGATTTGGAACTATATTGCCGTTCCTTCACTGTCGATGTGTCAAAATCCTGGAACTCTCTAACAGCACTGTGGGTGTACCTACTTCACATGGACTGCAGCGGTTCAAGAAGGCAGCTCACCACCACCTTCTCAAGGGCAATTAGGGATGGGCAATAAATGCTGGCCTGGCCTGTGACGCCCACATCCCATGAATGAATTTTTAAAAAAAAAATTTATAGCCATTCAGATAATAATCTGCCTTCCTGTTTTTGCTACCAAAGTGGGTAACCTCACATTTATGCACATTATACTGCATCTGCCATGCATTAGCCCACTCACTCAACTTGTCCAAATCACCCTGATGCCTGACTGCATCCTCCTCACAGCTCACCCTCCCACCCAGTTTTGTCATCTGCAAATTTGGAGATATTACATTTAGTTCCCTCATCTAAATCATTAATATATATTGTGAATAGCTGGGGTCCTAGCACCGACCCCTGCAGTACCCCACTAGTCACTGCCTGCCATTCAGAAAAAGACCCATTTATCCCTAGTCTTTGTTTCCTGTCTGCCAACCAATTTTCTATCCATCACAATACATTACCCCCAATCCCATGCGCTTTAATTTTACCTGCTAATCTCTTATGTGGGATTTTGTCGAAAGCCTTCTGAAAGTCCAAATAAACCACATCCACTGGCTCTCCCTCATCAACTCTACTAGTTACATCCTCGAAGAATTCTAGTAGATTTGTCCAGTGTGATTTCCCTTTCGTAAATCCATGCTGACTCTGTCCAATTCTATCACTTCTCTAAGTGCTGTGCTATAAAATCTTTGATAATGGACTCCAGAATTTTCCCCATTACCGACATCAGGCTGACTGGTCTACAATTCCCTGCTTTCTCTCTACCTCCCTTTTTAAATAGTGGGGTTACATTAGCTACCCTCCAATCTGTAGGAACTGTTCCAGAGTCTATAGAATCTTGGAAGATGACCAGCAATGCATCCATTATTTCTAGAGCCACTTCCTTAAGTACTCTGGGATGCATATCATCAGGCCCTGGGGATTTATCGGCCTTCAATCCCATCAATTTCCCCAACACCATTTCTCTACTAATACTGATTTCCTTCAGTTTCTCTCTCTTACTAACCCCAACATTTCTGGTATGATATTTGTGTCCTCCTTTGTGAAGACAGAACCAAAGTATGCATTTAGTTGGTCAGCCATTTCTTTATTCCTGATAATAAATTCCCCTTCACATACCAATAGAAACTTTTACAGTCAGTTTTATGTTCCCTGCAAGCTTACTCTCGTACTCTATTTTCCTCTTCTTAATCAATCCCTTGGTTCTCCTTTGCTGAATTCTAAGCTGCTCCCAATCCTCAGGTCTGTTTTTTCTGGTGAATTTATATGCCTCTTTCTTGGATCTAATGCTATCTCTAATTTCCCTTGTAAGCTATGGTTTGGCTACCTTTCCCGTTTTACTTTTGCATCAGACAGGGATAAGCAATTGTTGCAGTTCATCCATGCACTCTTTAAATGTTTGCTATTGCCTTTCCACCATCGTCCCTTTCAGTAATGTTTCCCAATCTGTCATAGCAATTAAATCATAAATTTCACTGTGTTACAACAAACCATGATAATCTATTTAAAACAAAAGGAGGAGGTTTCTGGGTTCAAGTGGCATTTATTGTGAAGGAAATTAGAGTATGATAGAAAGCTAGCTAGAAATGTAAAAATGGATAGAGTCACTAAAGTGAGCATTGGTCCTCTGGAGAGAGTGTCTGGAATTAATAATGAGAAATAAGGAAATGGTGGAAGCGTTGAACAGATATTTTGTGTTTATCTTCACTGTAAAAGACACAAGTAACATCCCAGAAATACTTGTCAATCAAGAGGTGAAAGGGAGGGAGGAACTTAAAACAGTTACAATCACCAGGGAAAGGGTACTGAGGAAACTAAAGGCTGACAAGTCCCCAGGACCCGATGGCCTGTGTCCTAGAGTCTTAAAAGAAATAACTGCTGAGATAGTAGATGCATTGGTTGCAATTTTCCAAAATTCCCTAGATTCTGGAAAGGTTCCATGAGATTGGAAAATAGTGAATGTAACTCCTTTTTTCAAGAAAGGAGGGAGACAGAAAGCAGGAAACTACAGACCAGTTAGCCTAACATCTGTCATAGGGAAAATGCTGGAATCTATTAAGGAGGTAATAGCAGGGTTAATGCAATCAGGCAGAGTCAGCATGGCTTTGTGAAAGGGAAATTGTGTTTGACTAATTTATTAGAGTTCTTTGAGGAAGTAACAAGGGGAACCTGTAGATGTGGTGTACTTGAATTTCCAAAAGGCATTTGATAAGGTGCCACATTAAAGGTTACTACACGAAATAAGAGCTCATGGTGTAGGGGGTAACAAATTAGCATGGTTGGCTAACAGGAAACAGAGAGTCGGGATAATTGGGTCATTTTCAGGTTGGCAGGCTGTAACTAGTGGGGTGCCACAGTGATCATTGCTGGGGCCTCAACTATTTACAATCTATATCAATGTTTTGGATGAAGGGACTGACTATAGTTGCTGAGTTTCTGATGACATAAAGATAGGGACGTAAGTTGTGAAGAGGACATGAGTCTGCAAAGGGATCGAGATAGGTTAAGTGAGTGGGCAAAAATTTGGCAGCTGGAGTATAATGTGGGAAAATGTGAACTTGGCGGCTTTGGCAGGAAGAATAGAAAAGCAGTATATTATTTAAATGGAGTGAGATTGCAGAACTCTGTGGTACAGAGGGATCTGGGTGTCTTGATACATGATTCACAAGATGTTAGTACACAGGTCATTTGTCATTTATTGCAAGGTGAATGGAATATAAAAGTAGGGAAGTTTTGCTATAGTTGTATAGGGCGTTGGTGAGACCACATTTGGAGTATTGCGTACAATTTTGGTCTCCTTACTTAAAGGCTGTAACTGTATTAGAAGCAGTTCAGACAAGGTTCACTCGACTGATTCCTGGGATGAAGGGGTTATCTTATGAGGAAAGGTTGGGCAAGTTGGGCCTGTATCAATTGGAGTTTAGAAGAATGAGAGGTGATCTTATTGAAACATATAAAATCCTGAGGGGACTTGACAGAGTGGATGCTGAGAGAATGTTTCCCCTTATGGGAGAGACCAGAACTAGGGGGACACAGTTTAAAAATCAGGGGTCTCGTATTTAAGATAGAGATGAGGAGAAATTTTTTCTGAGGGAAACTAGAGACCAGTGAGTCTCACGTCAGTGGTAGGGAAACTATTGGTGAAAATTCTGAAGGAGAGAATCTATCTCCACTTGGAGAGGCAAAATTTGATCAGGAATAGTCAGCATAGCTTTGTCAGAGGGAGGTCCTGCCTAACAAATTTGATTGAATTTTTTGAGCATGTGACCAGGTGTGTAGATGAGGGTAGTGCAGTTGATGTAGTTTACATGGATTTTAGCAAAGCCTTTGACAAGGTCCCACATGGGAGACTTATCAAGAAAGCAAATGCACATGGGATACAGGGTAACTTGATAAGGTGGATTCAAATTTGGCTTAGCTGTAGGAGACAGAGTGATGACAGACGGCTGTTTTAGTGACTGGAAGCCAGTGTCCAGTGGCGCACCACAGGGATCTGTGCTGGGTCCCCTATTGTTTGTCATTTATATAATGACATAGATGACTATGTGGGGGGTAGGATCAGTAAGTTCGCGGATGACACAAAGATTGGCCGAGTGATTAACAGTGAGGTTGAGTGTCTTGGGTTACAGGAAGATATAGATGGGATGGTCAATTGGGCAGAAAAGTGGCAGATGGAATTTAACCCTGAAAAGTGTGAGGTGATACACTTTGGAAGGAGTAATGTGACACGGAAGTATTCAATGAATGGCCTGATACTGGAAAGTTCCGAGGAACAAAGGGACCTTGGCATGTTTGTCCATAGATCTCTGAAGGCAGAAGGGCAGGTTAATAGGGTGGTGAAAAAGGCATATAGGACACTTGCCTTTAACAATCGAGGCATAGATTACAAAAGAAAAAAAAAAAGCAGGGAGGTCATGTTGGAGTTGTATAGAACTTTGGTAAGGCCACAGCTGGAGTACTGTGTGAAATTCTGGTCGCCACATTATAGGAAGGATGTGATTGCACTGGAGGGGTGCAGAGGCGATTCACCAGGATGGTGCCTGGTATGGAACATTTAAGCTATGAAGAGAGGTTGGATAGGCTTGGGTTGTTTTCGCTGGAGCAGAGAAGACCGAGGGGTGACCTGATTGAGGTGTACAAGATTATGAGGGGCGTGGACAGGGAGCAGCTGTTCCCCTTAGCTGAAGGGTCAGTTACTAGGGAACACAAGTTTAAGGTGAGGGGCAGGAGGTTTAAGGGGAATTTGAGGAAGAACATTTTTACCCAGAGGGTGGTGACAGTCTGGCACTGCCTGGGAGGGTGGTAGAGGCGGGTTACCTCACATCCTTTAAAAAGTACCTGGATGAGCACTTGGCACGTCATAACATTCAAGGCTATGGGCAAGTGCTGGCAAATGGAATTAGGTAGACAGGTCAGTGTCTTTAATGCATCGGTGCAGACTTGATGGGCTGAAGGGCCTCTTCTGCGCTGTATTATTCTGTGATTCTGTGAGGGTCTTTAGTCTGTGGAATTCTATTCCCCAGAGAGCAGCAGAGGCAGGATCATTGAATATTTTTAAGGCTGAGATTGATTGATTCTTGATTGATAAGGGAGTCAAAGGTTATAGCAAGTAGACAGGAAAGTAGAGTTGAGGACACAGTCAAATCAGCCATGATCTTATCAAATGGCACAGAAGGCTCAAGGGGCCGAATGGCCTACTCCTCCTAGTTCGTATGTTCATACTCAAAAACTATTGTAAAAAGCTAACTATAAGCAGGTCACATTCTTTACCAGTGGTTGAATGTGAGTACGGAGCAACCTACAAATGTGTTTGTCTTCATTTCCTGTCTCTGCGCTTGTGAACACCTGTCCGTGTTTAGACACAGCTCTCACTGCATCTACAGAGTTTGTTGGAATTGTCAGACAGCGCCATGCTAGCCTTGCAAGGTGGGGGAATTCTGCATTCCACAAAGTTCCAAAACTGCAGGCAAAGTACAATCTGCTTCTTTTGCAATGCGTTTATAAGCAGGAATTTCCAGCCTATAGTTCTGGTGAAGGCCAGGAATCACATCAAATCGCGTTTATATCTATCATCAATAGGTGCATTTGTGCAGCGTCAACAATACACACAGCTTTCAGGAACACCGCAGAAGGTTGTTGAAAACTCTGAGCCACTTTTTCTTCACTACTTGACTCTTCACTCCAGCAGTAATACTGTTTGAGCTCTTTTTCCATGCAAGAAAACACCTATTGAGCACGGCATTTAATTCAGCGTCATCAGAGTGTTGTTCATTTGACTGTGCTTCAGCCCAGAACAGGACATCCATTACTTTATTGTAAATTTTGTGAATCGTGACATGTAAAGATTCAAACCACATGATTAAGTCCATCATGTGTGTAGCATTCTTGGCAACAAACTGAACCTCATCATTAAGCTGGGCATCATCTAGAAAGGTTACAATGTCTATTAAAACCTGTGTTTTCGGTGTCTGTGAGCTCTTCTGAGATGAAGTCTGAATAGTATTTCAGGTGAACTGCATGATATTGTACTGCCTAAAACCAAGAATTCCAATTTGTAATTACTGGCTTTGGAGGAAGGGCGATGTTTTGTTCCCCAATTTCAAGCCGCATTTGTAGTGTGTTGCCTGTATCAAGCTAGCAGCTAGGGCACTGTTCGAAGATTTTTTAAAATAGCTGTCCAGTTTATCAACTTTACCAAAGTCGCTTTTCCACAGCTCACTGACGAGAAATTATATGTGCATTGCATGTAATATGGACAGCATTAGGCATTACACCTTGGAGCTCAGATTTGAAAGATTTTGTCATGTAAGTTGCAATGTCACTAATGAAAGCAGACACTTAGTTAAAATCTGCACCGTATTTTGAAACAGTTTTATCACTTGGAAAACTGGTGTAATTAACAGCTTCTGTTAAGTGGACACAGTCCACAGTCTGCGAGCAATGTAAAATTGTATAGGGCTTTGGTGAGACTGCACCTGGAATATTGTGTGCAGTTTTGGTCTCCATATTTAAGAAAGGAGGCAGTGCAGCAAAGATTTACTAAACTGGTCCCTGGGATCAGGGGGTTGTCCTATGATGAGAGGCAGTAAATTGGGCCTATATTCTGTGGAGTTTAGAAGAATGGGAGGCGATCTAATTGAAACATACAAGATTCTGAAAGGGCTTGATAGGGTAGAAACTGAGAGATTGTTTCCGCTGGTCGGGGAATCAAGAACGCGGGGCATGGTCTAAGGATAAGGGCTGATCATTCAGGACTGAGATGAGGAGAAATTGCTACACTCAAAGGGCTGTGAATCTTTGGAATCCTCTACCCCAGAGGGTTGTGGATGCTCCAATGTTGAATATGTTTAAGGCTGGAATAGATTTTTGGTCTCTCAGGGAATCGAGAGATATGGAGAGCAGGCAGGAAAGTGGAATTGAAGCCCAAGATCAGCCATGACCGTATTGAATGGCGGAGCAGGCTCGATGGGCCATATGGTCTACTTCTACTCCTATTTCTTATGTTCTTGTGAGCACTGTCGTTAGCTTTCCTGACCATACAACTTCAGCCTTACCAGACACAAAATCAAACAAAGCAAGCAGCACATAGTTGTCTTGCTGATCGGTGGACTTATCACAAATAATTGCAAAAGACTCGCATGCGTTAATCTAAGTCTTCATGTCTTCACAATGTGTAGCAAAATTTGCGCCACAAGTGCCAGGCAGTGACCATCTCTAACAAGAGAGAATCTAACCATCTCCCCTTGACATTCAATGGCATTACATTCGCTGAATCTCCCCACTATCAACATCCTGGGGGCTACCATTGACCAGAAACTGAACTGGAGTAGTCATATAAATACCATGGCTACAAGAGCAGGTCAGAGGCTAGGAATCCTGAGGCGAGTAACTCATCTCCTGACTCCCCAAAGCCTGTCCACCATCTACAAGGCGCAAGTCAGGAGTGTGATGGAATACTCTCCACTTGCCTGGATGGGTGCAGCTCCAACAACACTCAAGAAGCTCAACACCATCCAGGACAAAGCAGCCCGCTTGATTGGCACACCATCCACAAACATTCACTCCCTCCACCACCGACGCACAGTGGCAGCAGTGTGTACCATCTACAAGATGCACTGCAGCAACGCACTAAGGCTCCTTAGACAGCACCTTCCAAACCTGCGACCTCTACCACCTCGAAGGACAAGAGCAGCAGATGCATGGGAATATCACCACCTGCAAGTTCCCGTCCAAGTCACACACCATCCTGACTTGGAACTATATCGTCGTTGCTTTACTGTCGCTGGGTCAAAATCCTGGAACTCCCTTCCTAACAGCACTGTGGGTGTACCTACCTCACATGGACTGCAGTGGTTCAAGAAGGCAGCTCACCACCACCTTCTCAAGGGCAATTAGGGATGGACAATAAATGCTGGCCTGGCCAGTGACGCCCACATCCCATGAATGAATTTAAAAAAGAGCCTTATATGGGTAAAGGAGGAAGTTACAGTCAAAGATTTGTCCTATACATGTTCCAAATGCTATTAATGGATTCAGTAAACTGAATGTGGATCTAGACTTAATGCGTAGATCAAAATTAGTTTAAAAGAAGATTGCTGCACCTTGGGTGACGGATTGGCCATTATGTTCTAAAATAGTCAGCACTAACATTTGGGCTCGATCCCAGTGAGTTTGAATATTGAATGCAATATACTGCAGGTTTTTTACCATCTGAAATTAACTGCTCTGCATTTATTTTCTAGATACCATGAACTGGTAACACAATATGGTGTGCTGGAACCATTGGCAGTGGTTGACCTTCGACCCCAGAGCCGTGCTAAGGTTGAAGTTCACTTTGAAGGTAAAGTTGAAGTCATGAATATTCGTCTCGATCAGACAGTGGCTGATCTGAAGAAGCAACTTCGAACTGTTGTACAGTTACCGGCCAATAACATGCGCTTGTACTACATTGATCAAGACATGGTAAAGGCTTTTGGGCCTGAAGAAATGAAATTCAGCACGCGTGCTCTTCACTCGTTTAGTATTCGAGACGGAGATGAGATTCATGTAGAACCAAAAACAAAATAGTCTTGTGAATTTACTCACAATCTTTGCACTTTTTACACAAGTATTTTGGTTGTTAATGAAAGTGTTGCTGGGTCACAGTGCTTTTTCACAACTGTAATTGTTAAGGGGTTATTGATCCAACACATAGGTACTGATTATTGCTGGAACTAGTTCACAAAACAATCAAAGTTCCTGCCTTTAATGAAGAAAGTTTCTATGAAGGACACAGAAACCCATATGACACAACCCTGTAATAACAGATCCTGAGATCACCATCACTCTTGGCATTAGAGGCATGTGATATGATTATTGAAAACAGCAGTGTAAAGGATCACTAATTACTGTGCAATGTATGAAATGAAGGATCGACGTTGAATGAGGTTACACAGATCTAGGATTACACCCTGTGATACTTTGTTTAACTACCAATCACTCAACTTTTGTGAACATAAGTCATCAGTATCATGCAGTACAAGTGAGATTTTATGTTTGCTTATTGTAAACGTACCTACGGATATTAGAAAGATGGGGTAAGAAACAGAGCACAAAATTGTTCTTCCTCGTAGTCAAAACTTTATAATATCTTGTCATTGATACATGAAATAGTGACCTAAAGTTAAACCATTTATTAGTTTCGCACAGTTGCATCACCACCTGCCATCAGCAATGTAGGGAATTATCCTTCTTTCAAAACAGGTTTTTAGATACGTGACTGCATTATGAATTTCAACAGTAAGTTTCAAAAGGGAATTGGATATACACTTATAAAGGAAAACATTTGCAGGGCTGGAGGACAGAGCAAGGAAGTAGGACTGATTGGATAGCTCTTTCAAAGGCACAATGGGCTGAATGGCTACCTCTTCTGTGCTGTATTGTCTGTGACCATTTTAATATTACCAAAACGTGAATGAGTATGATTTCTGAATCATTGGCAATTCATTTTAACAGAATCCATTTCTTAGCACTTACAGTAGTTGAATTAAGTGTTTACCAAGTAGGCAGTCAGTATTAATCTGCACCTTGAACACAATGCTACATAATGAATATATACACACTGGCCACAATGTTATAGAAACTGCATTTACACTACGGCAGTACTTTATAAGTTGTATACGTGCAGTATGTGGTTTCTGCATTGCATTCAGTGTGTAGACTGTGCAATATACACATACATTTAATAATATGAGCAGTAATGTATTGAAAGAATCATATGGTCCCATAAATGGTAAGAACAAACCTCAAATGTTTTCACACCATGATTTTCAACCAAATGCTAAAGGCTTGGGACGTGCTTCAAAAGTTGTATTATTCCATTTAATATTGTATTTTGTTACTTGCGAATGTGTTTAATGTATTGTTCACAGAAATATAATTCTCTTGGTAACTTTTTTTGGCTGATGGTGTGGACCCATGTTATCATCTGATAGGGAATGACTGTTGTGTAGATAATCACATCTCAAGACTCATTTTCTCCCATGGTTTTATAATGCTGTCCTTGGCCTTCTTGGGGAGATGTTTATGCTGCAATATTACCCTGTCACTGTTCATCAAATCATGGAACTCTGTTTGCTGTAATGGAAGGAGCTGAATTGTGTTCTGGAGCGAGGCTCCATGTAAAGCAAAGTCAAGGTGGATGCCTAAGCAGGCAATTGAGAGTTAAAGGAGCAATGTTCCTCGTTGCTTTTCCATTATACAGATATGCAGAACATGCTGTTTGTATGTGGAAATTTGTTACATTCAAAGGAAAACTGCACCTAAGGTGAGTAATCACCATTTGGCTGCAGTTTGCAATAAAATTGATCAAACCGAAATAATTCATTCCATATACTTGCACATGTTGAACTGTGACAAAACTTTTCCTTTTTGTGACCTTTAAGATTTATTTGCTACCTTATTGTTTGAACAATGTGTGAAATCAGGAACCTGGTGTAAATAGTTATGACTTTATCCCCTTAATGATGTTTGAAATACTTTATATGAAAGAATTTCAATCATTTTGGGACTCTGAAGGTGAATTGGTCTGTAAACTCAGATTGCTTCTGTGAAAATTTTAAATGTTGAGGGTTTCTGCTGTGATGCAATGATGTCACTAGATATCAGAGGGGGAATTTTAAAAATTGAGAGAAATGTCCAACAAGCAACTAATACTGAACTGGCAGAGATCAAGGCTGCAGCCATCCATCTGCAATCAGTAGTTATGGTATTGATTCATAGCTGGTGTCCAACTCCTGTCCACCCAATTGTAGTATTTTGTCTGCTTGCATAACTCTGAGCAGTTAATTTTAATGTATTGAAAGTGAGGGGCAAGGTCTGCACTTTCAAAGCATTTAAAATAACTGTTACTTTATAGTGTCCTGAAGATTCATAGCCTCATGGATACTTTCCCAGTTGGGCTGAACACTGGAGTTATACTCCATACAGGGTCCAGTAACATGATGAGCCAACCTCCCTCAGCTCCAGAATCCAGTCAGGATCTGACTCTACTGTTATTATCACCTTGTTGCTTGCTACTGAGTGCAGCCTCTCACACTCAACATTACTTCTTGCTTGCAGAATGTTAAGGGAGCTGATAGGTCAAAGGATCAGACAGCTTTCAAGCAGCTTCCATTTCTTTCCTATCACTAACCAGATGAAATGTAAATGTCATAATATGAAATTGGAGATTTGAAGACTATAACATTTCTTTTACTATGTAAAACTTGTAATTTTTTTAATTTTTGGCTCACCTTCCTCATAGATGTTACTACTATAAGTTGGATGTCCTGGTTCTGGAAGTAGGAGCAACTATACCACTTGTGCCCTTCCTCCTTCTATGCTGTAACCATTCTATGATTCTAACACATCCATTGCTGTGCCTCTTCGAGGTGCCTTTATTGCTGTATCCATTTCTGTGTCTCATCACTGGTCTCGGTATTTTATGTTGTTGTCTTGTGTTATTCTAGAACCTGCATGTTAATCGAGCTTAACTCATTCTGTATCTGAAACATTAATCTAAAGCTTTCCCTTAATGAATTATTGAGTCAGTCTCAACTATCTGCATGTAAATCAATTTAATTTTAGTAAGGGAGTGAGCATATTACAATTTTAATTACTGACTGAAATTATAGGGAATATTTTAAGTACTGTACAGCTTAATGAATTATCATGTTCAATAAAAAGCTCAATTTCAATACAAAGGATTGCAACTGATCTTTTGAGTGTTAGGATTGTGGTTAAACACACCAGTGCAGTTTCCCTTACTTTAAATCCTGTAGATTTTGTTTCTGTTGCTAAGGGGATAAATCTCTTTTACACTCCATCACACCATCAACCAAAATAAGCCTTTTTTTATAAATTTCCGAACCTGCTGCCTGGGAATCCAGAAGTGTTGTATTTATGTAGACTTATAGATTGAAAATACAGTAGACAAATACTGGAACCCATGTGAGTGCCCCTTGACACATCCTATAATGGCCACTCGTAACTCCAAGATTTAGTTGCTGTCAGTCATACTGAAGATGTCACGAATACTGTTGTATGTCACTTTTTGGTGCTGGAGATGTTGGTTCCCATGTAGGAAACACTGGTCAATTAATGTCACACATTGGGTTCTCTGTTGTGAGTGGGTTCCAGGGCTTGCCCTGAGGGTCTGTGCAGGGAGGATACTTAGAATCTGGTCACATTCTAGAAATTCTGCCCATGTTTCAAGGAGAGATAGAAGGGGTAAGCTGCAAAACTCAGGGACTTGTGCAAGTTGGCTAGATTCTGAGGCAGTATTCTTAAAGAGGGCAAATCATAGTCCCTCCAATTATATATAGTCACAATCCTTGTATCCTCTCAGAAGGATTGCCAGTTAATATTAGGCTTGTTTGGATCTCATTGTCACTGCAGCACTTGGAATATGATGCAGCCTCCAAAAATTTCTTCATGCTTTGTAGCCAATTGGTAATCAAGGAGCTTGCATATCAATGCCCAGATCTAGTTCCCTATATCAGATACCTCCACACTAGTAAATGAGCCCCTTTCCAATAGCTAAACCCCTCCATGATCTTGAAATGTAGCTTCAATCTCACTTTTGATGAAGAATCAATATCAATGTCTTTTTTTTAATGATGCATTTTTGACTGATTTAATTCTTTTCCCCAGTCAAAGCAGAGGAATATGCCTCTGAACAGGCAAATAGTCAGGATTTGTGATACAAGAGATATGCATTTGCCATAGGAGCTGAGTGGCTTACGATGGTAGAGGTAGAAAAGATGTACAGTTTACACTGGTGGCGGAGTCCAAAACGACAGACTATAAGTATAAGATAGTCCCTAATAAATCCAATAAGGAATTCAGGAGAAACTTCTTTACCCAGACAGTGGTATGAATGTGAAAATCGTTACCACATGGAGTAGTTGAGGTAAATAATAGATACAGTGAAGAGGAAGCGAGATAAGCATATGAAGGAGAAATAGGTCATGATGAGATGAAATGGAGTGGGAAGAGGTTCATAAACATAAACACCGGCACAGAGCTGTTGGCCCGAACAGCCTGTTTCTGTATGGACGAAAGTCGTGTATGGGCCAAATCAAATAGGAGTGGCACGTCCCATTGTCAGTGAATTTCTTTGATGGCAGTCTGACACATTCCATTGCTGACCGACAAATTACCAGATTTGTCAAATCAATTTTCAGAATTTGCCATGGTGGAATTTGAACTCCTGCTCTCCGGGTTGCTAATGTGGGACCAATACTCCGCCAAGTAGAGTTTAAGTTAGCAGAGAGGATGAGGATTAGAAATAGAAGCATCTGCACGAAGACAGATGGAAAGATGTAAAGGTAACAGGGTTGTAGTGGTGGGTGATTTTAACTTCCCCTATATTGACTGGGACTCACTTAGTGCTAGGGGCTTGGATGGGGCAGAATTTGTAAGGAGCATCCAGGAGGGCTTCTTGAAACAATATGTAGATAGTCCAACTAGGGATGGGGCCGTACTGGACCTGGTATTGGGGAATGAGCCCGGGCAGGTGGTCGAAGTTTCAGTAGGGGAGCATTTCGGGAGCAGTGACTATAATTCCATAAGTTTTAAGGTACTTGTGGATAAGGATAAGAGTAGTCCTCGGGTGAAGGTGCTAAATTGGGGGAAGGCTAATTATAACAATATTAGGCAGGAACTGAAGAATTTAGATTGGGGGCGGCTGTTTGAGGGTAAATCAACATCTGACGTGGGAGTCTTTCAAACGTCAGTTGATTAGAATCCAGGACCAGCATGTTCCTGTGAGGAAGAAGGATAAGTTTGGCAAGTTTCGGGGAGCTTGGATAACGCGGGATATTGTAAGCCTAGTCAAAAAGAAAAAGGAAGCATTCGTAAGGGCTGGAAGGCTAGGAACAGATGAATCCCTTGAGGAATATAAAGACAGTAGGAAGGAACTTAAGCAAGGAAACAGGAGGGCTAAAAGGGATCATGAAAAGTCATCGGCCAACAGGATTAAGGAAAATCCCAAAGCTTTTTATACGTATATAAAGAGCAAGAGGGTAACTAGGGAAAGGGTTGGCCCACTCGAGGATAGAGAAGGGAATCTATGTGTGGAGCCAGAGGAAATGGGTGAGGTACTAAATGAGTACTTTGCATCAGTATTCACCAAAGAGAAGGACTTGGTGGATGATAAGCCAAGGGAAGGGAGTGTAGATAGTCTCAGTCATCTCATTATCAAAAAGGAGGAGGTGTTGGGTGTCTTGCAAAGCATTAAGGTAGATAAGTCCCCAGGGCCTGATGGGATCTACCCCAGAATACTGATGAGGCAAGGGAAGAAATTGCTGGGGCCTTGACAGAAATCTTTGCATCCTCATTGGCTACAGGTGAGGTCCCAGAGGACTGGAGAATAGTCAATGTTGTTCCTTTGTTTAAGAAGGGTAGCAAGGATAATCCAGGAAATTATAGGCCGGTGAGCCTTACGTCAGTGGTCGGGAAATAATTAGAGAGGATTCTTCGGGACAGGATTTACTCCCATTTGGAAACAAACAAACTTATTAGCGAGAGACAGCATGGTTTTGTGAAGGGGAGGTCGTATGTCACTAATTTGATTGAGTTTTGAGGAAGTGACGAAGATGATTGATGAAGGAAGGGCAGTGGATGTTATCTATATGGACTTCAGTAAAGCCGTTGACAAGGTCCCTCATGGCAGACTGGTACAAAAGGTGAAGTCACACGGGATCAGAGGTGAGCTGGCAAGATGGATACAGAACTGGCTCTGTCATAGAAGACAGAGGGTAGCAGTGGAAGGGTGCTTTTCTGAATGGAGGGACGTGACTAGTGGTGTTCCGCAGGGATCAGTGCTGGGACCTTTGCTGTTTGTAGCATATATAAATGATTTGGAGGAAAACGTAGCTGGTCTGATTAGTAAGTTTGCGGACGACACAAAGGTCGGATTGTTTTCACTGGAATGACGGAAGTGGAGGGGAGACATGATAGAGGTTTACAAAGTTATGAGCGGCATGGACAGAGTGGATAGTCAGAAGCTTTTTCCCAGGGTGGAAGAGTCCGTTACTAGGGGACATAGGTTTAAGGTGTGAGGGGCAAAGTTTAGAGGGGATGTGCGAGGTAAGTTCTTTACACAGAGGATGGTGAGTGCCTGGAACTTGCTGTCGGGGGAGGTGGTGGAAGCAGATACGATAGCGACGTTTAAGAGGCTTCTTGACAAATCCATGAATAGGAAGGGAATAGAGGGATACGGTCCCCGGAAGTGCAGAAGGTTTTAGTTTAGACAAGCATCAAGATCGGCGCAGGCTTGGAGGGCCGAATGGCTTGTTCCTGTGCTGTACTGTTCTTTGTTCTTTGACAGCAGTTAGCAGATTAAATGCCTTTTTCGAAGGGCCCTATCCTGACTAGGAGAGAGGTCTTCTTAATGAAACGTAGGTAGCAAGGATACATCTTTTCTAACATTCCCTAGTCGCCCCCGCAGCATCTACAAGAGTAGGGTAACGAAGGTCTGCGTAAAATACAGAAGGACCACACTCCGGTCGTTTTTTCCACAATGGTTTCTTATCTTGAAGTTCCCTGATAAGGAATTCCCAATTCAGTGGAATGACCATTGTACTATTTTAAAGAGCCTAAATTTAGAGCTTTAATATATTGCAATTTGAAAAAACAGCAAACAAAAAGTTAGAAAATGCAAGGAAGTCAAACGCAAATGAACAAACATAAGTGAAATTGTAATAGTCTTAGAAATAATTTCATTCGAACCCAACACAAAGTACAGAAAGTAAAAGTCAACTAAGACTGGTTTGTGGCCAAACCGCAATCTAAGCATGTCATGGACAATCTCTACGAAATCCCGGGCTCCATAAATCTTTATCTTTAATTATTTTTTCACCCACCACAATGAAGAGCCTCTGACAATCACAGGTACAGAAATAGTAACTGCGTAATCCCGGCGCAGAGATGGCGCAAGGGACTGTCACGCGGGCAGCACATTGCATTACATTGTAACATTCTTCCAGACAGCGGAACTATATCTACCAGAAATAGTAAATTTAGCAGTAGGATTTGAGTTCCCAGAAATGAGTATGAATAGAATTAGAATCTTAGAAACAGCAGTCTCTTCAACAACAATTTGCGTTTCAATAGGATTAGACAGCACCTTCCAAACCCTCGACCTCTACCAACTAGAAGGACAAGGGCAGCAAATGCATGGGAACACCACCACCTGCAAATTCCCCTCCAAGTCAGACACCATCCTGACTTGGAACTATATCACCGTTCCTTCACTGTCACTGGGTCAAAATCCTGGAACTCCCTTCCTAACAGCACTGATGGACTGCAGCGGTTCAAGAAGGCAGTTCACCACCACGTTCTCAAGGGCAATTAGGGATGGGCAATAAATGCTGGCCTAGCCAGTGACGCCTACACCCCATGAATGAATATATAAAAAAAATTAGAGTTACCAGGAACAGCAGATTAGGAAAGAAAAAAGTATCTTTCTTGACAGGATTGAGCTCACTGAAGAAACACGAGCTCAGGAAAAGTGGGCTGAAGAACAGGATAAGTATGAAGTCGGCAGCTTCACAACAGGCTTCAAGTAGACTGGAATGGTAGTCGCTCCATGGGAGTGAGAGTTAGCAGAAACAACATTGTTATCTAATGAAGGGTTGTCGACCTGAAATGTTAACTCTGTTTCTCTTTCCACAGATGCTGCCAGACCTGCTGAGAATTGTCAGCACTTTCTGTTTTTATTTCGTTATCAACGGGATTAGATTTAGCAGAGAAATGACTCTTGCCGGTTGAATTGATGAAAGGAGAAACAGCAACCTGCCAAACAGGAAAAAGTTAAGAGCAGGAGCAGCGGTACTATTAGCATTAAAGTTGTTAAAATAGCAATTTTTGCAGCAATATTGGAGTTGATGGGTGTAGTAGTATTATTAGCACTAAACAGAAAGGGAGACTGATGAACATTGTCAAAAACATCAGCCTTATGAAAGGATGAGTTGCAGAATAATCTCAGTAATAGTCAACAGAAACATCCGTGTCACCTTCAGGATTAGAGGTGGCAGAAAAAGCTCCCGACTAATATGTTCAGAGTTAATGGAAAAAATAGAATTACTAAAATAATTACATTTTCTGATATCGGATAAAGAGGGATTGTGTGACAACAGCGGCTTTATTACAAACGGAATATGAAATAGGCACAGGGAGCCTCGCCCATAGAACTGCATTTAGTGGAATAAATAATTTTCCAGCAAGGATGGAGGTAATTTTTTTTTACCAGAAGGGTTAGAGTTCAGCAATAAAGCAGTCTCGCTAGCACAATTGGAGTTAACAGAAACAGCAGCAATACCACCAAACAACCTCAGTAACAGCGTTAGAGTTTGCAGAAATAGTAGCTTTACCAGCAGTCAGAATTAACAGAAATAGAAGTCTCATAACAGAACTGAAGTTAGCAGAAAGGCAGTTTTGCTAACAGGGTTAGAGTTATCAGAAATAACAGCTTCACTAACAATTTGTAATTGTAATTACTAGCAAGATTAGAGTTCGCAGAAAGAGCAGTGTCTCCTGTAGGCCTGGAATTAGCAGTCGTTCCACGGTTATAATGAATAGTAACAGAAAAATCACCAGCTAAACATAACAAAATAAAATACCTTTTCTAGCAGGATTAGAGTTATCAGCAACACCAATTTGAAAAGAAGGATTAATGTTATCAGAAGCAACATCTGCATAAACAGAACGAGTGTTCGCAGAAACAACAGAATCGTGAATGGAGTTAGAGTATTAGCACAACCAATGTAAACAGCAGAATTAGGGTTAGCAGGAACAGCGACCTCAGTGCAGGAATTGAATCGGGCAGATTCGAGTGAGCAGGAGGAGTGTTGGAGATTACAGAAGCAGATTTGGGGAATTATTCTAAGTAGAACTGGTGTTTTGCTGTCTGTCATCTTGCTGGAAAACGGTGATCATTTTGCGTTCCTATTCGAGGGAAGGTTGGCTTTGAACCAACCTGTGACTATCGACTGGACGACTCCCTGTTGCTGTAGATTTACAAACCCGAGATGCGCGGTTTAGGTGGTTGGGAATGTTTGTTTATAAAGGTAGTTGCGAACAGAAAGTAGTTTGTGTGCGTGTCTGATCCTGCAGCTGTCCTGATGTGCAAAAGGACAGATACTCTTCCCTCGATTTGGAAATTGTATCTCGCATCTTCCTTGGTTTGAAATTGAGATAAAACGGTTCTGTTGTGAATCTTCTCTCCGCCTGGGACCCGATTCACCCTTATCACCAACTCGTTAATCAGAATGGAATTCCTGCAACTAGTTTCTGACAGCGGGAAATGCAAATTATGAAACTGGAGCCACGGCTGAATAAAGATGAAAGCATTTGTCTGAGAAGGACATGAAAAGAAAGCTTATTCTTGGCTCTCGGCTTTTCATTTCTGATTTACCCCAAATCGTTGACATTTTCAGCAGAACAGTTACTTTCTCTTTAAGCAACTTCTGAGAGTTCAGGTTACAACCCAGACCCACAAGCCTAATTCAAAGCTACCAGGACCGTGTCGTCAACTCGCAATCAAAAAGAAAAGAACCTTTTCATTCTTCTTCATTTCAACGTCTAGTCTGCTGGCTTCTGTGACTCATTTCGCAACCTGGAATAATTAGCTAAAGCGCCCGATTTTAAACTCTTGCCTGTTTCACTTCTCCTGAGACACTAGTGGAGGAGCCCGGGCTCTGGGACATGCGCTGACACGAAGTACAGGTAGGGTTCTCTTTCCCATTTTTACCTTCAAATCATTCCTACGCTATAACAGTGAAAATACAAAAAGTACTTCATTGGCTTTAAAGCACTTTGGATCGTCCTGAGGTAGTGAAAAACGCGGCAAAAATGCATGTTTTTCTTTGTACCTGAACATCGATTCAAGGTAACATTGGAGGTTTGGTATCAGAGGCTATGGGCCAAGTGCTGGCAAATAGGATTAGGTAAACAGGTCAGGAGTCTTTAATGCATCGGTGCAGACTCGATGGGCCGAAGGGCCTCTTCTGTACTGTATGATTCTGTGATTCATACCAGTTAATCATCGACTAATCGTTGGGTTGAACTATTCTGTGACCTTACCGATTAGAATCATAGAATGGCTACAGCACAGAAGGAGGCCATTCGGCCCGTCGTGTCCGTGCAGGGTCTCTGCAAGAGCAACTCAGCCAGTCCCATTTACCCTCTTTCTTCCCTTCAGGTGCTTATCTAATACCTTTTTGAAAGCCATTTTTGAATCTGCCTCCACCACATTCTTTTTTAAAAAAATTCTTTCACAGGATGTGAGCTTCGCTGGCTAGAATCACAGAATCACAGAATTGCTACAGGTCATTCGGCCCATCGTGTCCGCACTGGCTCTCCAAAAGAGCAATTTCCTCAGTTCCATTCCCCCTCCTTCTCCCCATAACCCTGCACATTCCTCCTTTTCATATAACTGTCTAATTCCCTTCTGAATGCTTCATTTGAACCTGCCTTCACCACGTTCTCAGGCAGCGCATTCCAGACCTTAACCACATGCTGTGTGAAAAAGTTTTTCCTCATGTCACTTTTGTTTCTCATAACAAATACTTTAAATCTGTGCCCTCTCGTTCTCGATCTTTTCATGAGTGGGAGCAGTTTCTCTCTATCTACTCTGTCCAGACCCCTCATGATTTTGAATACCTCTATCAAATCACCTCTCAGCCTTCTCTTCTCCAAGGAAAACAGTCCTAACTTCTCCAATCTATCTTCATTACTGAAATTCCTCATCCCTGGGACCATTCTCGTGAATCTTTTCTGTACTCTCTCCAATGCCCTCACGTCTTTCCTCAAGTGCAGTGCCCAGAACTGGACGCAATATTCCAGCTGAGGCCAAACTAGTGTCTTATACAAGTTCAACATAACTTCCTTGCTCTTGTACTCTATGCATCAATTAATAAAGCCCAGGATACTGTATGCCTTATTAACTGCTCTCTCAACTTGTCCTGCCACCTTTAACGACTTATGCACATATACACCCAGGTCCCTCTGCTCCTGCACCCCCTTTAGAATTGTACCCTTTATTCTATATTGTCTCTCCATGTTCTTCCTACCAAAATGAAACACCTCACATTTCTCTGCATTGAACTTCATCTGCCACCTGTCTGCCCATTCTACCAACTTGTCTCTGCCCTTTTGAAGTTCTACACTATCCTCCTCACAGTTCACAATGCTTCCAAGTTTCATATCATCTGCAAACTTTGAAATTGTGCCCTGTACACCAAGGTCTAGGACATTAATATATATCAGGAAAAGCAAGGGTCCCAACACTGATCCCTGAGAAACTCCACTACAAATCTTCCTCCAGCCCGAAAACATCATTAACCACTACTCTTTGTTCCTATCACTCAGTCAATTTCATATCCATGTTGCTACTGTCCTGTTTATTCCATGAGCTACAAGTTTGCTCACAAGTCTGTTGTGTGGCACTGTATCAAATGCCTTTTGAAAGTCCATGTACACCACATTGCCCTCATCAACCCTCTCTGTTACCTCCTCAAAAAACTCCAGCAAGTTAGTTAAACATGATTTTCCCTTAAGAAATCCATGCTGGTTTTCCTTAATTAACTCACATTTATCCATGTGAATATTGATTTTGCCCCGAATAATTTTTTCTAGAAGTTTTCCCACCATCGGTGTTAAACTGATTGGCCTGTAATTGCTGGGCTTATCTTTACACCCATTTTGAACAAGGGTGTAACGTTTGCAATTCTCCAGTCCTCTGGCACCATCCCCGAGTCTAAGGAAGACTGAAAAATTATGGCCAGTGCCTCTGCGATTTCCACCCTCACATCCCTCCGTATCCTTGGCTAGGCCAGCATTTATTGCCCTTCCCTAAATGCCCTTGAGAAGGTGGTGGTGAGCAGCCTTCTTGAACCGCTGCAGTCCTTGGAGTGTAGGTACACGCACAGTGCTGTTAGGAAGGGAATTCCAGGAGTTGGACCCAGCAACAGAAAAGAATGGTGATATAAGTCATGATGGTGTGTGGCTTTGAGGGGAACTTGCAGGTGGTGGTGTTTCCATACATCTTCTGCCCTTGTCCTTCGAGGTAATAGTGGTCGCAGGTTTGGAAAATGCTATCTAAGGAGCCTTGGTGAGTTGCTGCAGTGCAATTTGTAGATGGTACACACTGCTGCCACTGTACGTTGGTGGTGAAGGGAGTGAATGTTGAAAGTGGTGGATGGGGTGCCAATCAAGCGGGCTGCTTTGTCCTGGATGATGTTGAGCTTCTTGAGTGTTGTTGGAGCTGCACTCATCCAAGCAAGTGGAGAGTATGCCATCACACTCCTGACTTGTGCCTTGTAGATGGTGGACAGGCTTTGGGGAGTCAGGAGATGAGTTACACACTGCAGATTTCCCAGCCTCTGACCTGCACTTGCAGCCATTGTACTTATATGGCTGTTCCAGTTCAGTTTCTGATCAATGGTAAGTCCCCAGGATTCAGCAATGGTAATGCCATTGAACATCAATGGCAGATGGTAATTGCTCGGCACTTGTGTGGCATGAATGTAATTTGCTACTTCATAGCCCAAGCCTGAATCTTGTCCAGGTCTTGCTGCATATGGACACGGACTGCTTCAGTATTTGAGGAGTCATGAATGGTGCTGAACATTGTCCAATCATCAGTGAACATCCGCACCTTATCATGGAGGGAAGGTCATTGATGAAGTAGCTGAAGATGGTTGGGCCTAGGACACTACCCAGAGGAACTCCTGCAGTGATGTCCTGGAGCTCAGATGATTGACCCCCAACAACCACAGCCATCTTCCTTTGCGTAAGGTATGACTCCAACCAGCGGAGGGTTTTCCCCCTGATTCCCATTGACGTTTGAAATTCAATGGCTCTATCCCATTGCTAGGGCTCCTTGATGCCATACTCAGTCAAATGTTGCCTTGATGTCAAGGGCAGTCACTCTCACCTCACCTCTTGAGTTCAGCTGTTTGGTCCATGTTTGGACCAAGGCTGTAATGAGGTCAGGAGCTGAGTGACTCTGACTGAACCCAAACTGAGCATCAGTGAGTAGGATATTGCTGAATAAGTGCCACTTGATGGCACTTCAGACACGTTCCATCACTTTACTGATGATCGAGAGTAGGCTGATGGGGCAGTAGTTGGCCAGGTTGGATTTGTCCTGGTTTGTGTGTACAGGACATACTTAGGCAATTTTCCACATTGTCAGGTAGATACCAGTGTTGTACTGTACTGGAACAGCTTGGCTAGGGGCACGGCCAGTTCTGGAGCACAGGTCTTCAGTACTATTGCCGGAATGCTGTCAGGGCCCATAGCCTTTGCAGTATCCAGTGCCTTCAGTCGTTTCTTGATATCACATGGAGTGAATCGAATTGACTGAAGACTGGCATCTGTGATGCTGGGGACTTCAGGAGGAGGCTGAGATGGATCATCTACTTGGCACCTTTGGACTGAAGATAGTTGCAAATGCTTCAGCCTTGTATTTTGCCCTGATGTGCTGGGCTCCCCCATGATTGAGGATGGGGATATTTCTGGAGCCACCTCCTCCAGTTAGTTGTTTAATTCTCCACCACCATTCACGACTGGATCTAGCAGGACTGCAGAGCTTAGATGTGATCCGTTGGTGGTGGATTCTTTCGCTCTGTCTCTCGCATGCTGCTTATGCAGTTTGGCATGCATGTTGTCCTGGGTTGTAGTTTCACCAGGTTGACACCTCATTTTGAGGTATGCCTGGTGCTACTCCTGGCATGCCCTCCTGCACTTTTCATTGAACCAGGGTTGATGGTAATGGTCGAGTGGGGGATATGCTAGGCCATGAGGTTACAAATACAATTCTGCTGCTGATGGTCCACAGTGCCTCATGAGTGCCCAGTTTTGAGTTGTTAGATCTGTTCAAAATCTACCCCTTTTGGCACAGTAGTAGAGCCACACAACACGATGGAGGGTATCCTCGATGTGAAGACAGGAATTCATCTCCACAAAGACTGTGCACTGGTTACTCCAAACAATACTGTCATGGACAGATGCGTCTGTGACAGGTAGGTTGGTGAGGATGAGGTCAAGTATGTTTATCCCTTTTGTTGGTTCCCTCACCACCTTTCGCAGACCCAGGCTAGCAGCTATGTCCTTCAGGACTTGGCCAACTTGGTCAGTAGTGGTGCTACTGAGCCACTCTTGGTGATGCACATTGAAGTCCTCCACCCAGAGTACGTTCTGTGCCTTTACCACCCTCAGTGCTTCTTCTAAGTGGTGTTCTACATGGAGGAGTACTGATTCATCAGCTGGGGGTGGGGTGGGGGGGGGGGACGGCTGTTGGCAGTGGTGGTAATCAGCAGTGACCATCTTTGACCTGATGCCCTCAGGCTTCATGGGGTCTCAATTCAATGGTTGAAGACACCCAGAGCCACTTCCTCCTGGCTGTATACCACTGTGCCACCACCTCTGGTGGGTCTGTCCTGCTGGTGGGACAGGACATACCCAGGGATGGTGATGGCAGTGTCTGGGACATTGTAAGGTATGATTCAGTGAGTATGACTGTCAGGCTGTTGCTTGACTAGTCTGTGGGACAGCTCTTCCAACTTTAGCATAAGCCCCCAGATGTTCGAAAGGAGGACTTTGCAGGGTCAACAGGGCTGGGTTTGCTGTTGTTGTTTCTGGTTCCTAGGTTGATGCCGGGTGGTCCGTCCGGTTTCATTCTTTTTTTAGACTAAGAGAGTGCATTCCAGATCCTAACCATTGGCTTGCCTAAAAATGTTTTTCCTCATGTTGCCATTGGTTCTTTTGCCAGCCACCTTAAATTGGTGTCCTCTGGTTCTCAATCCTTCTGCCAATGGGAACAAATTCTCACTATCTACTCTGTCTAAATCCCTTTTGATTTTGAACACTTCTATCAAATCTCCTCTAATACCTTCTCTACCTTCTCTTCTCCAAGGAGAACAAACCCAGCTTCTCCAATATATCCGTGTAACTGAATTCCCTGATCCCTGGATTGTGCAATTTCCTAATAACCATTATAGTTTAAATTTCTATAAGTGCTGTAAAAACTGGACTTGGGGATTGACTGGAGTTCAAAACTCAGTAGCTGTGAGATAGTCCATGTATCCCAGTCCCAGTGAACTGGAGTGAGATGCCCAGATTGTGTCACTGGACCAGAGTAGAATGGTTAGTACATCCCACTGAAAATGAGTGAAATGGTCAGTGTATTCCATTGAACTAGAATTAGTTTGTTGTTATATCCTTTTGAACTGCAGTGAGATGGTTATTGTAACCCATTCACAACAGTGAGATAGTTGCTATTTCACTGAACTAGAATTAAATGAGCAAAGTATCCTGCTGAATAAGAGTTATATGTTGAGTGTATCCAAGTGAACTCAAGTGAGACGACCCATGTATCCCTTTCAGCTGAGATGGTACATCCCATTGTTTAGTGAGAGATAGTCAATGTATCCCTTTGAATTGAAATGAGATGTTCATTGTACTCCTTTGAACTAGAATGGGGTAGTCTCTGTGCCCTAATACTACATTAATCATTTGCCCTTAAAAACCAGGGTGTATCCTCCACAAATAATGATGTTATTTTAAGGTGGTAAATGTGAGATAACCGATGTACCCCAAATGAAGTGAAATAATCTCTGGGAGAGGTAGTGGTCCTAGTAAACCTTATAAATAATGGGAACTGGTGCACAAACTTATTTGTATGTTTTGTTGTATAGGGAGAAACTTGTAGCAGTCAGCTTTCAGTTACAGACAGGTGGGAAGTGGTGTGGGTAGCTTCCATTTTTCACCTCCCAACTGACAGCAATCACTTTTTTTGTTAAAAATGGTGCATTAGACCCTGAGTGTTTTTAGGCTCAAATAAGCTGACAAATGATAGGTTTTCTCACAGGTTTTAAAAAAAGGTAAATATTTATTTTTAAACAATTTCTGAAATGGTTGCAATCTTCACCCACTCACATACACAAGAATAGAGCAAAAAGGGTAGGATGCCATTAACGTCCAAGATGATATAAGAGTTCATGGTTTACAGAAGACCATTGAGTCTTCTCTGGAGGAAAGTCTTTTTTTAAAGCTGCAGGCCTGGATGTTTGCAGTCTTGAACTTACTGACGTGTTGTAGAGTTCGAGTGGTTAAACTGAGCCCAAAGTTGGTGGTGTGAATTTGGTTTACCTTCACAGATGGAGAGTCTCAAAGTCACTTTGTAATTTCTCTGCTGTAGTGGTTGTTCAGTTCTTGTTCTGCAGGGTTCTTCTGTTTAGCTGGATCTCTCTCAGCCTCTGGCTGGAAATCTGGCTTTCTTTGGTCTTGGCTTGATCTTCCCCTCTCTCTCCAGATGGTTACTTTTTCAAGTTAAAGATGCATCACATTTGACTTTCTGTTAGGTGACACATGGCCCTGTGTGTGATCATAAAATGGACCAGGATATGGAAACCATGGCTGTCTATTAATGTCTGAATGGGGTCCATTCTGTTATAATGGTGCTACTTCACTCCTATTAATTTTGGTCTGCCTCCAGAACCTTTTGTTAATTGATTCATGTAGATAGGAGTTATCAATATGAAATGGCGCTCCTTTCAATTTCAATGGATTCTCCCCAGAGCTAATTCAAACAAGGTTAATGAGTTTCGTTCTCAACAGATGGAGGTGTGTATTCCAATACAGGAGGGAGTTGCATGACCAGTACTCCATTTTGTCTGTAGTACAAGTGTCCATGTTTTTGTGGTTCAGTTTCACAGTTGAATTTATTTCATCACTGCTCCTTCTGAGCATGACACCTCCAACATTGGAACATGCTGCATCTGGTGATGTGCCTCCTGTCTTCAGACTGCCAGTACTGGAGTATGCAAAGTCTGGTGATAAGCCCCCTTTTTGTCTCTAAGTCGATTTTTCACTCTTTTGTCTGTGTCCTAATCTTCTTTCTTTCTTGTTTGTCTGTATCTGTGAGTTACTGGTAAGTTTATTATATCAGAAACACTTGGGTATGGCTGTAATGATGCTGCAATAATCAGTCCCAGACTATGGAGGTTGAGTCCAGTGTGGAAGTTCACAAATCTGTGCGCAGATTACTGACCCTGAATCTCTAATGCATTAGTTTCAGCGTAAGAACTGAGTGTTGTGCCTCTCCCTGAAATGATCAGAGACAGTGCCAGGTCTCAAGATCAGGAATTTCATAGATGTTTCTGATTGAAATGGGAATAACTGGATAAAATCTGAGAGAGAGACATTATTGTGCAGTTGCATTAAATCATGGTAGAAGATTTCAGTTAAAATTTGTGGATGTATTTCTGCTGGGAAAGCTTTGAAAGAGTTTAAGAATTATTTGGCTTACTTGTCCACATAATCTACAATTCACATTTGACTTCTAAGTGTATACATTTCTACTCATATCAATAATTACTCGATTTATTTTATCCAAATACATACATAATTAAGGTTAGAAAGCATGCCAGATTTCTAAATGAGTCAGGATATACATCGAGTCAGAAAACATTCATAGAATAGCGGAAGGCTGTTTGACCCAACAGGCTTGTATCAGTTCTTGGAAAGAACTATCTATTTAGTCATGTGACACTGGTCTTTCCCTAAAGCTGATTATCCTTTCCTTCTTCAAATATTTATTTACATCCCTTTTAAAGTGATTCAGGGAATCAGCTTCCAAACGATTTCTAATAAGCTATTCATTTTCCTAATAACACTGTAGTTAATATTTCCCTCCCTTCTTTTGATCATCTTAAATTGATGCAATCTGGTTACCAATTCAATGTAAATAATTGTTCCCAATTTAGCTCATCAAAAACCCTCAATTTGAACACCTAGAAGATCTCCTCTGAACCTGCTGTGCTGTGAAGCTAAAACCCCTGTTTCTCCAATCTCTCTTCATAACTAAAGCCTATAATTTCTGGTATTACTATTCTATGTAATGATTTGTATATGTTTAGTATGCTCTTGTACTCTCTCTCCTTCAATTTATAAAACAAGATCCAATTTGGTTTCAACAGCTGACCAACTTGTCCCCCCACTTTTAAAGAAAAAGATCTCTATAATTGAACCCCTAAATATCTCTACTTTAAACATCTTAGCATTGTGTATGTCCTCCCATTATTCTTCCTCCCAAAATATTTCAACTCACAAATTCATGTTGGCTGCCCTAACTAATCAATGTCTTTCTAACCAAGTATTAATTTTATTTTGTATTATGGCCGCTAAAAGTTTACCCAGTACTGATGTTAGGTTGATTGGCCTATTGTTCTTTGTTTATTGTTTTCTTCCTATTAGGACAGAGTTGCTATGTTTTCAACTCTCCAGTCCTATGGCAACATTTCCATATCCAAGGATGTTTGAAAGATTGTGGTCAGAACCTCTGCTATTCCATCTCGTTCTTTCCACAATATTCTATGATGTAGTGACCGGGACATGATGCTATTTCCCCTTTGAGTTCCATAAAGTTTTCACTATTACTTCCTTATCTAACTCTCTTGCATTCCCACTATAATCATTTGGTCTCTCCAACATTAGTTGACCTCCAATAAAACTTTTCATCTCTTAATCCACCCAATTCCTTCACATTTCTATTTAGAAATGATTTACTATTTCCCTGTATTTATTGCATGTCAGTATTGCTTCATAGTCTCAAGTTTACGTTTCCCCTTTTAAATTTTGTATATTCGCTTGATTTTTATATTAGCAGCTCTAGATTTGTCCATGCCTCTTTTACAAGTCTTATTTTAAGTTTTCCACTCATCCCACATACTCTAGCTTTTACTACATGACATTTTCTTCCTGCAAGAATATTTGATCTGCACCTGAATTAGCTCCCATCTGAATATTCTCATTGTTTAAGCATTCTTTTACCTCCATTTTGTTCCTGGATTTATTCCCTTTTATTTTTTTTTTTGAAAATGGCATCTTCCATTACTTTTGTTCTGTCTCCTTTTCAGTTTTTTTTTTAAATCAATTGTTATGGTTACAGTTTCTAGATGTTTCCTGATTCTTGTATCATTTGCTACACTTGATTTCCTAGTACTAGATCCAACACTGGCTCCCTCTTCATTGTACTAAAAACATACTAATCTAGAAAGCAGTCTCGGACGCATTGTAGAATCCCTCTCCTTTGTTGCTTGTATTACTTTACCCCAACCTGTCTGGATAATTAAAACTATCCATTTTTATGCAGGATAGCAGGGTCATTTGGGAGCTCAGGAGGTGGTTGTCCTTGCCTTTTTGCAAGTCACCCCAGGCTCAGGTAAGGGTCCCATGCTCAGGGTGAGCCACGGTCAATGGCAGATCCCATAAATTTTTGGTGGTGATGGCAGAAGAGTAAGAACCTCGAAGGACAATAGCTGCTTACAGATGGAGGATCCGTCGGGAAAGGACTTGTGTTTCCTTTAAAGCACACATAAGGAAGACAATGGGAAACCACCTCATGTACTTTTTCCATCATACCACTCATTTCTCATGGAAGTTAAATAAAAGGGGGGCGCTTATGAGCAACTGAAGAGGAAAGCGCAGAATGGTGAATCATGGAGAAATGAGTAGAGGACCTATCCTTGGGTAGATCACTACTATCATTATTATGGATAAGTTGTTCCTGCAATTTTTTCCTCTCTTTCAACTGTTCAGCAGTCTATAATACAATCCAAAAGGGAAACACATCCCTTGTCATTCCCTAACTTTAATCAAAAGAGAACCAACTTTTGCATCACCACTCTAATCCTCCTGAACATTTTGTACCCAAGAATGTTCAACTCCCAGACCTTGTCTAGCCTAAACCTCCACTTGGCTAATACTATATTATACCCATGGAAGCTCATTCCTTTAGCTCACCAAATGTATTGACAACATTTTGTGCATTTACCACCTTTTGTCCAACAATCTTAACTCACTTTGATCCTTCTTCTGATCTGCTTTTTTCTTTCACCTTTTGTACCTTCCTTCTGCTGTTCTGCTTGCTCCCTCTTCTGTTTTTTTTTCTCTTCCCTTGTGATATGAATTTAAACCCTTCCTCCTAGCATTAGTTACTCTCTGCATGATGGGATTGTCCCAGCTGTCTTCATGTGAAGCCCATCCAGCTTATACAAATAACTTTGCAGAAATTCAATTTCTTGCATGGAACATTCGCAATAAGGTAGATGAATTAACAGCGCAAATAGATATAAACGGTTATGATATAATAGCGATTACGGAGACATGGCTGCAGAGTGACCAAGGATGGGAACTGAACATCCAGGGGTATTCAATATTTAGGAAGGACAGGCAAAAAGTAAAAGGAAGAGGGCTAGCATTGTTAGTAAAGGAGGAAATCAATGCAATAGTGAGGAAGGATATTGGCTCAGAAAATCATGATGTAGAATCTGTATGGGTGGAGCTAAGAAACACCAAGGGGCAGAAACGTTGGTGGGGGTTGTCTATAGGCCCCCAAACAGTAGTGGAGATGTAAGGGATGGCATTAAACAGGAAATTAGAGAGGCATGCAATAAGGGTATAAGTGTAATCATGGGTGACTTTAATCTACATATAGATTGGTCAAACCAAATTAGCAATAATTTGGAGGAGGATTGCCTGGAGTGTGTACGTATGGTTTTTTTAGACCAATATGTTGAGGAACTGACTAGAGAACAGGCTGTCCTAGACTGGGTATTGTGCAATGAGAAAGGATTAATTAACAATCTTATTGTGCGAGGTCCCTTGGGGAGGAGTGACCATAACATGATGAAGAATTCTTCATTAAGATGGAGAATGAAGTCGTTGAATCTGAAATTAGGGTCCTGAATCTAAATAAAGGAAACTACAAAGGTTCGAGGCTCAAGTTGTCTATGGTGGATTGGGGAACTTTACTAAAAAGGGTTGACGGTGGATAGGCAATGGATAATATTTAAAGAACATGTGCATGAAGTACAACAATTATTCATTCCTGTCTGGCACAAAAATAAAACTGGAAAGGTGGCTCAACCATGGCTTACAAAAGAAATTAGGGATAGTATTAAATCCAAAGAGGAGGCATATAAAATTGCCAGAAAAAGCAGCAAGTCTGAGGATTGGAAGCAGTTTAGAATTCAGCAAAGGAGGACAAGGAAGTTGATTAAATGGGGGAAAATAGAGCATGAGAGTAAACTTGTGGGGAACATAAAAACTGACTGTAAAAGCTTCTATCAATATGTGAAGAGGAAAAGATTAGTGAAGACAAATGTAGGTCCCTTACAGTCAGAAACAGGGGAATTTATAATGGGGAACAAAGAAATGGCAGAACAATTAAACACATACTTTGGTTCTGTCTTCATAAAGGAGGACACAAATAACCTCCCAGAAATGTTAGGGAACAAGAGTCTAACGAGAGGGAGGAACTAAAGAAAATCAGTATTAGTAAAAAAAAAGTGCTAGGGAAATTAATGGGGTTAAAGGCTGACAAATCCCCAGGGCCTGATAATCTACATCCCAGAGTACTAAAGGAAGTGGCCCTGGAAATAGTGGATGCATTGGTGGTCATCTTCCAAAATTCTATAGACTCTGGAGCAGTTCCTACAGATTGGAGGGTGGCAAATGTAACCCCACTATTTAAAAAAGGGAGAGAAAAACAGGGAATTACAGACCAGATAGCCTTATATCAGTAGTGGGGAAAATGCTGGAGTCTATTATAAAGGATGCGATAGCAGAACACCTAGAAAGCATAAATGGGATTGGACAAAATCAGCATGGGTTTACGAAAGGGCCATCCTGATTCTGTGAGAGGGTTAGAAGTCAGACTGAACAGATTTGAACAGTGAATTACAGGAGAGGTGGACACAGAGCTGGGATGCTCCATGTTTAAGGATAGTGAAAGAAAGGGAAGTTGAAGATTGAGTAGTAATTGACAGACAGAAGGCTCAAGTGTGGAGTTTTCTGAAGGCAGAGGTAATGGTAGTTTTAAAGAGAGAAGGGATGGTACCTGCGGAGAGAGACAATCAGTCACAGTCCCAGCTAGAATGGAAACCAGACGGAAGCTAGATAAACAGATGTTGAGTACAAAGAGATTCTTGAGAGCAGCAAGTGAGCCTTACCGACTGGATGAGATGGAGAGTTTGAAGATAAACTGGATACTGGGCTAAGATAGAAGGTATTGGAAGGGAAGGACACAACAGAGCTTGCTGCAAAAAGTACTGCAGTGGAAGGGAAATATTATTTTGATAATAAAGGAAGCTATATATCCATATACCCAAATATCCCGCCTTTTCTGTTGCAGGAACATGATTCCCAGTTCTCTGGCTGTGCGAATTTACAGCATTCTGACAGTAACCTGCAATGGAGGTCAGTGATTTTGAGAAAGTTCCAGAGTGTTTTGTGTGTTAATGTTCTCCTTTTCCATCAAGCTCTATCTCTTTTCCAGTGTTGTGTTTAGAGTTATTGTATCGGTTTGGAACCAGGAACATGGATAGCGAAACTCCGAAGGTAGATGATGGCGGATCACCGGAAATCCCTCTATCAATAACTTTCCCGTTTTTTGCAATGGGACAGAGATCTCTGCATGTGAGTAATCGGTTTGTATTAGGAAATGTCGCGATACCACAGGATATAAAGTGATGCACATTATTTCTTAAAATTTATGGGGTTTTTTGCAAACTATATCTTGGAATCATGTCACTTAAGTTTGAAAATGAGTTCAGTCGACCAGAACAAGATGTAACTCCACGTAAACCAGTGATATTTGGCTGCTTGTATCACCAAGAGATATTGTCTACAGTCTGAAGAGCACACATTTAATGAATTTTGTATCCTATCTGTCAGGTGAATAACAATGGTGTGATATCCTTCACTGTACAAGTCAGCCAGTTTACCCCTGAAGCTTTCCCTCTTTCTGATGGTCGATCGTTCATTGCTCCTTTTTGGGCTGATGTTCATAATGGAATCAAGGGGAATGTGTACTACAGGGAGAGCACTGAGCCTAGCATCCTGCAAAGAGCCACCAAGGATATCAGGCAGAGCTTCAAGGATCAGACTTCCTTCTCAGCTACCTGGGTGTTCATCGCCACCTGGTACAAAGTAACCTTCTATGGAGGCAGCTCCACAACACCGGTAATTGCAACTCGCTGTGAAACAATGGGTGGAGAGGTTAACATTTTTTTATACAGGGGGGTAACCTTTTGGGTCTGCAGTAATTATTTGGGTGGCGAGCTGAATCCTTTGGATGGAAAAGCTGTGCTCCAATCACTAGCGGGACATGTGTTCCTGTTATCTCGGATAGTGTCATGGAATGGATTACTTAAGAACATAAGAAATAGGAACAGAAATAGACCAATAAGACCTTTTGAGTCTGCTCCGCCATTCAATACAATCATGGCCAAACTTCTGCCTCAAATTAACTTTCCCTCCACTTCCCATATTCCCTGGGAGACCAAAAATCTATCTCAGCCTTAAATATATTCAATGATGGATCATCCACAATCCTCTGGGGCAGACAATTCCAAAGATTCACAATCCTTTGAGTGAAGAAATTTCTCCTCACCACAGTCCTAAATGACTGAACCCTTATCCTAAGGCTGTACCCCTGTGTTCTAGATCCTCCAGCCACAGGAAACAACTTCTCAGTATCTACCCTATCCAGCCCCTTCAGAATCTTGTATGTTTCAATGAGATCATGTCTCATTCTTCTAAACTCCAGAGAGTATAGACCAAAGATTGACAGACTAATGGAACAATGGGTATTCTTTGAGGAGATGTTTCAGGTACAGGCGAGGTACATTCCAACACCAGCAAAAGGTAAGGAAACCAAAGCCATGGTTCCTTGGATGATGAGGGAGATAGAGAATATGATGAAACAAAAAAAGGGTATATGATGCATGTACATTAAGTTAAGAGGGGAAGTGAAGAGGAAAATAAGATTGACAAGGAGAGAATGAGAATAGAATGGCAGTCAACATAAAAGAGAACGTAAAAATCTTCTTCTGGCATGTAAATAGTGTGTCTGTCTGTGATGGCATTTCTTCGCAGACAAAGGTTTTGGGAAGGTTGTAGTCATGAGTTGCAGGCCCGCTGGTGGTTAGTCAGGCCTATCTGTGATCGGCAGTTTCCCCCACAGCGGGTGCAAGTGAAGGTGGAGTCGCTGCGGGGGGCAATTGGATCTATCCTTCTCCTTTTCTCTTTCATGCTGGTTCTTCACTCAGTCTCAAAGATGTCTGTAGCACTCCCAATATGGCATCTCCAGGCATCACAATCTATGGCCTATGCTTCCCACTGGCGATGGTCGATGGAATAGAAATCGTAAGTGGGTAGTAAAGTGCAGAGTGAGTCCTATTAGGAACAAAGAGGATGATATAAGCTTAGAGGTGCAGGGTAAGGCTAGAATACTAAATGAATACTTTGTATCGGTGTTTACTAAGGAAGAGGATGCTGACAAAATATTGGTCAAAGTGGACATGATAACAGGATGGGTGAAAATTGAGAGACAGGAGGTGCTGGAAAAGCTGGCTATCCTTAGAGTAGGTAAACTGCCTGGTCCAGATAGCTTGTATCCCAGGTTGCTTAGGAAGTGGGGGTGGAGAAGGCAAAAGGACTTGCCATAATCTTCCAAATAAGCCCTAGATACTGGGGAGGTGTCAGAGGATTGTGCCATCCTTATTCAAGAAAGTGTGTAAGGGCACTCCTACTAACTACAGGTCAGTCAATTTAACATCAGTGGTGGGTAAGGTTTTAGAAACAATAATCAGGGGAAAAAATCAACAGGTACTTGGAGGGGTTTGAGTTAATTAAGGAGAGCCAGTACAGATTTGTAAAAGGCAGATCGTGTTTGAATTTTTTTGATGAAGTAACAGAGAGGGTTGATGAAGGGATGCAATAGGTGTTGCCTATATGGATTTTAAGAACGCCTTTGACAAAGTACCACATAAAAGGCTAGTTAACAAAATTGAGGCTCATGGAATAGGAAGGGTTCGCATCAGCTTGGATTAAAAAAAAACTGGCTAAAGGACAAAAAACAGCAAGTCATGATAAATGATTGTTTTTCAGACTAGAGGATGGTAGACGGTGGTGTTTCACCAAGGATCAGTGCTAGGACCACTGCCTTTTTGATATATATAAATGATAGTCATTTAGTAGGACAGAATTTGAGTATTGCTGAAAATAGATATATGTTGTTGAAGCTTTTTGTCTTGCACTCATCAGGACAATCCGCAAGAATAACCAATGTAAGGGAAAACAACAAATTATACTGCATGAGAAGAGAGTGCTGATTGGTTGGCAAGTGAACTCTGATTGGTAGAGGCGTTGTCATAGAGAATGCACCAGTTTACAGTGACTGACAGTTAACTGCCAAGCTTTGTTTGAAATTTAAACTAGGCAGCTTGACTCTGATTGGTCAAGGCATTGGCCTGACAAATGAACCAGCGAATGACTATCACTTACTTATTTTGTTCAGCTGAAACAGGCACAATGTTTGTACATATTCTTTCTGTCTGCAAAGAACAGGGCCCTGTGTATTAATATATGTAGCTTCCAGCACGCGCAAATGCACCACACTGCGAGCCCCACTGACAATCTTAAATTGGTTGTCAGCATAATTCTTAGCACACTGTGGATTATTTAGTAAACGTTGTTTAATCGTGCAATCACATCTAATGTTGGACACTGTGTTTTGAGTTTTGCAAACACTGGTTGCGTACAGTCTATACCTTTCCCTTTGCGAGACAAATGACTTGGATCTTGGAATGCAGAGTAGAATTTCAAAGTTTGCCAATAGAACCATAGAACTGTAGAAAAATTACGGCACAGAAGGAGGCCATTCAGCCGTTATGTCTGTGCCGGCCGAAAAAACTAGACGCCCAATCTAATCCCACCTTCCAGCACCTGGTCCATATCCTTGCAGGTTACAGCACTTCAGGTGCATGTCCAGGTACCTTTTTAAAGAATTGAGGGTTTCTGCCTCCACCACCATTCCTGGCAGTGAATTCCAGACACACACCATCCTCTGGGTGAAAAAGTTTTGCCTCATATCCCCTCTAACCCTTCTACCAATCACCTTAAATCTGGCCCCCTGGTAATTGACCTCTCCGCTAGGGGAAACAGGTCATTCCTGTCTACTCTATCTAGGCCCCTCATAATTTTGCACGCCTCAATTTAGTCACCCCTCAGCCTCCTCTGTTCTAAGGAAAACAACCCTCAACTATCCAATCTTTCCTCATAGTTGCAACTTTCAAGCCCTGGTAACATTCTTGTAAATCTCCTCTACTCTCTCCGGAGCAATTATGTCCTTCCTGTAATGTGGTGACTAGAACTGTACGCAATACTCCAGCCTAACCAGCGTTTTATACAGTTCCAGCATTACATCCCTGCTTTTGTATTCTATACCTCAGCCAATAAAGGAAAGTATTCCATATGCCTTCTTCACCACTCTATCTACCTGTCCTACCACCTTCAGGGACCTGTGGACATACACTCCAAGGTCTCTCCCTTCAACTACCCCTCTCAATATCCTCCCATTTATTGTGTATTCCCTTACTTTATTTGCCCTCACCAAATGCATTACCTCACAATTCTCCGGATTGAATTCCATTTGCCACTTTTCCACTCACTCAACCAAACCATTGATATCTTTCTGGAGTCTACGGCTACCCTCTTCACTATCAACTACACGGCCAATTGTTGTTTCATCAGCAAATTTCCCAATCATGCCTCCCACATTTAAGTCCAAATCATTAATATATTCCACAAACAGCAAGAGACCCAACACTGAGCCCTGTGGAACACCACTGGAAACAGCTTTCCATTCGCAAAAACATCCATCGACTACTACCCTTTGTTTCTTGTCCCTGAGCCAATTCGGGATCCAACCTGCCACCTTCCCCTGTATCCCATGGGCTTTCATTTTACTGACCAGTCTGCCATGCTGGACCTTGACAAATGCCTTACTAAAATCCATGTAGACCACATCCACTGCACTACTCTCATCAATCTTTCTTGTTAGTTCCTCAAAGAATTCCAGTAAGTTAGTAATACATGACCTTCCCGTAACAAATCCATGCTGACTATCCCTGATTAATCCATGCCTTTCTAAGTGGCAGTTTATCCTGTCCTTCAGAATAGATTGTAACAATTTACCCACCACCGAGATCAGACTGACCGGCCTATAATTATTTGGTCTGTCCCTTGCACCCTTTGTAAACAATGGTACAACGTTCGCAGACCTCCAATCATCTGGTACCTCACCTATGAGGATACTAAACTTGAAGGAGTGGCAAAGATTGAGGATGATACAAATTGACTGCAACAAGACATAGTCTAACAGAATGGGCAATCACGTGGCAGATGGAATTTAATACAGAGAAGTGTGAGGTGATGTATTTTGTGGAAGGGCTAGGGAGAGGCAATATAGATGGCAACATTTGAACCAAACTTATTTTAATTTAAAGAATGGGCAGGAACAGAGGGACCTAGGGGTGCATGTGCATGGGTCTTTGAAGGTGGAAGGGCATATTGAGAGAATAGTTAGCAAAGCACATGGGCTTCATAAATAGAAGTATTGAGTAAAAAAGCAGGGCAGTTATGCAGAACCTTTATAAAGCTCTAGTTAGGTCCCAACAAGAGTATTTTGTCCAGTTCTGGTCACCACACTTTAGGAAGGATGTGAGGGTCCTTGAGAGGGTGCAGAGGAGATTTACCAGAATGGTTCCAGGGATGAGGGATTTTAACTACACGGTTAGGCTGAAGAAGCTAGGTGTGTTCTCCTTGGAAGAAAGGAGATTGAGGGGGAATTTGATAGAGGTGTACAAGATTATGATAGGTTTAGGTAAGGTAGACGAGGAAGAACTGTTCCCATTGGTTGATGGAACAAGGGGTAGGGGCACAGATTTAAAGTTTTGAGCAAGAGATGCAGGGGAATGTGAGGAAGATTGTTTTTACTCAGTGAATGGTAATGACCTGGAACTCGCTGAATACAGGGGGTGGTGGAAGCAGGGAAGATCAATGATTTCAACTGGATGGGCACTTGAAGGAAATAAACTTGCAGGGCTATGGGGGAATGGAACTGATTGGATTGCACTAGGAAGAGCCAACATAGACTCAATGGGCTGAATGGCCTCCTTCTGTGTCATAAATGATCTGACTCTATCTCCTGACTCCCCAAAGCCTGTCCACCATCTACAAGACACAAGTGAGGACTGTGATGGAAAAATCTCCACTTGCCTGGGTGAGTGCAGCTCCAATAACACTCAAGAAGCTCAACACCATCCAGGAAACCACTTGATTGCTGCCCATCCACCACTAACGCACAGTGGCAGCAGTGTGTACCATCGACAAGATACACTGCAGTAACTCGCCAGGGCTCCTTCGACAGCACCTTCCAAACCGGCGACCTCCACCACCTACAAGGACAAGGGCAGCAGATGCATGGGAACACCACCACCTGCAAGTGCCCCTCCAAGTCACATGTCATCCTGACTTGGAACTATATCGCCTAACCTTTGCTGTTGCTGGGTCAAAATCGTGACACCACCGCTTTAGGTAGAGAGAAAGCAGGAAATTATAGATCAGTCAGCCTGACGTCAGTAGTGGGGAAAATTCTCGAGTCCATTATCAATGATTTTATAGCAGAGCACTTGGAAAACAGTGGTAGAATCGGACAGAGTCAGCATGGATTTACAAAAGGGAAATCATGCTTGACAAATCTACTAGAATTCTTTGAGGATGTAACTACTAGAGTTGATGAGGGGGAGCCAGTGGATGTGGATGTGGTTTATTTGGACTTTCAGAAGGTTTTCGACAAAGTCCCTTTTTCTGAATGGCAGGCAGTGACTAGTGGGGTACTGCAGGGATCGGAGCTAGGACCCCAGCTATTCACAATATACATTAATGATTTAGATGAGGAAACTAAGTGTAATACCTCCAAATTTGCAGATGACACAAAACTGGGCTTCAGGGTGATTTGGACAAGTTGAGTGAGTGGGTAGATGCAGAATAATGTGGATAAATGTGAGGTTATCCAGTTTGGTAGCAAAAACAGGAAGGCAGATTATCATCTGAACGGCTATAAACTGAGAGAGGGGAATATGCAGCGAGACCTGGGTGTTCTCGTACACCAGTTGCTGAAGGTAAGCATGCAGGTGCAACAGGCGGTAAAAAAGGCAAATGGTATGTTGGCCTTCATAGTGAGAGGATTCGAGTACTGGAGCAGGGATGTCTTGCTGCAATTAAACGGGGCCTTGGTGAGGCCACACCTGGGATATTTTATGCAATTTTGGTCTCCTTATCTGAGGAAGAATGTTCTTGCTATAGAGGGAGTGCAGCAAAGGTTTACCAGACTGATTCCTGGGATGGTGGGACTGACGTATGAGGAGAGATTGAGTCGGTTGGGATTATATTCGCTGGAGTTCAGAAGAGTGAGGGGGGATCTCATAGAAACCTATAAAATTCTACCGCAGAAAGCAGTTGAGGCCAAAACATTGTATGTTTTCAAGAAGGAGTTAGATATAGCTCTTGGGTCTAAAGAGATCAAAGGGTATGGGGCGAAAGTGGGAGCAGGCTACTGAGTTGGATGATCAGCCATGATCATAATGAATGGCGGAGCAGGCTCAAAGGGCCGAATGGCCTACTCCTGCTTCTATTTTCTATGTTTCTATGTTTCATCGCTGAATCCCCCACTATCAACATCCTGGGAGTCACCATTGACCAGAAACTGAACTGGACCAGCCACATAAATGCTGTGGCTACAAGAGCAGGTCAGAGGCTCGGAATTCTGCAGCGGGTAACTCACCTCCTGTCTCCCCAACACCTGTCCGCCATCGACACGGCACAAGTCCGGAGTGTGATGGAATACTCTCCACTTGCCTGGATGAGTGCAGCTCCAATAACACTCAAGAAGATCGACACCATTCAGGACAAAGCAGCCCACTTGATTGGCACCCTATCCACCACCTTCAACATTCACTCCCTCCATCACGGATGCACAGTGGCAGCAGTGTGTACCATAAACAAGATGCACTGCAGCAACTCACCAAGGCTCCTTCGACAGCACCTTCCAAACCTGCAAGCTCTACCATGCATGGGAACACCACCACCTGCAAGTTCCCCTCCAAGTCACATACCATCCTGACTTAGAACTATATCGCCGTTCCTTCACTGTTGCTGGGTCAGAATCCTGGAACTCCCTTCCTAACAGCTCAGTGGGTGTACCTACCCCACATGGACTGCAGTGGTTCAAGAAGGCAGCTCACCACCACCTTCTCAAGGGCAATTAGGGATGGGAAATAAATGCTGGCCTGGCCAGTGATGCCCACATCCCCCGAATGAATAAAAAAAATTACAAAAACATTTGTCTCTATTTGTGCCACTAGTTCATCTATCTGGTTACAAATACTTAGTGCATTCAGCCAAAGAGCCTCTAATTTTGTTTTTTTAAACCTATAAATCATCTTTCCGACCAAACTACAGTTCAAACAGCAAATTTCCTTACTGCTCTGGGATGAGCTGGGCTCCCCCTGTCGAGACAATTTATTTACTAATCCTGATTATTACAGTGATGCGTATCCCATGCAGTTCATGACATTAAACCACATTCCAACAGTAATCACCTATTTTCAACTGATGGATAATGTTCACTGCAGATTAAAATAGCCATTTAGCCAATTACTGGGAGGGACAATCTATGTAAATTTAAGCGACACTGTTAATCCCTACTGAGTTGTATGAGCTACTCCAATGTGGTTATAAACAGCCTTTTGCTTAGACTGGATTTGTGATGCTTTTCTCTAACCCCTGTGATCTGTGATCGATAGGTGAACACCTTCCAGTGTGTGCTGATTACGGATGAAAAAACCTCCTTTGCCATGTTTAACTATGCTGATATTTACTGGACAACAGGGACTGCAAGTGGAGGAGACCCGCTAACGGGAGTTGGGGGCTCAGCAGCGCAGGTCAAATTTTCTCCCCTGCTCCCCATGTACTAAATTAGTTTTGCAAAGTGAATGAAATAATATGGTGGGATTGGATACTGAGAAAATGGGTCAAAGGTCTAACGGATTTAACTAAAACTAAAATAGGTTAAGTATAATATATCCCTGGCAACACAAATGTAACTGAAAGGGTTGAGGAGGGTATTGCAGCTGACGTTGTGTATGTGGACTAACAAAAGACATTTGGCAAAGTACCACATAGTTGACTAGTAGTTAAAATTGAAGCCCATGTACTAAAAGACAATGGCAGTGTGCAAATGAAATTGGCTCAGAAACAGAAAACAGAGGATAGTGGTGAATGGCTGTTCTTCATATTGGAGGAAAGTATACAGTGGTGTTCAGGAGGGGTCATTGTTGGAACTCCTACTCCTTTTGGTGTATATTAATGACCTGGGCTTGGGTTTACAGGGCAAAATTTCAAAGTTTGCAGATGACATGAAACTCAAATGTAATAAATAGCGAGGAGGATAATAACAGATAATAAAAACAAAAAAATGCTGAAAATACTCAGCAGGTCTGGCAGCATCTGTGAAGGGAAACATAGAAAATAGGAGAAGGAGTAGGCCATTCGGCTCTTCGAGCCTGCTCCGCCATTCATTATGATCATGGCTGATCATTCAACTCAGTAACCTGTTCCTGCTTTCGCCCCATACCCTTTGATCCCTTTAGACCCAAGGGCTACATCTAACTCCTTTTTGAAAACATTCAATGTTTTGGCCTCAACTGCTTTCTGTGTTAGCGAATTCCACAGGTTCACCACTCTCTGGGTGAAGAAATTTCTCCTCATCTCAGTCCTGAAAGGTTTACCCCGAATCCTGAGACTATGACCCCTGGTTCTGGACTCCCCCAACATCGGGAACATCCTTCATGCTTGTCCCCTGTCAAGTCCTGTTTTATAGGTTTCCTTGAGGTCCCCCCTCACTCTTCTGAACGCCAGTGAATATAATCCCAACCGACTCAATCTCTCCTCATACGTCACTCCCGCCATCCCAGGAATAAGTCTGTGTTTCTATGTAAACCTTCGTTGCACTCCCTCTATAGCAAGAACATCCTTCCTCAGATGAGGAGACCAAAACTGCACATAATATTCCAAGTGTGGCCTCACCAAGGCCCCGTATAATTGCAGCAAGACATCCCTGCTTCTGTACTCAAATCCTCTCGCTATGAAGGCCAACATACCATTTGCTTTTTTTACCACCTGTTGCACCTGCATGCTTACCTTCAGTGACTGGTGCACGAGAACACCCAGGTCTCGCTGCATATTCCCCTCTCTCAGCTTATAACCATTCAGATAATAATCTGCCTTCCTGTTTTTGCTACCAAAGTGGATAACCTCACATTTATGCAGAGTATACTGCATCTGCCATGCATTTGCCCACTTACTCAACTTGTCCAAATCACCCTGAAGCCTCTCTGCATCCTCCTCACAACTCACCCTCCCACCCAGTTTTGTGTCATCTGCAAATTTGGAGATATTACATTTAGTTCCCTCATCTAAATCATTAATGTATATTGTGAATAGCTGGGGTCCTAGCACCGATCCCTGCGGTACCCCACTGGTCACTGCCTGCCATTCAGAAAAAGACCCATATATCCCTACTTTTTGTTTCCTGTCTGCCAACCAATTTTCTATCCATCGCAATACACTACCCCCAATCCCATGCGCTTTAATTTTACATCCTAATCTCTTATGTGGGGCTTTGTCGAAAGCCTTCTGAAAGTCCAAATAAACCACATCCATTGGCTGTCCCTCAACAACTCTATTAGTTACATCCTCGAAGAATTCTAGTAGATTTGTCAAGCGTGATTTCCCTTTCGTAAATCCATGCTGACTCTGTCCAATTCTGCCACTGTTCTCCAAGTGCTCTGCTATAAAATCCTTGATAGTGGACTCTAAAATTTTCCTCACTACCGACGTCAGGCTGACTGGTCTACAATTCCCTGCTTTCTCTCTACCTCCCTTTTTAAATAGTGAGGTTACATTAGCTACCCTCCAATCTGTAGGAACTGTTCCAGAGTCTATAGAATCTTGGGAGATGACCACCAATGCATCCACTATTTTTAGGGCCACTTCCTTAAGTACTCTGGGATGTAGATTATCAGGCCCTGGGGATTTATCGGCCTTCAATCCCATCAATTTCCCCAACACCATTTCTCTACTAATACTGATTTCTTTCAGTTCCTCTCTCTCACTAAGCCCTGTGTTCCGCAACATTTCTGGTATGATATTTGTGTCCTCCTTTGTGAAGACAAAACCAAAGTATGCATTTAGTTGTTCAGCCATTTCTTTATTCCCCATAATAAATTCTCCTGTTTCTGACTGTGAGGGACCTACATTTGTCTTCACCAATCTTTTTCCCTTCACATACCTACAGAAACTTTTACAGTCAGTTTTTATGTTCCCCGCAAGCTTGCTCTCGTACTCTATCTTCCCCTTCTTAATCAATCCCTTGGTCCTCCTTCTGAAGAAGAGCCACTGACCTGAAACGTTAATTCTGCTTCTCTCTCCACAGATGCTGCCAGACCTGCTGAGTATTTTCAGTATTTCTTGTTTTTATTTCAGATTTCCAGCATCTGCAGTATTTTGCATTTATATTAGGATAGTAACAGATATCTGGAGGACATAGACAGATTGGTGAAATGGGAAGACACATGGCAGATGACATTTAACACAGAGAAATTGGAAATATCCATTTTGGTCAGATGAATGAGGAGAGGCAGTATGAACTAAATGGTACAATTTTAAAGGGGGGTGCAGGAACAGAGAGTCCTGGAGGTGTATGTATACAAATCTTTGAAGATGGCAGGACAAGTTGAGAAGGTTGTTTTTTTAAAAAGAAGAGGCCTATGGATTTTTATTAATGGAGGAATAGAGTACAAACACAAGAAACTTATGCTAAATCTTTATAAACACTGTTTGATACTCAGCTGGAGTATTGTGTTCAATTCTGGTCACCACAATTTAGGAAGAATGTCAGGGTCTTGGAGAGCGTCAAAGGAGATTTACTAGAACGGTACCAGAGATGAGGAACTCCAGTTATGTGGAGACACCTGGAGAAGCTGGAGTTGTTCTCTTTACAGCAGAGAAGGTTAAGAAGAGATTTGATAGGTGTTCAAACTTATTAATTGTTTTGATAGAGTAAGTAAACTGTTTTTAGTGGCAGGAGGGTCAGTAACCAGAGGACACAGATTCAAAATTAATTGGCAAAAGAACCAGAGATGGATATGAGGACATTTTTTTTAAACATAGCAAATTGTTGTGATCTGAAATGCACTGCCTGAAAGGGTGATGGAAACAGATTCAATAGTAACTTTCAAAAGGAAATGGATAAATACATGAAGCAAAACGTTTGCTGGGCAATGGGGAAAGAGCAGAAGAGTGGGATTAATTGGATAGCCCTTTCGGAGCCGGCAAAGAGTCAATGGGCCAATTGCACTTCTCTTACTGGATGGGGCGGCACAGTGGCACAGTGGTTAGCACCGCAGCCTCACAGCTCCAGCGACCCGGGTTCAATTCTGGGTACTGCCTGTGTGGAGTTTGCAAGTTCTCCCTGTGTCTGCATGGGTTTCCTCCGGGTGCTCCGGTTTCGTCCCACATGCCAAAGACTTGCAGATTGATAGGTTAATTGGCCATTATAAATTGCCCCTAGTATAGGTAGGTGGTAGGGAAATATAGGGACAGGTGGGGATGTGGCAGGAATATGAAATTAGTGTAGGATTAGTATAAATGGGTGGTTGATGGTCGGCACAGATTTGGTGGGCCGAAGGGCCTGTTTCAGTGCTGTATCTCTAAACTAAACTAAAACTAAAGAAAAGCAGGTTAGCAAAGTGCTGAGTCCAATTGTAAGCTTTAGAAATGTATAATTGTGATATTTCCTTGTTTAGAATCAAATTTGAGATGATAGAAAACAGATTCAGTTGTGTCTCTCAAACACTTACACCTTTTTGTTAAAGTTTAAATCCTTGATTAAATTATCGCCTTATGACACGTTGCTCATGTCTGTGTGGTATTAATGATTCTTGTCTTCTGTCTGGTAATGTACAGGCTGGATTCAATGGCGGGGATACCAGTCACTTTTTCAGCCTGCCCACTTCTCGAACTTCTCAGATGATGAACATTGAAGAGACTAGTAATGTGAACTTGCCCGGACGCTGGATTTTTAGAATTGACGGAGAAACGATTGACCCATCGAATGGTTGCAGCCTGAATGGTAAGTAATGAGATTCCTAAAATGATACCAATGGGACCCAGACATCGCACCACTGTAGCCTCAGTAAGTGACCTGATGGAGCTGCTGTTGATCAGTTCTTCAGGTGCCTGAAAGAGAGTATTGATATTATTGATGAGCTTGGAGCCCTTGGTTATTTCATATTTTGCAAAATTAACACACTAAAAATTCTCTGTGGTGTTTAAATGTAAATCTTGAGTTCTATAAAAAAATTCACATCTACTTTTTAGCAGCTGTAAAAATTCTTAATTGGGTATAGGCCAATTTACTAAAGTTGAGATATGATTTGGCAAACGTGGACTGGAAACAGCTATTTGAAGGGAAATCGCTGTCCAAACAGTAGGAGGCATTCAAGGAGCAGATCGCGAGGATTCAGAACAAATATGTTCCCATAAAGAAAAAGAGTGGGATTCCCAAATCCAGGGCCCCCTGGATGTCATGGAGTATACAGGGTAAGATGAGGCAAAAAAGGGAAGCTTATGTCACAGAATCACAGAATTGTTACAGCATAGAAAGGGGCCATTTGACCTGTTGGGTCTGCACTGAGAGCTCAATGCTGTATAAATTGCAGGGGTGAAATTAAAAAGGAAATTAGGAAAGTAAAGAGAGGGCATGAAAAAATATTGGCAAGTAAAACCAAGGAAGACCCAAAGATGTTTCATAAATACATGAAGAACGAGAGGTTAACTGAGGAGTGAGTAGGGCTTATTAGAAACCAAAAAGGTAACTTGTGTGTGGAGGAGTAAGATGTGGGAATGGTTCTTAATTAATACTTTTTTGAGACTGTCTTCACAAAAGAGGGGGACAATGCAAACATTGTAATTAAGGAAGAGGAATGTGAAATATTGAATGGGATAAATGTAGTGAGAGAGGAAATATTAAGGGGTTCAGCATCTTTGAAATGGCTCAGATGAAATGTATCTCAGGATGTTAAGAGAAGTAAGGGAGGAAATAACAGAGGCTCTGGCCATCATTTTCCAATCCTGTTAGGCTACAGGCATGGTACTAGATGATTGCTAATGTTTTATTGTTGTTTAAAAAGGGAGAAATGGCTAGATCCAGTAATTACAGGCCAGTCAGCCTAACCTGGGTGGTGGGAAAATTATTGGAAAAAAATTGGGAGACGAAATTAATTGTGATTTAGAAAGACACGGATTAATCAAGCACAGTCATATTTGTTAAGGGAAGGTCATGTCTGACTAACATGAATTTTTTGAGGCAGGTCAATGAGGGTAGCATAGATTTTGGTAAGGCTTTTGACAAGGTCCCACATGGCAAACTGGCCAGAAAATTAATACCCCATGGGATCCAAGGGCAAGTGGTAAGTTGAATTTAAAATTGGCTCAGTGGCAGAAGGCAAAGAGTCATGGTTGGCAGTGTTTTTGTGACTGAAAGGCTATTTCCATTGGGCTCAGTATTAGATTCCATAGTTTTTGTGGTGTATCAATGATATAGACTTAAATGTAGGGGACTTGATGAAGAATTTTGCAAATGATACAAAAATTGGCTATGTGGTTGATAATAGAACAAAGAACAAAGAAAATTACAGCAGAGGAACAGGCCCTTCGGCCCTCCAAGCCTACGCCGATCCAAATCCTCTATCTAAACCTGTCGCCTATTTTCGAAGGGTCTGTATCTCTTTACTTCCTGCCCATTCATGTATCTGTCTAGATACATCTTCAAAGACGCTATCGTGCCCGCGTCTACCACCTCCGCTGGCAATGCGTTCCATGCACCCACCACCCTCTGCGTAAAGAACTTTCCACACATATCCCCCCTAAACTTTTCCCCTCTCACTTTGAACTCGTGTCCCCTTGTAATTGAATCCCCCACTCTGGGAAAAAGCTTCTTGCTATCCACCCTGTCTATACCTCTCATGATTTTGTACACCTCAATCAGGTCCCCCCTCAACCTCCGTCTTAATAAGGAAGAAAGCTGTAGACTGCAGGGAGAAATCAATGGACTGGTCAGATGGGCAGCAAAATGGCAAATAAAATTCAATCCTGAGAAGTGTGAGGTGGATGCATTTGGGGAGGACTAACAAGGCAAATGAATACACTATAAATGGTAGGATGCTGAGAAGTACAGAGGAACAGAGAGATCTTGGAGTGAATGTCCACAGATCCCTGAAGGTAGCAGGACTGGTGGATCAGGTGGTTAACAAGTTATATGGAATCCTTTCCTTTATTAGCCAAGGCATAGAATATAAGAGCAGGGAGATTATGTTAGAACTGTATAAAATACTAGTTAGACCACAGGTAGAGAGCTGCATACAGTTCTGGTCACCACATTACAGGAAGGATGTGATCGCACTGGAGTGGGTATGGAAGAGATTTATGAGGATGTTGGCAGGATTGGAGAATTTTGGTTATGAGGAAAGATTGGATAGGCTGGGATTGTTTTCTTTTGAACAGATGAGTCTGAGGGGAGAATTAACTGAGGTGTATAAAATTATGAGGGGCCTGGATAGAGTGTATAGGAAAGGCCTATTTCCATTAGAGAGGTCAGTAACCAGGTCATAGATTTAAAGTAAATGAAAGAAGGATTAGAGTGGAGTTGAGAATTTTTTCCACCCAGAGGATGGTGGAGGAGTCTGCAACTAACTGCCTAAAAGGGTGGTGGAGGCAGAATTTATCACATTTAAAAAATACTTGGATGTGCACATGGAGTGGCTTCAAGGGGATTTGGACAGGCTGAGTGATTGGGCAAGAACATGGCAGAAGGAATATAATGTGGATAAGTGTGAGGTCATCCATTTTGGTAAAAGGAACAGACGTGCAGAGTATTTCTTAAATAGTAAGAGATTGGAATGTGTTGATGTCTAAAGGGACCTGGGTGTCCTTGTTCATAAGTCACTGAAAGCTAGCATGCAGGTGCTTCAAGCAATTAGGAAGACAAATGGTATGTTAGCCTTTATCGCAAGAGGATTTGAGTACAGGAGCAAAGAAGTCTTGCTTCAGTTGTATAGAACATCGGTGAGGCTGCACCTGGAATATTGTCTGCAGTTCTGGTCCCCAGAGGCCTGAGGAAGGGTATACTTATCATAGAGGGAGTGCAGCGGAGGTTCACCAGATTGATTCCTGGAATGGTGGGATTGTCCTATGAGGAGAGATTGAGGAGACTGGGCCTGCGTTCTCTGGAGTTTAGAAGAATGAGAAGCGATCTCATAGAAACTTACAACATTCTTAAAGAGATAGACAGGATAGATGCAGAAAGGATGCTTCCCCTGGCTGTGGGGTCTAGAACCAGGGGACACAGTCTCAGAATAAAGGGTGAGCCATTTAGGAGGGTGATGAATCTTTGGAATTCTCTGCCCCAGAGAGCGGGGGAAGCTCAGTCACTGAGTGAGTTCAAGACAGAGATCGATAGATTTCGGGTTGCTAATGACATCAAGGGATATGGGGATAGTGGGGGAATATGATGTTGAGGTAGACCATCAGCCATGATCTAGAATGGCGGAGCAGGCTCCAAGGGCTGAATGGCCTACTGCTGCTCCTATGTTCCTAACTTCCTATATTCTGAAGTGCCCAAACCCTCAGGGCTATGGACTAAGAGCTGGAAAGTCAGATTAGGCTAGATAGATCTTTTTAAGACGGCACAGGTACTATGGGCCAAATAACCTCCTTCTGTGCCGTACCTTTCTATGATTCTATAAATAAGGAATGTAGCAGGTTTGTGGAGTTGACTTTTTGTAGCAGTAGTTTGAGGCAGGAGTAACTGGGGGACAGACTGATTTAGGGAGCTGGGACTCACTGTCGCGCTCTTTTTCTTGGTGACTCGCTATGCTCCAGGATTGATCTTTGACCCGATCAGGTGATACCTTGCATTCCATTTCCAAATGTTTGTGCTGAATCCTATAATTTAAAGTTGCTTTTCCTAGCCCCTGTCCTCCAGCTTTATGGACCAGTTCCATAATTTGCAATAAAATAAAAGCAAAATACTGCGGATGCTGAAAATCTGAAATAAAATCAAGAAATGCTGGAAATACTCAGCAGGTCTGGCAGCATCTGTGGAGAGAGAAGCAGAGTTACTGTTTCGGGTCAGTGACCCTTCAAGGTTAACTCTGCTTCTCTCGCCACAGATGCTGCCAGACCTGCTGAGTATTTCCAGCATTTCCCAATTTGCCATACTGTTCTGGGAGATATTCCATACAGTAACCGTGCCCAGTGCTGTAACAGTTGCTGCTGTTTGCAACATTACCACCTCCTTTAGTTGTGATTGGCTGTTTTCTGTTCCAGGGCAGTTTTTCCGCCGTGGGGATGTTTTTTGGATCGATGACAAATGTCAAACGAAATGTCGGTGTCTGGATTTAGAGAACACCATCCATTGTCAGAACTTATCCTGTGGGCAATTTGAGCAGTGTCATTCTGTCGATGGTGTATATCGGTGTGTTCCCACTCAGACTGCTTCGTGTGTGGTCTTTGGGGATCCTCACTACCACACTTTCGATGGGTACCTATACCATTTCCAGGGAACTTGTTCTTACGTCCTTTCAAAACCATGCTGGGAGCAGGAGAATCTGCCCAACTTCAGCGTCCAGTCCAAGAATGAAAACCGGATGGGCTCCACCGTATCTTGGCTGAGAAACATCAAACTGAATGTTTACTCCCACAGCATCATCATTCCCAGAGGAAACCTGGGCCAAATCCTGGTAAGACCTCACATTTCAAAATCAAATCTTTACAAAAATCTGCCATCAGAACTAACAGAAAAACAATGCTTCGTAATTGAAAATGATCAGCAATTAAAAACTGCTGTTTGCTGCTAACCTTTCACCTTACAGCTTGAGTTCATGTGAAGTCCATATCTCTGCACTGTGCCTGCCACTCGGAACCAATGTGAAATATCTTCTCAGCACAGTTCCTAATAATAAAAGCAAAATACTGCAGATGCTGGAAATCTGAAATAAAAACAGAAAGTGCTGGAAATACTCAGCAGGTCAGACAGCATCTGTGGAGAGAGAAGCAGATCTGATGAAAGGTTACAGACCTGAAACATTATCTGCTTCTCTCTCCACAGATGTTACAGTTCCTAATAACTTCGGCGGATGAGTCATGGAAACGCTGCAGAAGGAGGTTACCATAGATTACCTGCTGAAGTTACGGTGGATAACCAGAGAGCCCCATGGAAATTCAACCCCCTCAATGTCGGCACATGTTCATATTCAACTTCTCTCTCCAGCCGCGCCGAATCACCCTATCTCAAAGCTATCCTGCTCCACAGTTTAATGTCATCCTTCGTCTTATCTGATGCATGAACAAAAAACTTTTTCTCTTCCTTTCATGTGTTAGAAACGTAAGCTCCAACAGCTCATGAGAACTAATGCCCCGCAAGATCTATCTTCCCTTCACTTCCCTCTTAGCCCATCCCTTCTTCTAATCTCACCCCTTTCCGTGTATTCACCATACCCTCTGACCTTCCCCTCTTTGACGCTGAACGATCTGTACTTAATAAAGAACTCAGTTTTATCCCCTTCTGTCCCCACCTCAATGAATTTCACACTCAGCATGATGTTGAGCTCTTCGTCATCGCCTTCACCTCCGGGCTCACTTCTTTGGCCAGGAGTTCTCCCCGCAACCAGTGAACCCATTCACCCACCTCCAGTATTCTCCCTCCACCTGAACCCCTCCCTCTAGCCTTTTACCTGCTTTTGATCTTTTCATTCTGAACTGTCGACATGACATTGGCCGTCTCAATTTCTCTGCCCCCCTCACTCACTCTAACCTGTCTCCCTCTGAACTTGCTGCACTCCGTTCTCTCAGGTCTAACCCCGGCATTGTGATCAAACCTGCTGACAAGGGTGGTGCTGTTGTTGTCTGGCGTACCGACCTCTACCTTGCAGAAGCTCAGCGCCAACTCTCAGACACTTATTCCTAACTCCCCCTGGACCATGACCCCACCACTGAACATCAAGCCATTGTCTCCAGGACTGTTACTGACCCCATCTCCTCCAGAGATATTCCCTCTACAGCTTCCCAACTCATAGTCCCACAACCCTGGACAGCCCGCTTCTACCTCCTTCCCAAAATCCACAAATGGGACTGTCCCAGTAGACCCATTGTTTCAGCCTATTCCTGTCCCACGAAACTTATTTCTTCAAATCTTGACTCTATATATTTTCTTCTCCCTGGTCCAGTCTCTTCCCATCTAGATTTGTGACACTTCTGACACCCTCGGTAAATTTGACAGTTTCCTGGCCCTAATCGCCTCCTCTTCACTCTGGACATCCAATCTCTCTACACCTCCATCCCCCACCAGGATGGTTTGAGGGCTCTCCGCTACTTCCTTGAACAAAGGCCCAACCAGTCCCCATCCACTACCACCCTCCTCCGCCTGGCTGAACTTGTCCTCACTTTGAACAACTTCTCCTTCAACTGCACTCACTTCCTTCAAGTAAAAGATTTTGCTTTGGATACCTGTATAGGTCCCAGTTATGCCTGTCTTTTTGTGGGATATATCGAACATTCCTTGTTCCAGCCCTACTCAGGCCCCTTCCCCCAACTCTTTTTTTCCAGTGCATTGATGATTGTATTGGTGCAGTTTCCTGCTCCTGCCTGAACTGGAAAACTTCATCAGCTTTGCTTCCAATTTCCACCCCTCTCTCACCTCCACCTGTTTCATCTCCAACATTTCTCTTCCCATCCACACCTTCTCTCTCTCTCCATCTCTGAGGATAGGCTGTCCACTAGTATTCATTATAAGCCCTCTAACTCCCACGGCTACCTCGGCTACATTTCCTCACACCCTGCCTCCTGTAAGAACTCCATTTCATTCTCCCAGTTTCTCTGTCTCTGACGCTTCTGTTCTGACGCACATCACAGGAGGTGTAATACCTGTCCTTTTACCTCCTCTCTCCTCACTATCCAAGGCCCCAAACACTCCTTCCAGGTGAAGCAGCGATTTACTTGTACTTCTTTCAATTTAGTATACTGTATTCACTGCTCACAATGTGGTCTCCTCTACATTGGGGAGACCAAACGTAGATTGGGTGACCGCTTTGAGGAACACCTCCTCTCAGTTCGCAAGCATAACCCCAAGCTTCCAGTTGTTTGCCATTTTAATTCACCACCCTGCTCCCATGCCAATCTTTCTGTCCTTGGCCTGCTGCTGTGTTCCAGTGAACCTCACGCAAGCTCAAGGAACAGCACCTCATTTTCTAATTAGATACACTACGGCCTTCTGGACTCAACATTGAGTTCAACAATTTCAGAGCATGACTGCCTTTTATAATTATTTTAAAAAAATTTATTTTATGTGGTTTTATTCAATTTTTTTAACCATGGCGTGTCTTAAACCTGTTTCTCATGTTGTGCTTTTGGACAGAGTTGTTCATTATTCTGCCATTAACACTCTCTCTGGACTAATGCTTTGTTTTTTAATACAACTATTATCACTCCCTTTGTCTTTGTTCCATGACATCATTGTCATTTAATCTCTCCTGCCCTCTGCCCTATCATCAACCTTCCCTTTTGTTCTTCTTCCTCCACCACCCCCTCCCCCACCCGCCCTTTTACACTTGCTCAAAGCCTTTTACATTTCTAACCTTTACCAGTTCTGATGAAAGGTCACCGACCTGAAACATTAACTCTGTTTCTGTCTCCACAGATGCTGCCAGACCTGCTGAGTATTTCTAGCACTTTCTATTTTTATTGCAGATTTCCAGCATCTGCAGTATTTTGCTTTTATCCTATGTATCTGTGATCATGTGTATCATACTGTTAACTCGCTGAAGATCGGCTCCAGAAGGTCCGTTATTTTAGTTTTTAGTTTTTTTAGAGATACAGCACTGAAACAGGCCCTTCGGCCCACCGAGTCTGTGCCGACCATCAACCACCCATTTATACTAATCCTACACTAACCCCATATACCTACCACATCCCCACCTATCCCTATATTTCCCTACCACCTACCTATACTAGGGGCAATTTATAATGGCCAATTTACCTATCAACCTGCAAGTCTTTTTGGCTGTGGGAGGAAACCGGAGCACCCGGAGGAAACCCACGCAGACACAGGGAGAACTTGCAAACTCCACACAGGCAGTACCCAGAATTGAACCCGGGTCCCTGGAGCTGTGAGGCTGCGGTGCTAACCACTGCGCCACTGTGCCGCCATTTTGATGTAATCTTGGGGTTAGAACCGCTTCTGGCAATTTGCCAGATGCTCCTGTTACTTCAATCACTTTGTGTTGCATTCCTGTTGAAAGGTAGAAGTAACATTTTCAATCTTGCCAGGTAGTGTGTGTGGTGGCACAGGGCATGGTATTTGTGCCCAGGGCTTCAAGCCTGATTCTGAAGGAATGAAGAAAATTGGAACCGCGACATCATCAGGATTGAAATGGAGTTAAACCCTCTCCGGAATCAACCACATGATTCTGGTGTAAAATTATTGGTGAGGTTACAACTCAGCTGGTTGTAGTCACCCCTGAGAACTAAAGGAGGCTCATCTTGCAGGGGGCAATTTAGAGCCATGGGACTTTTTTTCTACATCACAAGTGAATAGAGATTAAAAAGCTCATAAAAACACATCCACTTAGAAAAACCTGAAGTCCTTTTTAGAGAATTGTACAGCACAGAAAGCTGCCATTCCGTCTATTGTGTCTGTTCTGGCTCTTTGAAATAGCTGTCCAATTAATCCCTCACCCCTGCTCTTTCGATTTAAAAAGCGCGCCAAAGGGTCAGAGGTTGGAGAGAGAGAGAGAGAAGCGGGAGTGGAGATTTTTTTTTTTTAGAATTAGAACATTACAGCGCAGTACAGGCCCTTCGGCCCTCGATGTTGCGCTGACCTGTGAAACCATCTGACCTACACTATTCCATTTTCATCCATATGTCTATCCAATGTCCACTTAAATGCCCTTAAAGTTGGCGAATCTACTACTGTTGCAGGCAGGGCGTTCCACGCCCCTACTACTCTGAGTAAAGAAACTACCTCTGACATCTGTCCTATATCTATCACCCCTCAACTTGAAGCTATGTCCCCTCGTGTTTGCCATCACCATCCGAGGAAAAAGACGCTCACTATCCACCCTATCTAACCCTCTGATTATCTTATATGTCTCTATTAAGTCACCTCTCCTCCTCCTTCTCTCCAACGAAAACAACCTCAAGTCCCTCAGCCTTTCCTCGTAAGACCTTCCCTCCATACCAGGCAACATCCTAGTAAATCTCCTCTGCACCCTTTCCAAAGCTTCCACATCCTTCCTATAATGCGGTGACCAGAACTGCACGCAATACTCCAGGTGCGGTCTCACCAGAGTTTTGTACAGTTGCAGCATGACCTCGTGGCTCCGAAACTCGACCCCCCTACTAATAAAAGCTAACACACCATATGCCTTCTTAACAGCCCTGTTAACCTGGTTAGCAACCTTCAGGGATTTATGCACCTGGACACCAAGATCTCTCTGTTCATCTACACTACCAAGAATCTTCCCATTAGCCCAGTACTCTGTATTCCTGTTACTCCTTACAAAGTGAATCACCTCACACTTTTCCGCATTAAACTCCATTTGCCATCTCTCAGCCCAGCTCTGCAGCCTATCTATGTCTCTCTGTACCCTACAACATCCTTCGGCACTATCCACAACTCCACCGACCTTAGTGTCATCTGCAAATTTACTAACCCACCCTTCTACACCCTCTTCCAGGTCATTTATAAAAATGACAAACAGCAGTGGCCCCAAAACAGATCCTTGCGGTACACCACTAGTAACTAAACTCCAGGATGAACATTTGCCATCAACCACCACCCTCTGTCTTCTTTCAGCTAGCCAATTTCTGATCCAAAGCTCTAAATCACCTTCAACCCCATACTTCCGTATTTTCTGCATTAGCCTACCGTGGGGAACCTTATCAAACGCCTTACTGAAATCCATATACACCACATCCACTGCTTTACCCTCATCCACCTGTTTGGTCACCTTCTCGAAAAACTCAATAAGGTTTGTGAGGCACGACCTACCCGTCACAAAACCGTGCTGACTATCTCTAATGTACTTATTCTTTTCAAGATGATTATAAATCCTGTCTCTTATAACCTTTTCCAACATTTTACCCACAACCGAAGTAAGGCTCACAGGTCTATAATTACCAGGGCTGTCTCTACTCCCCTTCTTGAACAAGGGGACAACATTTGCAATCCTCCAGTCTTCCGGCACTATTCCTGTCGACAATGACGACATAAAGATCAAGGACAAAGGCTCTGCAATCTCCTCCCTAGCTTCCCAGAGAATCCTAGGATAAATCCCATCTGGCCCAGGGGACTTATCTATTTTCACTCTTTCCAAAATTGCTAACACCTCCTCCTTGTGAACCTCAATCCCATCTAGCCTCGTAGCCTGAATCTCAGTATTCTCAACAACATTTTCTTTCTCTACTGTAAATACTGACGCAAAATATTCATTTAACACTTCCCCTATCTCCTCTGATTCCACACACAACTTCCCACTACTATCCTTGATTGGCCCTAATCTAACTCTAGTCATTCTTTTATTCCTGATATACCTATAGAAAGCCTTAGGGTTTTCCCTGATCCGATCCACCAATGACTTCTCGTGTCCTCTCCTTGCTCTTCTTAGCTCTCCCTTTAGATCCTTCCTGGTTAGCTTGTAGCTCTCAAGTGCCCTAACTGAGCCTTCATGTCTCATCCTAACATAAGCCTTCTTCTTCCTCTTGACAAGCGCTTCAACTTCTTTAGTAAACCACAGCTCCCTCGCACGACAACTTCCTCCCTGCCTCACAGGTACATACTTATCAAGGACACGCAGTAGCTGCTCCTTGAATAAGCTCCACATTTCGATTGTTCCCATCCCCTGCAGTTTCCTTCCCCATCCTACGCATCCTAAATCTTGCCTAATCGCATCATAATTTCCTTTCCCCCAGTTATAATTCTTGCCCTGCGGTATATACCTGTCCCTGCCCATTGCTAAGGTAAACCTAACTGAATTGTGATCACTATCACCAAAGTGCTCACCTACATCTAAATCTAACACCTGGCCGGGTTCATTACCCAGTACCAAATCCAATGTGGCATCGCCCCTGGTTGACCTGTCTACATACTGTGTCAGAAAACCCTCCTGAACACACTGGACAAAAACTGACCCATCTAAAGTACTCGAACTATAGTATTTCCAGTCAATATTTGGAAAGTTAAAGTCCCCCATAACAACTACCCTGTTACTCTCGCTCCTGTCGAGAATCATCTTCGCTATCCTTTCCTCTACATCTCTGGAACTAGCGTGCCAAAGCGCGCCAAAGGGTCAGAGGTTGGAGAGAGAGAGCGCAGCAGGAGTGGGGGGAAATCGAAAAGTGACATCAGAGTGACGTCACAGTCAACAGAGAGAGCAGGGAAACAGAAAGCGGGCCGAGGTGAGTATAGCAGTAAGATTTTAATTTAATTTAATCTATATCGATCAAATATAAAATAAGACTTGATCGACTCCTTAGTATATAAACTAGAAAATAAAGCAGATTTTATAATTTATAATAGAGTGGGAGAGAGAGACCAGCAGGGAGTGTATTCGTTCAAATTAGGACAACGTAATACATATTATTAGCATTTATCAGTATTTGTAAGGTTTACTAATAATAGTCAGATTTATTAGTATTGGCAAAGCTTTAATAGCATCAGTAAGATGTATTACCAATAGAAAGATTTACATAGCTGTGTAATCAAGAAAAATATAACTTTAATTGTAGGTGGTACTAGCATTTAATAAGCACAGTAAATGCTAACATTTGTAAGAATTATACTGTTAATTAAGAAAGTAATGAAAGTAAATTAACTAATAACATAAGTAACAATAGCAGGACAGATGACAGATGTTATGTTGTAGCTGTGGTATGTGTGAGCTCCTGGATGCCAAGGTGATCCAGGACAAACACATCTGCAGAAAGTGTAAGCAGCTAGAGGAATTCCAGATCAGGAGTATTGATCTGGAAGCTGAACTGCAGACACTGTGCAACATAAGGGAGAAGAAGGAATACCTGGACACTTTGTTCCGGAAGACAGTCACACCTCTTAGAACAGGGTCATCTGTTTTGGTCTGCAATGAGGGACAGGAGGATGTGACTGTGAGTGAGGCAGGTAAAGGAATGGAGCAGACAGTCGTGGAGGAGCCTCAGACTCTGCACTTGTCAAACAGGTTTGAGGTGCTCTCAACCTGTGTGGATGAAAGCAAGGTCTGCAAGGTGGATGAGCAGACTAGCCATGACACTATGGTACAGGAAGCCATTCAAGTGTGGGGGTGGGGGGGGGGTGAGCAAAAAGGGATGTAGTGGGAATAGGGAACAGTATAGCGAGGGGAATTGACACTGTTCTGTGCAGCCGAGAGCGTGAGTCTAGAAGGCTGTGTTGCCTATCTGGTGCCAGGGTTCGGGACATCTGCTCAGGGCTGGACAGGAACTTGGAGTGGGAGGTGGAGGATCCAGTTATCGTGGTCCGTGTAGGTACCAATGACAAAGGTAGGACTAGGAAAGAAGTTCTGCTTAGACAGTATGAGGAGCTGGCACAAAATTGAGGAGCAGAACCTCAAGGGTAATAATCTCTGGATTGTTACCCGAGCCATGTGCCAATTGGCAGAGGGCACATAGATTAGTAAAATTAATATGTGGCTCAAAGACTGGTGTGTGAGAAGTGGGTTATTAGTTAATTTACTTTCATTACTTTCTTAATTAACAGTATAATTATTACAAATGTTAAAATTTACTGTGCTTATTAAATGCTAGTACCACCTACAACTAAAGTTATACCATGGGGCACTGACACCAGTACTGGGGAAAGTGGGGCTGTATCGTTGGGACTGGCTGCACCTGAACCGTGCTGGGACTAGTGTTCTAGCAAACCGTATAACGAGGGAAGTAGAGAGAGCTTTAAACTAAACAAGGGGGAGAGGGATCAAGCTTGGGTAGATGTAGCAAATCAAGAGGCAGAGTCAACGCAGGAGAGCAGAATACTTTCTTTGGCCTCCTTATCTCGAGAGACAATGGGTAAGCGCCTGGAGGTGGTCAGTGGTGTGTGGAGCAGCGCCTGGAGTGGCTATAAAGGCCAATTCTCGAGTGACAGGCTCTTCCACAGGTGCTGCAGAAAAATTTGTTTGTCGGGGCTGTTACACAGTTGGCTCTCCACTTGCACCTCTTTTTTCCTGCCAACTACTAAGTCTCTTTGACTCGCCACACTTTAGCCCCGTCTTTATGGATTTAAGTTTACAAGATCAAAGAACAAAGAACAGTACAGCAAAGGAACAGGCCATTCGGCCCTCCAAGCCTGCGCCGATCTTGATGCCTGCCTAAACTAAAACCTTCTGCACTTCCGGGGACTGTATCCCTCTATTCCCATTCTATTCATGTATTTGTCAAGATGCCTCTGAAACGTCTCTATGGTACCTGCTTCCACCACCTCCCCCGCAGCAAGTTCCAGGCACTCACCACTCTCTGTGTAAAGAACTTGCCTCACACATCCCCTCTAAACTTTGCCCCTCTCACCTTAAACCTATGTCCCCTAGTAACTGACTCTTCCACCCTGGGAAAAAGCTTCTGACTATCCACTCTGTCCATGCCGCTCATAACTTTGTAAACCTCTATCATGTCACCCCTCCACCTCCGTCGTTCCAGTGAAAACAATCCGAGTTTATCCAACCTCTCCTCATAGCTAATGCCCTCCAGACCAGGCAACATCCTGGTAACCTCTTCTGTACCCTCTCCAAAGCCTCCACGTCCTTCTGGTAGTGTGGCGACCAGAATTGCACGCAATATTCTAAGTGTGGCCTAACTAAAGTTCTGTACAGCTGCAGCATGACTTGCCAATTTTTATACTCTTTGCCCCAACCGATGAAGGCAAGCATGCCGTATACCTTCTTGACTACCTTATCCACCTGCGTTGCCATTTTCAGTGACCTGTGGACCTGTACACCCAGATCTCTCTGCCTGTCAATACTCCTAAGGGTTCTGCCATTTACTGTATACTTCCCACCTGCATTAGATCTTCCAAAATGCAATAGCTCACATTTGTCCAGATTAAACTCCATCTGCCATTTCTCCGCCCAAGTCTCCAACCGATCTATATCCTGCTGTATCCTCTGACAATCCTCATCACTATTCGCAACTCCACCAACCTTTGTGTCGTCCGCAAACTTACTAATTAGGCCAGCTACATTTTCCTCCAAATCATTTATATATGCTACAAACAGCAAAGGTCCCAGCACTGATCCCTGTGGAACACCACTAGTCACATCCCTCCATTCAGAAAAGCACCCATCCACTGCTACCCTCTGTCTTCTATGACAGAGCCAGTTCTGTATCCATCTTGCCAGCTCACCTCAGATCCCGTGTGACTTCACCTTTTGTACCAGTCTGCCATGAGGGACCTTGTCAAAGGCTTTACTGAAGTCCATATAGATAACATCCACTGCCCTTCCTTCATCAATCATCTTCGTCACTTCCTCAAAACTCAATCAAATTAGTGACATACGACCTCCCCTTCACAAAACCATGCTGTCTCTCGCTAATAAGTTCGTTTGTTTCCAAATGGGAGTAAATCCTGTCCCAAAGAATCCTCTCTAATAATTTCCCTACCACTGACGTAAGGCTCACCGGCCTATAATTTCCTGGACTATCCTTGCTACCCTTCTTAAACAAAAGAACAACATTGTTTTTCTGAATGGAGGGATGTGACTAGTCCTCTGGGACCTCACCTGTAGCCAATGAGGTTGCAAAGATTTCTGTCAAGGCTCCAGCAATTTCTTCCCTTGCCTCCCTTAGTATTCTGGGGTAGATCCCATCAGGCCCTGGGGACTTATCTACCTTAATGCTTTTCAAGACACCCAACACCTCCTCCTTTTTGATAATGAGATGACTGAGACTATCTACACTCCCTTCCCTAGGCTCATCATCCACCAAGTCCTTCTCTTTGGTGAATACTGATGCAAAGTACTCATTTAGTACCTCGCCCATTTCCTCTGGCTCCACACATAGATTTCCTTCTCTGTCCTTGAGTGGGCCAACCCTTTCCCTAGTTACCCTCTTGCTCTTTATATATGTATAAAAAGCCTTGGGATTATCCTTAATCCTGTTTGCCATCCTCAATGGTCTTGACAGGGTGGATGTGGAGAGGATGTTTCCTCTTGTGGATGAGTCCAGAACTAGGGGGCACTGTTTTAACATTAGGGGTCGCCCTTTTAGGACAGAGATGAGAAGAAATGTTTTCTCTGAGGGTTGTGTAACTTTGTAATTATCTGCCTCAGAAGGTGGTGGAGGCGGGGTCATTGAATATTTTTAAGGCAAGGGAATCAAATGTTAATGGGGGTTGATGGGAGTGTGGAATTCGAAACACAGATCAACGATGATCTTATTGAATGGAGGAGCAGGTTCGAGGGGCCGAATGGCCTACTCCTGCTCCTAATTTGTATGATTCCCCCATTGTCCTACAAATGATTCTTTTCAAAGTGTTTCCCCAATTTCCCTTTGAGTAGTGAAGAGGGAGAGGGAAGACGAGAAGTTTAGGGTTTGGGAGAGGGGACCCTTTCATTCGGTGTCGGTGATGTTTAGCAGCAGTTTTACTGCGATCTGTCACCATCCAGTCCATGATCCTTTTGTGCTTTGCTTGTGCTCCAGGTGGATGGTATAGGCGCTACGTTACCGGTCCAGCTGGAGATGGGAGCGATTAAAATTTATCGGAGCGGAGTAGCGACGGCGGTGGAGACGGATTTTGGTTTGTTGTTAACTTTTGACGGTGAACATTACGCCTCAATCTCACTGCCCAGTTCCTATCTCAATAACACCTGTGGACTGTGTGGGAATTTCAATAATAATCCAGCGGATGATAATCTGCTGCCAGGAGGTACCCTCTCGGACTCGCTGGCAGAGCTGGGTACTGGCTGGCGGGCTGATGATCCGGACTGGTTCTGTCAACACGACTGTGCGGAAAACTGCAGCGTCTGTGACCCGCAGACCGAGTCCTTTTACTACAAGCAGGATTCCTGCGGCATCATGAACAAAACGGACGGGCCGTTCCGGGACTGTCGGACGGTGGTGAATCCTGTTAGCTTCATCATCAGCTGCGTGTATGATATGTGCGCAAATCCAGACAATATCACCACTCTTTGCCAGGCTATTCAGGCTTATGCCCTCAGCTGCCAGGCTGTAGGAATCACCATCGGACGCTGGAGATCCCGCAGCTTCTGCGGTAAGAATTGGGAGATGCGGCGCCCTGAGATTTCCGGCAGTGTATTTGTGACTATGTTCTTTGTTTAAACTTTTTAATCCGGTTTTAAATTTGTTTCAATTTCCATTTGCCTCTGAATGAGAGAGCAATCATGTAATAGAATGGATGAAGACTGAGAAAGAGTTTGCTTACAATAGTTATTGGAACAGCAAACAGCAGAACGACAGAGTAACTAAAATGAAATGAGGGACAAATATACAAAAGAAATGGCTTTAAAATATTCTCACAGTGGGCATCCATCAAAGGGCGTTCCCATTTTATTTAATCTTTCTTAGGATAAGTTCATTGCCCATTTTCACCGCTGCCAGCGGTGGTAGTAGAAGCAGATACATTAGGGACATTTAAGCAACTCTTGGATAGGTACATGGATGATAGTAGAATGAAGGGTAGGTAGTTAGTTTGATCTTAGAGTAGGTTAAAGGTTCGGCACAACATCGTGGGCCGAAGGGCCTGTACTGTGCTGTACTGTTCTATGTTCTCTGTTCTATGTAACCCCAGCAGCATTCTGGATATCTCTTGCCTTATTCTAGACTTTCCTCAGATAGTTAAAGTCCTCCACATATTTAAAGCTCTATTATCACTGCAAATCTCATCCTTATCAATAGAATGGATGGAAATCCTAGATAAATTAAAAGGAGCCAGTAGGAATAAAATCTCCAGGGGTAGATGGTACTTATCCCAAAGTGCTAAGAGAAACTAGGGAGAAGATTTGGGAGATGTTGCCTATTATTCTGAGGGAGTCACTGGACACAGAGGATGTATCAGTGTATTGGCATCAGGCTAATTGTAGTACACATTTCAACATGAATGACAGAACAGCCACAAGCCATGACATACCAGTTAGTCTTTGATAATTTTACATGAAATCAATGTCTAATGGAATTATCTAAAATATACTTGGGAGATTATCCGTGCAAAAGGAAATCTGGACAAGTACTTTCTAGTGACAACTAATTTGCAAGAGTAAGACCACAGATCATGGGTAGAGTTAAGAAATAATAAGGATGTGTGCTGTATTGGTTGTACACCACAGATGATGGAGTAGTCGGGAAAATATCAGGATTACACAATCAAAAAATGATTCCAGAGGAGGAAGGTCATTCGGTACATCTTAACTCAGCCACAGAAAGATTCTAAAATCCCACATTGTAGAATCCAGTTCTTTATTAATTCTACAGTTTTTGCTTTCAACACACTTCTGTTAGTCCATTCCCCATGTTGATGAATCATGGTGCAGAGAATAGCTTTAATCAGTCTTAAAATGATCTTAGAATCAGTCTTAAAATGATCCTTTATGTGTCTGATCTTGGGGCCATGGCATTCTTCATCTGGAAATATTTTTGCTTGTGTGATCTTGGTATTTTCCCCACTACATCACCTGTAGTGTCCACTCAATTATGCCTATTATTTCTTAACTCTACCCAAACAGACTTGTCTGAACTCCATCATCAATAAAAATTTTCCCCTCGAAAGCTGTTATTTTGTTCATCATTTAAGTTTGCTAAATGTCCTCGGTGTTTTGTTAAGTGTCAACAATAACAATAACTTCCATTTATATAGTGCCATTAATGTGGGGAATATTCCAAAACACTTCACAGAAGCATAAACAGACAAAAATTGACGTAAAACCAAAGGAGGAGATATTAGGAAGGGTTACTAAAAGCTTGGACTATGGAGGGTTTTAAAGGAGGAGAAAGAGGTAGGAGGGAAATCCAGAGCTTATGGCCTAGATGACTGAAGGCACAACTGCCAATGGTGGGACAAAGGGAATTGTAGGATGCCTAAGTGGCCGGAGTTGGATGAAAGCAGAGTTCTCAGAAGGTTGTAGGACTGGAGGATATTACACCAAGAAGAAAGGAGAGATTTGAACAAGATGATAAGAATTTTATATTTGAGGTGTTGGTAGACTGGGAGCCAATGTTGATCAGCGAGCACAGGAGTGATGGGTCCTCTGAGGCCCACACAAATAAATGAACACATAACTTTAGAGGAATTCTTTTCTTCCATCACACATCGAACTGCTCAAAGCCTGCACTGCAGAGGGTCTGACCAGTTCCTATCTAAAATAACAACCAGGGACCTATTTGCATTGAAGGACCTCAATTTCTATCTTAAAGGGGGCCTATTACCTGAGACAAGCAGGCTCTTTGGACACCCAAAATGGAGATGGATGCATTGCCAGTGGTTAATGGGATGGTAATGCTACCGACTCCATCTTGAGGCTGGTACACCGTCTGTTAATGACAGGCGAGGGCACTCAAAATTGATCCCAGTGAGTGGGACAGTCACATCACATTAGTTTATACCCACCTTGCTTAATGTATCACGCATGGTGATGCTCAATGCCACCTCCCACTGCAAGCACTCACTTAGGAAGAGGCTGGAAATGAGGGAATAGAGGATGCAGGAGAGGGGGAGGAAAGAAGGGGGAGCAGTGAGAGGAAGGACTGAGCCAGGGAAAAGTAGGAGAGGGAGAATTGAGGCAGAATGAGAAGGCAAGGGAGGGGGAAATAAAAGGGAGGGGGGAAAAGAGATGAAGAGGGAGTGGGGAGAATTGGGGAAAGGGAAAGAGGGAATAGAGGGAGGGAAGGGAATGAGGAAGAGGAGGAAAAGAAGCTAGAGGGATGGAAAGAAGTGGAGGGAGAGGGGAAGGGGAAATGGGAGAGATGGGTGAGGTAAAGGGGGGAGGGGACAGGGAAGAGAGACACAGGAGAGAACAAGGAACAAGGAAAATTACAGCACAGGAACAGGCCCTTCGGCCCTCCAAGCCTGCGCCGATCCAGATCCTCTATCTAAACATGTCGCCTATTTTCCAAGGGTCTGTATCTCTTTGCTTCCTGCCCATTCATGTATCTGTCTCGATACATCTTAAAAGACACTATCATGCCCGCGTTTACCACCTCCGCTGGCAACGCGTTCCAGGCACCCACCACCCTCTGCGTAAAGAACTTACCACGCATATCCCCCCTAAACTTTTCCCCTCTCACTTTGAACTCGTGACCCCTAGTAATTGAATCCCCCACTCTGGGAAAAAGCTTCTTGCTATCCACCCTGTCTATACCTCTCATGATTTTGTACACCTCAATCAGGTCCCCCCCTCAACCTCCGTCTTTCTAATGAAAATAATCCTAATCTACTCAACCTCTCTTCATAGCTAGAATGAAGGAGGGTGCCATTCAATGTCTCTCTGCCTGGAAAATCTCAGTGTGAGTGGGGGACTTAATAATTAGAAAATCCAACTCAAGGGAAGCAGGGTTAGGGAGTCATGGGTTGGGCAGTCATTGGGAGGACTCAAAGGATTACTATCAATGGGGAAATGAAGCAGTTTATGGGTAAACTGTGAGGGGGAAGCTGCGTCCAGTGTGGGAGGGGGCAGAGGCAGTGGTAAGGATTGGCAACAGGTGTTGTAATAGGGTATGTGAATTGTTTTCCAGTCCTAGCCGCTGCTAATGAGCTTTTTTGCGCTGCCCCTATCATTTCTTAGCTTCAGTGATTTGTACACATGGAGAGTAAACAGTGACACAGGTTTTTGACCCCAATGGCTTATTTCAGTGCTGTTAGCGATATTTGTAAGCATACCTGGGATTCAGTCAAGGTATTGTTTGAGCCATCACCTAATGTTAGGTGATGCCCCACTGTGTTCAATTGGTCACATAACATTACATTGACAATAAAATGAAAGGTCACTGACCTGAAACGTCAACTCTGCTTCTCTCTCCAAAGATGCTGCCAGACCTGCTGAGTATTTCCAGCACTTTCTGTTTTTATTACATTGATAATGCCTCTTCCTGCTGTGGTGCCTGTAGAATCCTGAGACCATTCACCATTTTTAATACATTATAAAAAGTGCAGGTTAATGGAAGGAAATTCTTAACCTAGGGTTCCAAATTCCAGTAGCAGTGATTGTTTAGAATAAAATAATCATCTTGTTTCTCTCCTTCAGCCTTACCCTGCCCAGAATGGAGCCACTATGAGCTGTGTAGCAGCAGCTGTCCAGCCACCTGCACCGACCTGATTTCTCCCTTGTACTGTACCAGGCCCTGCACTGAGGGTTGTCAGTGTGATGAGGGCTATGTACTCAGTGGTATTAACTGTGTCCCACTTGAGGAGTGTGGCTGTGAGTTCCATGACCGCTACTATCCCTTCAAAACAAAGTTCTGGGCAACCAATGACTGCACGGTGCATTGCCTGTGTGAAGATCGTGCGGAGGTGGTGTGTGTCAATCAGACCTGCTCGGAAGGAGAGTTCTGTCTTGTGGAGCATGGGATTCTAGGATGCTATCCCAAGCGAGCGGCTGTGTGCACAGTCTCGCGCAACAACGGACTGCAAACTTTCGATGGCGCTTCCTTTGATTTCCGGGATGAGTATGCGTACACACTGCTCAAAATCTGTGGCTCGAACAGTTATAACCTGTCTCATTTTGAAATCAATCTGGGTCGAAAGAAAATGGTTAATGGTTCTTGGATAAAATCACTGACTATAAAGTTCCCTGATCATGAAATAAAGATTGGAGGCAATGAAAACATTATCAAGGTAAGAACTGAGAAACTATTCTTCCATGTCCATTATTGTAATGTTCTGATACACCCCTTCCCTTCCTTATAAAACTTCTCCATATCCCACACCATCACAGTAACAATCTCTGATATACTCTGCCCAGCACTATAACACTCTGATATACCCTATACCCTGTACTGTAACACTCTCTGATATACCCTATACCCTGTACTGTAACACCCTCTGATATCCCCTATACCCTGTACTGTAACACTCTCTGATATCCCCGATACCCTGTACTGTAACACTCTCTGATATCCCCTATACCCTGTACTGTAACACCCTCTGATATCCCCTATACCCTGTACTGTAACACTCTCTGATATACCCTATACCCTGTACTGTAACACTCTCTGATATCCCCTATACCCTGTACTGTAACACTCTCTGATATCCCCTATACCCTGTACTGTAACACTCTCTGATATCCCCTATACCCTGTACTGTAACACTCTCTGATATCCCCTATACCCTGTACTGTAACACTCTCTGATATCCCCTATACCCTGTACTGTAACACTCTCTGATATCCCCTATACCCTGTACTGTAACACTCTCTGATATACCCTATACCCTGTACTGTAACACTCTCTGATATCCCCTATACCCTGTACTGTAACACTCTCTGATATCCTCTATACCCTGTACTGTAACACTCTCTGATATCCCCTATACCCTGTACTGTAACACTCTCTGATATCCCCTATACCCTGTACTGTAACACTCTCTGATATCCCCTATACCCTGTACTGTAACACTCTCTGATATCCCCTATACCCTGTACTGTAACACTCTCTGATATCCCCTATACCCTGTACTGTAACACTCTCTGATATCCCCTATACCCTGTACTGTAACACCCTCTGATATCCCCTATACCCTGTACTGTAACACTCTCTGATATCCCCGATACCCTGTACTGTAACACTCTCTGATATCCCCTATACCCTGTACTGTAACACTCTCTGATATCCCCTATACCCTGTACTGTAACACCCTCTGATATCCCCTATACCCTGTACTGTAACACTCTCTGATATCCCCTATACCCTGTACTGTAACACTCTCTGATATCCCCTATACCCTGTACTGTAACACTCTCTGATATCCCCTATACCCTGTACTGTAACACTCTCTGATATGAGCTTGGATTAGTACTTGGAACTATGATGTTGTTGCTATTACAGAGACTTGATTGAGGGAAGGACAGGATTGGCAGCTAAATGTTCCGGGATTTAGAAGCTTCAGGCGGGATAGAGGGGGATGTAAAAGGGGTGGGGGAGTTGCATTACTGGTTAAGGAGAATATCACAGCTGTACTGCGGGAGGACACCTCGGAGGGGTCATGCAGCGAGGCAATATGGGTGGAGCTCAGGAATAGGAAGGGTGCAGTCACGATGTTGGGGGTTTACTACAGGCCTCCCAATAGCCAGCAGGAGGTAGAGGAGCAGATATGTAGACAGATTTTGGAAAGATGTAAAGGTAACAGGGTTGTAGCGGTGGGTGATTTTAACTTCCCCTATATTGACTGGGACTGATTTAGTGCTAGGGGCTTGGATAGGGCAGAATTTGTAAGGAGCATCCAGGAGGGCTTCTTGAAACAATATGTAGATAGTCCAACTAGGGATGAGGCCGTACTGGACCTGGTATTGGGGAATGAGCCCGGCCAGGTGGTCGAAGTTTCAGTGGGGGAGCATTTCGGGAACAGTGACCATAATTCCATAAGTTTTAAGGTACTTGTGGATAAGGATAAGAGTAGTCCTCGGGTGAAGGTGCTAAATTGGGGGAAAGCTAATTATAACAATATTAGGCAGGAACTGAAGAATTTAGATTGGGGGCGGCTGTTTAAGGGTAAATCAACATCTGACATGTGGGAGTCTTTCAAACGTCAGTTGATTAGAATCCAGGACCAGCATGTTCCTGTGAGGAAGAAGGATAGGTTTGGCAAGTTTCGGGAACCTTGGATAACGAGGGATATTGTGAGCCAAGTCAAAAAGAAAAAGGAAGCATTCTTAAGGGCTAGAAGGCTGGGAACAGACGAAGCCCTTGAGGAATATAAAGACAGTAGGAAGGAAAATAAGCAAGGAGTCAGGAGGGCTAAAAGGGTCATGAAAAGTCATTGGCAAACAGGATTAAGGATAATCCCAAGGCTTTTTATACGTATATAAAGAGCAAGAGGGTAACTAGGGAAAGGGTTGGCCCACTCGAGGATAGAGAAGGGAATCTATGTGTGGAGCCAGAGGAAATAGGCGAGGTACTAAATGAGTACTTTGCATCAGTATTCACCAAGGAGAAGGACTTGGTGGATGATGTGTCTAGGGAAGGGAGTGTAGATAGTCTGGGTCATGTCGTTATCAAAAAGGAGGAGGTGTTGGGTGTCTTGAAAAGCATTAAGGTAGATAAGTCCCCAGGGCCTGATGGGATCTACCCCAGAATACTGAGGGAGGCAAGGGAAGAAATTGCTGGGGCCTTAACAGAAATCTTTGCATCCTCATTGGCTACAGGTGAGGTCCCAGAGGACTGGAGAATAGCTAATGTTGTTCCTTTGTTTAAGAAGGGTAGCAAGGATAATCCAGGAAATTATAGGCCGGTGAGTCTTACATCAGTGGTAGGGAAATTATTAGAGAGGATTCTTCAGGACAGGATTTACTCCCATTTGGAAACAAATGAACTTATTAGCGAGAGGCAGCATGGTTTTGTGAAGGGGAGGTCGTGTCTCACTAACTTGATTGAGTTTTTTGAGGAAGTGACGAAGATGATTGATGAAGGAAGGGCAGTGGATGTTATCTATATGGACTTCAGTAAAGCCTTTGACAAGGTCCCTCATGGCAGCCTGGTACAAAAGGTGAAGTCACACAGGATCAGAGGTGAGCTGGCAAGATCGGCAGCACAGTGGCGCAGTGGTTAGCACCACAGCCTCACAGCTGCAGCGACCCGGGTTTGATTCTGGGTACTGCCTGTGCGGAGTTTGCAAGTTCTCCCTGTGTCTGCGTGGGTTTCCTCCGGGTGCTCCGGTTTCCTCCCACAGCCAAAGACTTGCAGGTAGATAGGTAAATTGGCCATTATAAATTGCCCCTAGTATAGGTAGGTGGTAGGGGAAGGTGGGGATGTGGTAGAAATATGGGATAAGTGTAGGATTAGTATAAATGGGTGGTTGATGGTCGGCACAGACTCGGTGGGCTGAAGGGCCTGTTTCAGTGCTGTATCTCGAAATGAAAATGAAAGATGGATACAGAACTGGCTCTGTCACAGAAGGCAGAGGGTAGCAGTGGAAGGGTGCTTTTCTGAATGGAGGGATGTGACTAATGGTGTTCCGCAGGGATCAGTGCTGGGACCTTTGCTGTTTGTAGCATATATAAATGATTTGGAGGAAAACGTAGCTGGTCTGATTAGTAAGTTTGCAGACGACACAAAGGCTGGTGGAGTTGCGGATAGTGATGAGGATTGTCAGAGGATACAGCAGGATATAGATCAGTTGGAGACTTGGGCGGAGAAATGGCAGATGGAGTTTAATCCGGACAAATGTGAGATAATGCATTTTGGAAGGTCTAATGCAGGTGGGAAGTATACAGCAAATGGCAGAACCCTTCGGAGTATTGACAGGCAGACAGATCTGGGAGTACAGGTCCACAGGTTACTGAAAGTGGCAACGCAGGTGGATAAGGTGGTCAAGAAGGCATACGGCATGCTTGCCTTCATCGGTCGGGGCATAGAGTATAAAAATTGGCAAGTCATGCTGCAGCTGTACAGAACTTTAGTTAGGCCACACTTAGAATATTGCGTGCAATTCTGGTCGCCACACTACCAGAAGGACGTGGAGGCTTTGGAGAGGGTACAGAAGAGGTTACCAGGATGTTGCCTGATCTGGAGGGCATTAGCTATGAGGAGAGGTTGGATAAACTCGGATTGTTTTCACTGGAACGATGGAGGTGGAGGGGGCGACATGATAGAGGTTTACAAAGTTATGAGCGGCATGGACAGAGTGGATAGTCAGAAGCTTTTTCCCAGGGTGGAAGAGTCAGTTACTAGGGGGACATAGGTTTAAGGTGAGAGGGGCAAAGTTTAGAGGGGATGTGCGAGTCAAGTTCTTTACACAGAGGGTGGTGAGTGCCTGGAACTTGCTGTGGGGGAGGTGGTGGAAGCAGGTGCGATAGCGACGTTTCAGAGGCATCTTGACAAATACATGAATAGGATGGGAATAGAGGGATACGGTCCCCGGAAGTGCAGAAGGTGTTAGTTTAGGCAGGCATCAAGATCGGCGCAGGCTTGGAGGGCTGAATGACCTGTTCCTGTGCTGTACTGTCCTTTGTTCTTTGTTGTTTGTTATACCCTATACCCCTCACTGTAACACTCTCTGATATACACTCTGAAAAAACATCCATGGCTAAGCAAGGAAGTTAAGAGTAACATAAAGACAAAAACTAAGGCATACCATATTGCAAAGGTCAGTGGCAAACTGGAAGATTGGGAAACTTTTAAAGATCAACAAAGAGTTACTAAAAAAGTAATAAAAAAAGCAAAGGTAAATTATGAAAGAAAACGAGCGCAAAATATAAAAACAGACAGCAAAAGGTTTTATAAATATATAAAAGAGAAGAGAGTAGCTAAAGTGAATGTTGGTCCCTTGGAGGATGAGACTGGGGAGTTAATAGTGGGGAACACAGAAATGGCGGAGACACTAAATCAGTATTTTGCCTCAGTTTGCACGGTGGAGGACACTAGTACCATCCCAATAGTAACAGGTAATGCAGAGGTTATAGAAAGGGAGGAACTTAGAACAATCATCATCACTAGGGAAAAAGTACTGAGCAAACTATTGGGATTGAAGGCAGACAAGTGCCCAGGGCCTGATGGCCGACATCCCAGGGTCTTAAAGGAAGTGGCAGCAGAGATAGTGGATCCATTGGTTATAATATTCCAAAATTCCCTGGATGCGGGAAAGGTTCCAGTGGATCGGAAAAATGCTAATATAACGCCCTTATTCAAAAAGGGAGGGAGACAGAAAGTAGGAAACTATAGACCCATTAGTTTAACATCTGTCGTTGGGAAATTGTTAGAATCCATTATTAAGGAAGTAATAACAGGACATCTAGAAAGTCAAAACGCAATCCACCAGAGTCAGCATGGTTTTATTTTTTTTTATTATTCTTTCATGGGATGTGGGCGTCGCAGGCCAGGCCAGCATTTATTGCCCATCCCTAATTGCCCTTGAACTGAGTGGCTTGCCAGGCCATTTCGAGGGCATGTAAGAGTCAACCACATTACTGTGGATCTGGAGTCACATGTCGGCCAGACCAGGTAAGGACAGGGTAAATAGCGTTTGACTAATTTGCTAGAGTTCTTCAAAGATGCAACAAGCAAATTGGATAATGGGGATCCTGTAGATGTAGTATATCTGGACTTCCAGAAGGCATTTGATAAGGTGCCGCACAAAAGGTTAATACACAAGGTAAGATCACATGGGGTTAGGGGCAATTTATTAGCTTGGATAGGATTGGCTAACCAGCAGAAAATAGAGAGTCAGGATAAATGGGTCCTTTTCTGGTTGGCAAGATGTAACTAGTGGGGTGCCACAGGGTTCAGTCCTCGGGCCCCAACTATTTACAATCTATATTAATGACTTGGATGCAGGGATAGAAGGTACTATAGCCAAATTTGCATATGACACTAAAATAGGTGGGATAGTAAGTTGCAGTAAAAAAATAAGAAATTTACAAATGGATATGGATAGGTGAATGGACCAAAATTTGGCAGATAGAGTTTAACGTGGATAAGGTGCAGTGGTTAGCACTGCAGCCTCACAGCTCCAGCCACCCGGGTCCAGTTCTGGGTACTGCCTGTGTGGAGTTTGCAAGTTCTCCCTGTGACCGCGTGAGTTTTCGCCGGGTGCTCCGGTTTCCTCCCACAGCCAAAGACTTGCAGGTTGATAGGTAAATTGGCCATTGTAAATTGCCCCTAGTGTAGGTAGGTGGTAGGAGAATGATGGGGATGTGGTAGGGAATATGGGGTTAATGTAGGATTAGTATCAGTGGGTGGTTGTTGGTCAGCACAGACTTGGTGGGCCGAATGGCCTGTTTCAGTGCTGTCTCTCTAAATAAAAAAAAGTGTGAGGTTATCCATTTTGGTCGGAAGAATAGAAAGGCAAATTATTATCTAAATGGAGAGAAACTTCAGAGTGTTTCAGTGCAGTGGGATCTGGGTGTCCTTGTGCATGAATCGCAGAAAACTAGTTTGCAGGTACAGCAGGTAATAAGGAAGGCAAATGGAATGTTGGCATTTCGTGCTAAAGGAATAGAGTATAAAAGTAGGGAAGTGTTTCTGCAACTGTACAAGGCATTAGTGAGACCTGGAGTATTGCGCACAGTTTTGGTTCCCTTTCTTGAGGAGGGATGTAGTTGCATTGGAGGCAGTTCAGAGGAGGTTCACTAGATTAATTCCAGAGATGAGGGGTTTGTCTTATGAAGGGAGATTGAGCAGTTTAGGCCTTTACTCTCTGGAGTTTAGAAGAATGAGAGGAGATCTAATTGAGGTTTTAAGATGTTTAAGGGGATTGACAAAGTGGACGTAGAGAGGATGTTTCCTCTTGTGGGGCAATCTAGAACAAGAGGTCATAGTTTTAGGATAAGGGGTAGCAGATTTAAAACAGAGATGAGGAGAAATTACTTCTCTCAAAGAGTTGTGAGTCTGTGGAATTCACTACCCCAGAGTGCGGTGGATGCCGGGTCATTGAGTAAATTTAAGGAGGAGATAGACAGATTTTTAATTAGTAATGGGTTGAAGGGTTATGGAGAACAGGCAGGAAAGTGGAGTTGAGGCCGAGATGAGATCAGCCATGATCGTATTGAATGGCAGAGCAGGCTCGAGGGGCTGAACTGCCTACTCCTGCTCCTAGTTCTTATGTTCTTATACCCTATACCCCTCACTGGAACACACTCTCTGATTGTTTTTTTTATTCGTTGATGAGATGTGGGTGTTGCTGGCCAGGACAGCATTTATTGCCCATCCCTAATTGCCCTTGAGAAGGTGGTGGTGAGTTACCTTCTTGAACCACTGCAGTCCATTTGGGGTAGATATACCCACAGTGCTGTTAGGAAGGGAGTTCCAGGATTTTGACCCAGTGACAGTGAAAGAACGGCGATATAGTTCCAAGTCAGGATGGTGTGTGACTTGGAGGGGAACTTGCAGGTGGTGGTGTTACCATGTATCTGCTGCCCTTGTCCTTCTAGTTGGTAGAGGTTGTGGGTATAGAAGGTGCTGTCTAAGGAGCCTTCGTGAGTTGCTGCAGTGCATCATGTAGATGGTACACACTGCTGCCACTGTGCGTCGGTTGTGGAGGGAGTGGATGTTTGTCGATGGGGTGCCAATCAAGCGGACTGCTTTGTCCTGGATGGTGTCGAGCGTCTTGGAGCTGCACCCATCCAGGCAAATGGAGAGTATTCCATCACACTCCTGACTTGTGCCTTGTAGATGGTGGACAGGCTTTGGGGAGACAGGAAGTGAGTTACTCACCTCAGGATTCCTAGCCTCTCACCTGCTCTTGTAGCCATGGTATTTATATGGCTACTCCAGTTCAGTTTCTGGTCAATGGTAACACCCAGGATGTTGATAGTGGGAGATTCAGCAAATGTAATGCCATTGAATGTCAAGGGGAGATGGTTAGATTCTCTCTTGTTGGAGATGGTCATTGCCTGGCACTTGTATGGCGCAAATCTTACTTACCACTTATCAGCCCAAGCCTGGATATTGTCCAGGTCTTGCTGCATTTCTACACGGACTGCTTCAGTATTTGAGGAGTCACGAGTGGTGCTGAACATTGTGCAATCATCAGCGAACATCCCCACTTCCGACCTTATGATTGAAGGAAGGTCGTTGATGAATCAGCTGAAGATAATTGGATCTAGGACACTACCCTGAGGAACTCCTGCAGTGATGTCCTGGAGCTCAAATGATTGACTTCCAACAACCACAGCCATCTTCCTTTGCACTAGGTCTGACTCCAACCAGCAGAGAGTTTTCCTCCTGATTCCCATTGACTCCAGTTTTGCTAGGGCTCCTTGATGCCATACTCGGTCAAATGCTGCCTTGATGTCAAGGGGTGTCACTCTCACTTCACCTCGGGAGTGCAGCTCTTCTGTCCATATTTGAACCTGGGCTGTAATGAAGTCAGGAGCTGAGTGGCCCTGGCAGAACCCAAACTGAGCGTCACTGAGCAGGTTATTGCTAAACAAGTGCCGCTTGATAGCACTGTCAACAACCCCCTCCATCACTTTACTGATGATCGAGAATAGATTGATAGGATGGTAATTGGCCATGTTGGATTTGTGCTGCCTTTTATGTAGAGGACATACCTGGACAATTTTCCACATTGTTGGGTAGTTGCCAGTGTTGTAGCTGTACTGGAACAGCTTGGCTAGCGGCGCAGCAAGTTCTGGGGCACAGGTCTTCAGTACTATTGCCGGAATATTGTCAGGGCCCATAGCTTTTGCAGTATCCAGTGCCTTCATTCATTTCTTGATATCACGTGGAGTGAATCGAATTGGCTGAAGACTGACATCTGTGATGCTGGGGACTTCAGGAGGGGGCCGAGATGGATCATCAACTCAGCACTTCTGGCTGAAGATTGTTGTAAATGCTTCAGCCTTATCTTTTGCACTGATGTGCTGGGCTCCCCCATCATTGGGAATGGGAATATTTGTGGAGCTACCTCCTCCAGTTAGTTGTTTAATTGTCTACCACCATTCACGGCTGGATGTGGCAGGACTGCAGAGCTTAGATCTGATCTGTTGGGTGGTGGATCGCTTAGCCCTGTCTATCGCAGGCTGCTTATGCTGTTTGGCACGCAAGTAGACCTGGGTTGTAGCTTCACCAGGTTCACACCTCATTTTGAGTTATGCCTGGTGCTACTCCTGGCATGCCCTCCTGCACTATTCATTGAACCTGGCTTGATCCCCCGACTTGATGGTAACGGTAGAGTGGGGGATATGCTGGGCCATGAAGTTACAGATTGTGTTTGAGTACAATTCTGCTGCTGCTGATGGCCCACAGCATCTCATGGTTGCCTAGTTTTGCATTGCTAGATCTGTTTGAAATCTATCCCATTTAGCATGGCGGTAGTGCCACACAACACGATGGAGGGTATCCTCAATGTGCAGACAGGACTTGGTCTCCACATGTGCGGTGGTCATTCCTACCAGTACTGTCATGGACAGATGCATTATTGATAGGCAGATTGGTGAGGACAAGATCAAGTCTGTTTTTCCCTCGTTGGTTCGCTCACCACCTGCGGCAGATCAGGTCTCGCGGCTATGTCCTTTAGGGCTCAGTCAGTAATGGTGCTACTGAGCCACTCTTGATGATGGACATTGAAGTCTCCCACCCGGCATACATTCTGCACCCTTGTTCATGGTGTTCAACATGGAGGAGTACTGATTCATCAGCTGGGGGTGGTGGGTGGTGGTAGATGATAATCAGCAGGAGGTTTCCTTGCCCATGTCTGACCTGATGTCATGAGATTTCGACGTTGAGGACTCCCAGGGCAACTCCCTCCCAACTGTATACCACCTCTGCCGGTGTCTGGGACATTGTCTGTAAGGTATGATTCCGTGAGTATGACTATGTCAGGCTGTTGCTTCACTAGTCTGTGGGACAGCTCTCCCAACTTTGGCACAAGCCCCCAGATGTTAGTAAGGAGGACTTTGCAGGGTCGACAGGGCTGTGTTTGCCATTGTTGATGCCAGGTGTTCCGTCCGGTTTCATTCTTTATTGACTTTGTAGCGGTTTGATACAATTGAGTGGCTTGCTCTGCCGTCTCAGAGGGCAGTTAAGAGTCAACCACATTGCTGTGGGTCTGGAGTTACATGTAGGCCAGTGCAGGTAAGGACAGCAGATTTCCTTCCCTAAAGGACATTAGTGAACCGGATAGGTTTTTACGACCATTGACAATGGTTTCATGGTCATCATCAGATGAGCTTTTAATTCCAGGGTTTTATTAATTGAATTCAAATTCCACCTTTGGCCATGGTGGGATTCAAACCCATGATATACCCTACATCCATCACTGTAACACTCTCTGATATACCCTATACCCCTCAACTGTAACATTCTGATATACCCTCTTCCCCTCATTATAACACTCTGATATACCCTATACCCCACAATGTAATACTCTCTGATATACCCTGTACTCATCACTGTAACACTTTCTGTGATATAATCTATACCCCTCATTGTAACATTCTGATATACCCTGTACCCCTCACTGCAACATTCTGATATACCCTTCACTGTAAAACACTCTCTATACTCTATACTCCTCACTGTAACACTCTCAGATATACCCTACACCCCTCACTGTTACACACTGATATACCCGATACCCCTCTCTGTAAGACTCTCTGATACACCTAACAAGTATCATTGTGCACCAGGAAGTGAATGTTATACTGAGGGAGAGTGAATGTTGCAGGCAGGTTGTGAGGTATATCAGAGTGTGTTACGGTCAGGGAATGGGATATACATTAAGGATATACAGAGTGTTACATTTGAGGGATGAGGGATATATCAGAATGTTTATGCTGAGAGATGTAGAGCATATCAGAGTGTTACATGAAGGTTTCATCAAAGCTGGTGGTCTGCTTCAACAGGGTGTATCAATGTTAAAGTGATAGGTATATTAGAGTGTAACAGTGAGATTGAGTGCAGGAAACTAGTTTCAGTCTATACAGTGAGTCTTCATCCTGAATTTCATTTACTGGATGAAGTAGTAACCAATTTTGTCCTATTATAGGTCAATGCTTTTGCAATTTCCTTGCCATTTATGCATTCATCAGGAAAATTGAAGATCTACAGGGATGGAAATGACACCATGGTGGAATTAGACAGCAGTTTTCAAATCCTGTATTCGAGTGAGCATCGTGTAAATTTAACACTGTCCACCGCCTATTACAACAACACTTGTGGGCTGTGTGGATACTTTAATGGTAATCCTACTGATGACTTCCGTAAAGCCAATGGGAAAGTGACAGAAAATTCTGCAGAATTTGTGGATAATTGGAAGACATTTGCTGATGATATGACATGTAATGGGCAGTGTGAAGAGCTGTACACTGTGTGTACTAATGAGGATTTAATTCTGTATCAAGGAATCTCTTTATGTGGAATAATCAATGATCCCACTAACAGTTCTTTCCTCAATTGTCATGAAGTCGTCAATCCTTCTCCCTTCTTCAGAAGTTGCCTCTATACCATGTGTTTAAACGGTGGGAACATAACTGCCCTTTGCAGCTCCCTGCAGGCTTATGCAGATGCCTGCATTGGTGCCGAGGTCACACAAGCTAACTGGAGAAGCAGCACATTTTGCCGTAAGTTATTCAGAGGAAAAGTGGGTACCATCACACACCCAGTTCCTGTAGCTTTGTACCATTCCATAAATCAATTTCATGAACCTTCACTGCACTATCTCTAAGTCAAGTACACCCTTTGGTAAGGAGATCAAAACTGAACACAGTACTCTAGATGTGGTCTCACCAAAACCCTATTTAACTGTGGCAAGACTTCCTTACTTTTGTACTCCAACTCTGTTGCAACAAAGACTAACATATCTTTTGCTTTCTGAATTACTTGCTGTACCCGCGTGTTAGTTTGATTATTATCTCTCAACTCTCCAAAATGTCCAACAAACTGCTGCTCACAGCATCTGTGGCAGCCCAGAGGTTGGATTTGGATGCAGGACCTGAAGGTATATCTATAAATGTGCCACTCTGGTCACAACCTCTCCAGTATCCATCTGCCAGGGAATGGCAGATCTAGGACCCTACAAGCAGGTGGAGGTCATTGAGATCCTCAAGCCTGCTTTACCATTCAATTAGATCATGTCCTAGATGATCACATCTGCAGGAAGTGTCACCGGCTGCAGAAGCTTAAGCTCCGGGTTTCGGAACTCAAGCAGTGGCTGGAGTCACTGTTGTGCATCCACGAGGCAGAGGACTAAGTGGATAGCACATTTAGAGAGGTGGTCACACCGCAGGTTAGGAACATGCAAGCAGTCTAAGAGAGCCAGGCAGGCAGTGCAGGAGTCCCCTGAGTCTAACTTGCTTGCTAATCGGTTTTCCATTTTGTATACTGGTGAGGGTGATGATTCCTCAGGTGGGTGCAGCCACAGCCAAGTCCGTGGCACCGTTGATGGTTCAGCTGCACAGAAAGGGGGAAGAAGAGTGGAAGAGCAATAATAATAGGGGATTTGAAAGGATATCATGGAGCAGCTGCACGACATCTTTCTGGGGGAAGGTGAACAGCCAGAGATCATGGCCCACATTGGTACCAATGACATAGGCAGGAAGAGGGATGAGGTCCTGAAAGCAGATTTTAGGGAGTTAGGAAGGAAATTGAAAAGCAAGATCAAGAGCAGTAATCTCAGGATTACTCCCAGTGCCACATGCTAGTAAGCGTAGGAATAGGAGGATTGATCGATTGAACACATGGCTGAAAAATTGGTGTACAAGATGGGCGGGCTACACCTTAATAGGATTGGAACTAATATCCTCACAGGGAGATTTGCTAGTGCTGTTGGGGAGGGTTTAAACTAGCTTGTCAGGGGGATGGGAACCTGAAGGGTAGCTCAAATTGGAAAGAAGTAAAGCTGGTAACTTGAGGTGGAAAAGTAGCAAGCGACATTAGAAGGCAGGTGAAACAAAGGTGAGCATTAACTCGGCTTAGAATGCAGAATAATGTCAAGAAGACAAGGTTAAGGGCACTCTACCTGAATGCACACAGAATTCACAACAAGGCACAAAGAGGTAAATGGGTATGATCTAATTGTCACTATGGAAACGTGGTTACAAGGTGACCAAGACTGGGAACTGAATATTCAAAGATATTCGATATTTAGGAAGGACAGGAAAAAAGGAAAAGGAGGTGGTGTTGCACTGATAATAAGGGATGAGATCAGTACAATGAAGTACATTAGTAAGGGAGGATCTCAGATCAGAAGAATAAAATGTGGAATCTGTTTGGGTGGAGCTAAGAAACAGCAAGGGGCAGCAAACATTGGTAGTTGTTTATAGGCCACCAAACAGTAGTGGTAGTGTGGGGCATGGTATTAATCAGGAGATTAGAGAAGCATGTAGCATGGATAATACAGTAATCATGGGTGACTCCAATCTGCACATAAACTGGGTAAACCTAATGAGCATTAATGCTGTGGAGGATGAGTTTCTGGAGTGTGTTAAGGATGGTTTTCTAGAGCAGTATGTTGAGGAACCGACTACAGAATAGGCTATTTTAGATCTAGTATTATGTAATGAGAAAGGGCTAATTAATAATCTTGTAAAAGAACCTTTAGGGATGAGTGACCATAATATGATAGAGCTTTACATTATGCTTGAAAGTGAGGTAGTTCAATCTGAAGCCAGGGTGTTAAATTTGACCAAAGGAAATTATGAAGGTATGAGGGGCAAATTGGCAGAGGTGGATTGGGAAAATACATTAAAAGGTATGACAGTGCATAGACAATGGATAGTCTTCAAAGAATTATTACATAGTTTACAACAACTATACATTCCTTCAAGGCATAAAAACCCCAAACATAAAGGCAGTCAACCGTGGTTAACAAAGGAATTTAAAGATTGTATAAGATTAAGAGAAAAGGCCTATAAAGTTGCCAGAAACAGTAGTCAACCTGAGGATTGGGAGGATTTTAGAATATAGCAAAGGAGGACCAAGAAACTGATAAAGAAAGGGAGAATCGAATATGAATGTCTTCTTCTTCTTTGACCTCCTTGTCTCGGGAGACAATGGGTAAGCGCCTGGAGGTGGTCAGTGGTTTGTGAAGCAGCACCTGGAGTGGCTATAAAGGACAATTCTACAGCGACAGACTCTTCCACAGGTGCTGCAGATAAAATTGATTGTCGGGGCTGTTATACAGTTGGCTCTCCCCTTGCGCTTCTGTCTTTTTTCCTGCCAACTGCTAAGTTTCTTCGACTCGCCACACTTTAGCCCCGCCTTTATGGCTGCCCGCCAGCTCTGGCGATCACTGGCAACTGACTCCCACGACTTGTGATCAATGTCACAGGACTTCATGTCGCGTTTGCAGACATCTTTAAAGCGGAGACATGGACGGCCGGTGGGTCTGATACCAGTGACGAGCTCGCTGTACAATGTGTCCCTGGGGATCCTGCCATCTTCCATACGGCTCACATGGCCAAGCCATCTCAAGCACCTCTGGCTCAGTAGGGTGTATATGCTGGGGATATTGGCCGCCTCGAGGACTTCTGTGTTGGAGATACGGTCCTGCCACCTGATGCCAAGGATTCTCCAGAGGGAGCGAAGATGGAATGAATTGAGACATTGCTCTTGGCTGACATACGTTGTCCAGGCCTCGTTGCCATAGAGCAAGGTACTGAGGACACAGGTTTTTTACACTCGGACTTTTGTGTTCCGTGTCAGTGCGCCATTTTCCCACACTCTCTTGGCCAGTCTGGACATAGCAGTGGAAGCCTTTCCCATGCGCTTGTTGATTTCTGCATCGAGAGACAGGTTACTGGTGATAGTTGAGCCTAGGTAGGTGATCTCTTGAACCACTTCCAGAGCGCGGTCGCCGATATTGATGGATGGAGCATTTCTGACATCCTGTCCCATGATGTTCGTTTTCTTGAGGCTGATGGTTAGGCCAAATTCGTTGCAGGCAGCCGCAATCCTGTCGATGTGTCTCTGCAGACACTCTTCAGTGTGAGATGTTAATGCAGCATCGTCAGCAAAGAGGAGTTCCCTGATGAGGACTTTCCGTACTTTGGTCTTCGTTCTTAGACGGGCAAGGTTGAACAAGCTGCCATCTGATCTTGTGTGGAGGAAAATTCCTTCTTCTGAAGACTTGAACGCATGTGAGAGCAGCAGGGAGAAGAAGATCCCAAACAGTGTAGGTGTGAGAACACAGCCCTGCTTCACGCCACTCAGGATAGGAAAGGGGTCTGATGAGGCGCCACTATGCTGAATTGTGCCTTTCATATTGTCATGGAATGAGGTGATGATACTTAGTAGCTTTGGTGACATCCGATCTTTTCTAGTAGTCTGAAGAGACCACGTCTGCTGATGAGGTCAAAGGCTTTGGTGAGATCAATGAAAGCAACATAGAGGGGAATCTGCTGTTTGCGGCATTTCTCCTGTAGCTGGCGAAAGGAGAACAGCATGTCAATGGTGGATCTCTCTGCTCGAAAGCCACACTGTGTCTCAGGGTAGACACGCTCAGCCTGTTTCTGGAGCCTGTTTAAAGCGACTCAAGCGAAGACTTTCCCCACTATGCTGTGCAGGGAGATTCCACGGTAGTTGTTGCAGTCACCGCGGTCACCCTTGTTCTTACAGAGGGTGATGGTATTGGCATCGCGCATGTCCTGTGGTACTGCTTCCTTGTCCCAGCACAGGTAAAACAGTTCATACAGTGTTGAAAGTATAGCAGGCTTGGCACTCTTGATTATTTCAGGGGTAATGCCGTCCTTCCCAGGGGCTTTTCCGCTGGCTAGAGAATCAATGACATCACTGAGTTCCGATTTTGTTGGCTGTATGTCCAGCTGATCCATGACTGGCAGAGGCTGGGCTGCATTGAGGCCGGTCTCAGTGACAACATTTTACCTGGAGTACAGTTCTAGGTAGTGCTCCACCCAGCGGTCCATTTGCTTGTGTTGGTCAGTGATTGTGTCCCCTGATTTTGATTTGAGGGGGGGGGGGCGATCTTCTTGATGGTTGGCCCAAAAGCTCTCTTAATGCCATCATACATTCCTCTGATGTTTCTGGTGTCAGAGGCCAGCTGACTATGACTGCATAAGTGTTGCCAGTAGTCATTTGCGCAGCGCCTGGCTGTTCTTTGTGCAGCGCTTCTGGCTGCTTCAAGTGCTACAGATGTTAACTCGCTGGGGGCTTTCTTGTAGTTCAGCAGTGCAATGCGCTTAGCGGCAAAAATTATAATGGGGAATAGAGAAATGGCAGAGAAGCTAAATGGTTACTTTGTGTCTGTCTTTACTGAGGAAGATAGAAGTAATCTCCCAGAATTAGAGATCCAAGGGACTAGGGAGAATGAAGAATTGAAGGAAATTAGTATTAGTAAGAAGGTTGTATTGGAGAAATTAAAGGGGCTGAAGGTTGTTAAGTCCTCGGGACCTGATATTCTACATCCCAGAGTGTTGAAAGAGGTAGCTATGGAGATAGTGGATGCATTGGTGATCATCTTCCAAAATTCTATAGATTCTGGAATGTTTCCTGCAGATTGGAATGTGGCAAATGTAACCCCACTATTTAAGAAGGGAGGGAGAGAGAAAACAGGGAACTACAGACCTGTTAGCCTTAAATCAGTTGTAGGGAAAATATTAGAATCTAATTTAAAGGATGTGATAAATGGACATTTGGATAATAATGATCTGATTGGGCATAGTCAACATGGATTTATGAATGGGAAATCATGTTTGACGAACCTGTTGGAGTATTTTTGAGGATGTTACTAACTGAATTGATAAAGGGGAGTTGGTGGACATAGTATACTTGGATCTTCAGAAGGCTTTTGATAAAGTCCCCGCAGGAGGTTGATTAGCAAAATTAAAGCACATGGGATAGGAGGTAATATACTGGCATGGATTAAAGATTGGTTAACAGGCAGAAAACAGAGTAGGAATAAATGGGTCATTCTCACGTTGGCAGGCCGTGAACTAGTGGGGTACCGCAAGGATCAGTGCTTTGGCCCCAGCTGTTCACAATATATATCAATGATTTGGATGTGGGGACCAAATGTAATATTTCCAAGTTCGTGGATGACACAAAACTAGGTGGGAATGTGTAATAAAACAAAGTGCTGGAAATAGTTCTGATGAAAGGTCACAGACCTGAAACATTAACTCTGCTTCTCTCTCCACAGATGCTGCCTGACCTGCTGAGTATTTCCAGCACTTTCTGTTTTTATTTCAGATTTCCAGCAGCTGCAGTATTTTGCTTTTATTTTAGGTGGGAGTGTGTGTTGTGAGGAAGATTCAATACGGTTACAGGGGGATTTGGACAGACTTAATGAGTGGGCAAGAACGTGGCAGATGGAATATAATGTGGAAGAATGTGAGGTTATCCACTTTGGAAGGAGGAATCGATGTGCAGGGTATTTCTTAAATGGTAAGAGATTAGGAAGTGTGGTTGTACAAAGGGACCTGGGTGTCCTCGTCAATAAGTCATTGAAAGCTAACATGCAGGTGCAGCAAGCAATTAAGAAGGCTAATAGTATGTTAACTTTTATCACAAGAGGATTTAAGTACAGGAGTAGTGAAGTCTTGCTTCAATTGTATAGAACCTTGGTTAAACCGTACTTGGAATATTGTGTGCAGTTTTGGCCCCCTTACCTTAGAAAGGATATTGCCATACAGGGAGTGCAACGAAGGTTCACCAGACTTGTTCCTGGGATGACAGGACTGTCCTATGAAGAGAAATTGGGGAAACTGGGCCTGTATTCTCTAGAGTTTCAAAGAATGAGAGGTGATCTCATTGAAACCTACAAAATACTTAAAGGGATAGACAGGGTAGATGCAGCTAAGATGTTTCCCCTGGTTGGGGAGTCTAGAACCAGGGGAAACAATTTCAAAATAAGGGGGAAGCCACTTAGGACCGAGATGAGGAGAAATTTCTTTACTCAGAGGGTTGTGAATCTTTGGAATTCTCTACCCCAGAGGGCTGTGGAAGCTCAGTCATTGAGTATGTTTAAAGTAGAGATTGACAGATTTCTAAATACCAATGACATAAAGAGATACAGGGATAGTGTGGGAAAAAGGCTTTGAAGTGGATGATCAGCCATGCTCGTATTGAATGGTGGAGCAGGCTCGATGGGCTGAATGGCCTACTCCTGCTCCTATTGTTCCTGTGGCTGATCTGTACCTCAAATCCATTTACCCACCTTACCTAATAATAATCTATCGATAGTAGTCTTTGAAAGTTCCAATTGATCAGACCTGGAAAGCTTATGCAGGGGGTAACAGCTCAGCACAGGTCCTTGACCCTCACCTACTGGCAGTTTGTTTCCAGATGTCCATAGGGACTGGTTGTCCTCAGTACCTTGCGCCTATTCTTCATGGTTAACCCAGATAGTGAATTTTGATGGGCTATTCAACATTGGGACATCACTGCCAAGCTAAATGCTGAGGTCCACACATAGAATTATGGATGAATGATCAGTTGATTTTCATCTCCCTTAGCCAGAGTTGTTGGGGTCAACGTCGGAACTTCTGAGGTCAACTAACAGCGCAGAATGGGATGGAATTTGGGCCGTTCCTGATCTTTGTGGATGAATAGACACCAGTTAATATTTCCACCACCGAATCATGAGGAGAACCTTGAAAAGAAGGGTTAAAAAAAAAGTCAGGAACTGCAGGCAAACAGAACCAGTTCCTCTTTAACCAGCAGTGTTTTGTTTTTATTTCCATCAGCTCTGCCGTGCCCAGAGAACAGTCACTTTGCCGAGTGCACTTCCGCCTGCCCAATGACTTGCCGATCCCTGGAGCAGGATCTGGACTGCAACCTCCCCTGCGTGGAGGGCTGTCAATGCGACCAGGGATTTTCCCTAAAGGATGGTCACTGCATCCCAAAGAGCCATTGCGGCTGTGTCTATGAAGGGGTCGAGGTCAACACGAACGAGACCTTCTGGCTGGACAGAGAGTGTCAGATCCGCTGCTACTGTAATGGTTCCGACAATGCAGTGTATTGTGAGAGAGGCTCCTGCCGAGTGGATGAGTTTTGCTCAGATGCGACCGACCTGTATTACTGTGTTCCCCGTACCGAAGCGGTTTGTATTGTGTCTGGCTACAGCCATTACTACACCTTTGACACACTCGCCTATGATCTGCAAAGCACCTGTGCCCACATCATCAGCACCGTGGCCCCCGGGTCCCAACATCTTCCCCACTTCCTGGTCCAAGCCAAGAATCAAGATCGCAACACATCACTTGCCCTGTGGCTCCAGGAGCTGGAAATAAAAGTGCACGGTTACAATATCAGCGCGTCCAAGAGCTACAAACACACGGTGATGGTGAGCGGGGAGGGGGGTGGTCCGGGGGTGGGGTTGGGGGTCGGGGGCTGAGACCCATCCAATATTTGCAGGGAGCTCCCGGCTCTGGGGGCGACCAAAAATATAAGAGAAATGCCTTTCCCCAGAGTGGTGAGAATGTGTCACTCTTTTCCACAGGGAATGTTTGAGGGTGGGCGGGGGAGCTGGATATAAACAGGAGGGAGAAAGGAATAGAGGGAATGTTGAAATAGGGTGAGTTGGGGGTATAAACACTGGCAGGAAGCAGTTGGGCCGAATGGCCTGTGTGTGCTGTAAGTGGATGGAACTGTGTAAAATACTTTGCTAAGAATTGAAATAGTTTATGGAGCAGAGAGAAAGCTGACTGATGCAGCAAGTGGGAATTAGCAACTTCATCAGACAATTATTAAGCAGAGAAACTCTTCCGTCCACAGGTGAACAAGGAGCGGCTTTACCTCCCCCTTCAACTGGGCCGTGACCAGGTCAATCTCTACTCGTTCGGGTTCTACTTGGTTCTGGAAACGGATTTCGGCCTCAAGGTGATGTATGACTGGAACACTTTTCTATCGGTGACACTTCCCAGGAGCTTTGCCGACGCCACGCGTGGTCTGTGCGGCCAGTTCAATGGAGAACCAGCCGATGATCTGCAGACTGCGGAGGGAGGGATTGCAGTAAACCTGCTGGAATTTGCGGAGAGCTGGATGGTTGGCGGAAAGTCCTTCTGTGAGCTGGGTTGCAGTAGAATTTGTCCCTCTTGTGACCAAGTGCTCAGTCTCCCCGTGGACGTGTTGCAACTCTGCGCGTTCATCGTGTCAAAGGACAATATTTTCAGCCGCTGCCACGGGAAGGTCAATCCCACTTTCTTTTACCACAATTGCATTTTCGACTCGTGCATTGACCGTGGAAACCGTCAAACGGCCTGTAACTGGCTTCAGCACTATGGCAGTACATGTCAGGCGCAGGGAGTCTTACTACAGGGCTGGAGAAATATCACAAGCTGCTGTAAGTCACCGAGCTCCTCAATCCGCTTCCAGTTTATCCCCAGTTTATAAACTATTCAATCTCATTAAATGAAGATTCTTTAGCAGTCCCTTCAAACATTTTGTCATTTTTACATAAAATCTCCCGCTGCGGAGGGAGGATCCCAGTCTGTGGCCACAACCCTGGGATATGTACCTGCAGGGAGTCCAATAATTAACATCCTATTATCAAATCGGATTGTGCGTCGGTAGAAGTGTCACTCTGCACCATAGTCTATGTTGTCAGTGGATGGGGAGTTACTGTATGCTGTTATTGATCAGGCAATTTCTCGCTATGATTGGCAGGACTGGACCAATATCCTTGCAGGGAGATTTGCTCGTGCTGTTGGGGAGAGTTTAAACTAGATTGGCAGGGGGATGGAAACCTGAGAGGGAGCTTGGATTGGAGGGAAGCAAAACTGGTAACTTGTGGGAGGTGTGGGAACCAGGAGCAAGTATCAGAGAGGAATACCAAGGTGCACAGAATATTGGAGGAGATAGCGAGCACTAGAGTAGGTGATAGTAAGTTAAAATAAAAGCAAAATACTGCGGATGCTGGAACTCTGAAATAAAAACAAGAAATGTTGGAAATACTCAGCAGGTCTGGCAGCATCTGTGGAGAGAGAAGCAGAGTTAACGTTTCAGGTCAGTGACCCTTCATCAGAACTGGGCGATAGTAAGTTATTAGGTGGGGTCAGAGTAAGGGACAAAGTAATAAAGTCTAAATCAGGGTTAATGTGCATGTATGTGAATGCACGGAGTGTAGTTAATAAGACCGGTGAGGTACAGGCGCAGATTGCCATGTGGAAATATGATGTTGTGGCTATAGAAACATAGAAAATAGGAGCAGGAGTAGGCCATTCGGCCCTTCGAGCCTGCTCGGCCATTCTTTATGATCATGGCTGATCATCCAACTCAGTAACCTGTTCCGGCTTTCGCCCCATATCCTTTGATCCCTTTAGACCCAAGAGCTATATCTAACTCCTTTTTGAAAACATACAATGTTTTGGCCTCAACTGCTTTCTGTGGTAACGAATTCCACAGGCTCACCACTCTCTGGGCGAAGAAATTTCTCCTCATCTCAGTCCTGAAAGATTTACCCTGTATCCTTAGACTATGACCCCTGGTTCTGGACTGCCCCACCATCAGGAACATCCTTCCTGCATCTCCACTGTCAAGTCCTGTTAGAATTTTATAGGTTTCTATGAGATCCCCCCCTCACTCTTCTGAACTCCAGCGAATATAATCCTAACCGACTCGATCTCTCCTCATACGTCAGTACCGCCATCCCAGGAATCAGTCTGGTAAACCTTCGTTGCACTCTCTCTATAGCAAGAACATCCTTCCTCAGATAAGGAGACCAAAACTGCACACAATATTCCAGGTGTGGCCTCACCAAGGCCCTGTATAATTGCAGCAAGACATCCCTGCTCCTGTACTCGAATCATCTCGCTATGAAGGCCAACATATCATTTGCCTTATTTACCGCATGTTGCACTTGCATGCTTACCTTCAGCGACTGGTGTACGAGAACACCCAGGTCTCGCTGCCTATTCCCCTCTCTCATTTTATAACCATTCAGATAATAATCTGCCTTCCTGTTTTTGCTACCAAAGTGGATAACCTCACATTTATGCAGAGTATACTGTATCTGCTATGCATTAGCCCACTCACTCAACTTGTTCAAATCACCTCCTCACAACTCACCCTCCCACCCAGTTTTGTGTCATCTGCAGATTTGGAGATATTACATTTCGTTCCCTGATCTAAATTATTAATGTATATTGTGAATAGCTGGGGTCCTAGCACCGATCTCTGCGGTACCCAACTAGTCACTGCCTGCCATTTGGAAAAAGACCCATTTATCCCTACTCGTTGTTTCCTGTCCACCAACCAATTTTCTATCCATCGCAATACACTACGCCCAATCCCATGCGCTTTAATTTTACATGCTAATCTCTTATGTGGGACTTTGTCGAAAGCCTTTTGAAAGTCCAAATAAACCACATTCACTGGCGCCCCTCATCAACTCTACTAGTTACATTCTTGAAGAATTCTAGTAGATTTGTCAAGCATGATTTCCCTTTTGTAAATCCATGCTGACTCTGCCCGATTCTACCACTGTTCTCCAAGTGCTCTGCTATAAACTCTAGAATTTTCCCCATTACCGACGTCAGGCTGACTGGTTTATAATTCCCTGTTTTCTCTCTACCTCCCTTTTTAAATAGTGGGGTTACATTAGCTACCCTCCAATCTGTAGGAACTGTTCCAGAGTCTATAGAATCTTGGAAGATGACCACTAATGCATCCACTATTTCTAGAGCCACTTCCGTAAGTACTCTGGGATGCATATCATCAGACCCTGGGGATTTATCAGCCTTCAATCCAATCAATTTCCCCAACACCATTTCTCTACTAATGCTGATTTCTTTCAGTTCCTCTCTCTCACTAAGCCCTGTGTTCCCCAACATTTCTGGTATGATATTTGTGTCCTCCTTTGTGAAGACAGAACCAAAGTATGCTTTTAGTTGGTCAGTCATTTCTTTATTCCTGATAATAAATTCCCCTGTTTCTGACTGTAAGGGATCTACATTTGTCTTCACTAATCTTTTTCTCTTCACATACCTATAGAAACTTTTACAGTCAGTTTTTATGTTCCCCGCAAGCTTGCTCTCGTACTCTATCTTCCCCTTCTTAATCAATCCTTTGGTCCTCCTTTGCTGAATTCTAAACTGCTCCCGATCCTCAGGTCTGTTGTTTTTTCTGGCGAATTTATATGCCTCTTCCTTGGATCTAATGCTATTTCTAATTTCCCTTGTAAGCCATGGTTTGGCAACCTTTCCCATTTTACTTTTGCATCAGACAGGGATAAACAATTGTTGCAGTTCATCCATGTGCTCTTTAAATGTTTGCCATTGCCTATCCACTGTCATCCCTTTAAGTAACGTTTCCCAATCCGTCATGGCCAACTTGCACCTCATACCTTCATAGTTTCCTTTACTAAGATTCAGGACCCTTGTCTCAGAATCAACCACGTCACTCTCCATCTCGAAGAAGAATTCTATCATTTTATGGTAGCTCGTCCCCAAGGGGTCTCGCACCACTAGATTGTCAATTATTCCTCTCTCATTACACAATACCCAGTCGAGGATGGCCTGTTCTCTAGTTGGTTCCTCAACATATTGGTTTAGAAAACCATACCGTATACACTCCAAGAATTCCTCCTCTGCGGTATTATGACTAATTTGATTTGCCCAATCTAAATGCAGATTAAAATCACCCATAATTACAGATATTCCATTATCACATGCATCTCTAATTTCCTGTTTAATGCCATTCCCAACATCACCACTACTGTTTGGGGGTCTATATACAAAAGCTAGTTAGGGTGGCACAGTGGTGCAGTGGTTAGCACTGCAGCCTCACAGCTCCTGCAACCTGGGTTTAGTTCTTGGTACTGCCTGTGTGGAGTTTGAAGTTCTCCCTGTGACTGTGTGGGTTTCTGCTGGGTGCTCTGGTTTCCTCCCACACCCAAAGACTTGCAGGTTGATAGGTAAATTGCCCCTAGTGTTGGTAGTGTTCCTTGTTCTTTGTAGGATTAATATAAATGGGTGGTTGTTGGTCAGAACAGACTCAGTGGGCCGAAGGGCTTGTTTCAGTGCTGTATCACTCTATGATAACCCACACTAACATTTTTTGCCCTTAGTGTTTCTCAGCTGTACCCATACAGATTCCACATTGTCAGAGCGAATATTTTTCCTCACTATTGAGTTAATTTCCTCTTTAACCAGCAATACAACTCCACTGCCTTTTGCTTTTTGTCTGTCCTTCCTAAATACTGAATATCCCTGGATGTTCATTTCCCATCCCAGGTCACTCTGCAGCCATGTCTCTGTAACCCCGACTATGTCATACCCATTTACATCTATTTGCGCGATTAATTCATCCACTTTATTGCAAATGCTCCACGCATTAAGGCACAAAGCCTTAAGGCTTGTCTTTTGAACATTACTTACCCTCTTTCCACTATTTTTCACTGTGACCCTGTTTGATTCTGGCCCTTGATTTCTCTGCATATCACTTTTCTTATTCCCCTTACTGTCTTTTGTTCTTGTCTTTGATCCCCCTTCCTCTGACTCCTTGCAATGGTTCCCATCCCCCTGCCATTTTAGTTTAAACCCTCCCCAACCACTCTAGCAAATACTCCCCCCTAGGACATCAGTCCTGGTTCTGCCCAGGTGTAACCCGTCCAGTTTGTAGTGGTCCCACCTCCCCCAGAACCAGTCCCAATGTCCCAGGAATCTAAAACCCTCCCCCTCACACCATCTCTTCAGCCACATATTCATCCGATATATCCTGCTATTTCTATTCTGACTAGCACGTGGCACTGGTAGTAATCCTGAGATCACTACCTTTGACGTCCTGCTTTTCAACTTACTTCCTAGCTCCCTATATTCTGCTTTTAGGACCTCATCCTTTTTTTTACCTATGTCGTTTGTACCAATGTGTACCACGACCACTGGCTGTTAACCCTCCCCCTTCAGAATGTCCTGTAACCGCTCCGAGACATCCTTGACCCTAGCACCAAGGAGGCAACATACTATCCTGGAGTCTCTTTTGCAGCCATAGAAACGCCTATCTATTCCCCTTACAATTGAATCCCCTATTACTATTGCATTCCCACACTTTTTACTGCTCCCCTGTGCAGCAGAGGCAATCGTGGTGCAACGAATTGGGCTGTTGCTGCTTTCCCCTGAGAGGCCATTCCTCCCAACAGTATCCAAAGCAGTATATCTGTTTTGCAGGGGAATAGCCACAGGAGATTCCTGCACTGCCTGCCTAGTCCTCTTGTTCTGCCTGGTGGTCACCCATTCCCCTCCTGCCTGTGAAGTCTGAGCCTGCGGTGTGACCACCTCTCGTGCTATCTATGATACTCTCCGCCTCGTGCATGCTGCACGGTGTCCCCAGCTGCCGCTCCAGCTCCGAAAACCCGGGCTTCCAGGAGCTGCAGCTGGAGACACTTCCTGCACACATGCTGGTCCCGGGCACTGGAAATGTTCCCGGCTTCCGACATGGAGCACGAGGAGCACACCACGGCTTTGAGCTCTCCTGCCATGACTTAACCCTTTAAATTAAATTAAACCTTCTGGAAGATCTTAATGTCCAATAATATCGGTTACTCTAGGGCCCTTTGTCCCTGGTCCTCATTACTACAGAACTCCCTGAAAAAAAACACTACTTACTATATTTGAAATAAACTTTAAACTTTTAAACTTTTCTTACCTGAGATACTTACCCAGCTATTTAGAGCTATTCCCTAACAGCAGTGACTCACCAACCAATCAGCTTGCAGCTCTGCTGTGACGTCACTGCTTGTTTTTTTTTGCTCCTCTCAGCTCTGGAAGGTCAGAGGCCAATAACAGAGACCTGGCTCAAAGAAGGGCAGGACTGGGTGTTAAATATTCCTGGATACAAGGTGTTCAGGAAAGATAGGAAAAGGAAAAAAGGGGGAGGGGTGACAGTATTGATTAAGGAGAGCACTGCAGTGCTAGAGAAAAAGGATGTCCCAGAGGGGTCGAGGACAGAATTGATTCGGCTAGAGATAAGGAACAAAAAAGGTGCGGTTACATTGCTCGGTGTTGTCTATAGGCCACCAGCTAGTGGGAAGGACGTGGAGGAACAAATTTGCAAGGAAATTACAGAGAGGTGCAAAAAATATAGGGTTGTTATAATGGGGGACTTTAATTATCCAAATATAGACTGAGGTAATAGTAGTGTAAAGGGCAGTGAGGGGCAAGAGTTCCTACAGTGTATTCAGGAAAATTATCTACAACAGTATGTTGCTAGTCCAATGAGAAAGGAGGCACTGCTAGACCCGGTTCTTGGGAATGAGGTGGGCCAAGTGGTCAAGTGTCAGTAGAAGAGCATTTAGGGGATAGTGATCATCGTATCATCAAGTTTCGGCTGACTATGGAAAAGGACAAAGTACAATCCAGGGTAAGAATAATTAACTGGGGGAAGGCAAACTTCAATGGGGTAAGAATGGAGCTGGGATGAATAAATTGGAGTCAAAAGCTGGCAGGAAAACTGAAAGCTGAACAATGGGCTCGCTTCAGAGAAGAGATAGTTTGGACACAGTCAAGGTATGTTCGCTCGAAGAGGAAAAGTAGGCCAAACAAATCCAGAGCTCCATGGTAGATTAAGGCAAAGAAGAAAAAGTGTGCTTATGACAGATGCCAGGTAGAAAATACTATTGAGAACCAGGCTGAATATAGAAGGTCCAGAGAGGAAGTGAAAAAGCAAATAAGAGAAGCAAAGAGAGAGCGTGAAAAGAGACTGGCAGCTAACATTAAAGGAAACCAAAGTTTCCTTTAAGCATATAAATACTAAAAGGGTGGTGAAAGGAAGAGTGGGGCAGATTAGGGACCAGAAAGAGGATTTACACATGGTGGCAGAGGGCATAGCTGAGGTATTAAATGAATACTTTGCATCTGTCTTTACCAAGGAAGAAGATGCAACCCAGGCAATGTTGAAAGAGGAGGTAATTCAGACACTAGAGGGGTTTAAAATTGATAGAGGAAGTATTAGATAGGCTGTCTGTACTTAAAGTGGATAAGGCACCAGGACCTGGGGAGGCGGTGGTGTACTGGTAATGTCACTGGACTAGTAACTCAGAGACCCAGTGTATTGCTCTGGAGACTGGGTTTGAATCCCACCACAGCAGATGGTGGAATTTGAATCCAATTAATAAATCTGGAATTTAAAAAGCTACTCTAATGATGGCCATGAAACCATTGTCAATTGTTGTAAAAAACCATCTGGTTCACTAATGTCTTTTCCTTTAGGGAAGGAAATCTGCTGTCCTTACCTGGTCTGGCCTACATGTGACTCCAGACCCACAGTAATGTGGTTGACTCTTACATGCCCTCGAAATGGCCTAGCAAGCCACTCAGTTCAAGGGCAATTAGGGATGGGCAGTAAATGCTGGCCTGGCCTGCGACGCCCACATCCCATGAAAGAATATTTTAAAAAAGGACCAGATGAGATGCATCCAAGGAGACTGAGGGAAGTGAGGGTGGAAGTCGCAGAGGCACTGGTCATAATTTTTCAGTCTTCCTTAGATGCGGGGTTGGTGCCAGAGGACTGGAGAATTGCAAATGTTACACCCTTGTTCAAAAAAGGGTGTAAAGATAAGCTCAGCAACTACAGGCCAGTCAGTTTAACTTCAGTGGTGGGAAAACTTCCAGAAAAAATAATTTGGGACAATGTGAGTTAATTAAGGAAAGCCAGCATGGATTTCTTAAGGACAAATCATGTTTAACTAACTTGCTGGAGTTTTTTGAGGAGGTAACAGAGAGGGTAGATGAGGGTAATGCTGTTGATGTGGTGTACATGGATTTTCAAAAGGCATTTGATACAGTGCCACACAACAGACTTGTGAGCAAACTTGTAGCTCATGGAATAAAAGGGATGGTAGCAACATGGATACGGAATTGGCTGAGTGACAGGAAACAAAGATAAGTATGTACCTGTCAGGCAGGGAGGAAGTTGTCGAGCGAGGGAGCCGTGGTTTACTCAAGAAGTTGAAGCGCTTGTCAAGAGGAAGAGGGCGGCTTATGTTAGGATGAGACGTGAAGGCTCAGTTAGGGCGCTTGAGAGTTACAAGCTAGCCAGGAAGGATCTAAAGGGAGGGCTAAGAAGAGCAAGGAGAGGACACGAGAAGTCATTGGCGGATAGGATCAAAGAAAACCCTAAGGCTTTCTATAGGTAATTCAGGAATAAAAGAATGACTAGAGTTAGATTAGGGCCAATCAAGGATAGTAGTGGGAAGTTGTGTGCGGAATCAGAGGAGATAGGGGAAGCGTTAAATGAATATTTTTCGTCAGTATTTACAGTAGAGAAAGAAAATGTTGTCGAGGAGAATACTGAGATTCAGGCTACTAGGCTAGATGGGATTGAGGTTCACAAGGAGGAGGTGTTAGCAATTTTGGAAAGTGTGAAAATAGATAAGTCCCCTGGGCCAGATGGGATATATCCTAGGATTCTCTGGGAAGCTAGGGAGGAGTTTGCAGAGCCTTTGTCCTTGATCTTTATGTCATCATTGTCGACAGGAATAGTGCCGGAAGACTGGAGGATAGCAAATGTTGTCCCCTTGTTCAAGAAGGGGAGTAGAGACAGCCCTGGCAATTATAGACCTGTGAGCCTTACTTCGGTTGTGGGTAAAATGTTGGAAAAGGTTATAAGAGACAGGATTTATAATCATCTTGAAAAGAATAAGTTCATTAGCGATAGTCAGCACGGTTTTGTGACGGGTAGGTCGTGCCTCACAAACCTTATTGAGTTTTTCGAGAAGGTGACCAAACAGGTGGATGAGGGTAAAGCAGTGGATGTGGTGTATATGGATTTCAGTAAGGCTTTTGATAAGGTTCCCCATGGTAGGCTATTGCAGAAAATATGGAAGTATGGGGTTGAAGGTGATTTAGAGATTTGGATCAGAAATTGGCTAGCTGAAAGAAGACAGAGGGTGGTGGTTGATGGCAAATGTTCATCCTGGAGTTTAGTTACTAGTGGTGTACCGCAGGGATCTGTTTTGGGGCCACTGCTGTTTGTCATTTTTATAAATGACCTGGAAGAGGGTGTAGAAGGGTGGGTTAGTAAATTTGCGGATGACACGAAGATCGGTGGAGTTGTGGATAGTGCCGAAGGATGTTGTCGGGTACAGAGGGACATAGATAGGCTGCAGAGCTGGGCTGAGAGATGGCAAATGGAGTTTAATGCGGAAAAGTGCGAGGTGATTCACTTTGGAAGGTGTAACAGGAATGCAGAGTACTGGGCTAATGGGAAGATTCTTGGTAGTGTAGATGAACAGAGAGATCTTGGTGTCCAGGTACATAAATCCCTGAAGGTTGCTACCCAGGTTAATAGGGCTGTTAAGAAGGCATATGGTGTGTTAGCTTTTATTAGTAGGGGGATCGAGTTTCGGAGCCACGATGTCATGCTGCAGCTGTACAAAACTCTGGTGAGACCGCACCTGGAGTATTGCGTGCAGTTCTGGTCACCGCATTATAGGAAGGATGTGGAAGCTATGGAAAGGGTGCAGAGGAGATTTACTCGGATGTTGCCTGGTATGGAGGGAAGGTCTTACGAGTAAAGGCTGAGGGACTTGAGGTTGTTTTCGTTGGAGAGAAGGAGGAGGAGAGGTGACTTAATAGAGACATATGAGATAATCAGAGGGTTGGATAGGGTGGATAGTGAGAGTCTTTTTCCTTGGATGATGATGGCAAACACGAGGGGACATAGCTTTAAGTTGAGGGGTGAAAGATATAGGACAGATGTCAGAGGTAGTTTCTTTACTCAGAGAGTAGTAGGGGCGTGGAACGCCCTGCCTGCAGCAGTAGTAGACTCGCCAACTTTAAGGGCATTTAAGTGGTCATTGGATAGACATATGGATGAAAATGGAATAGTGTAGGTCAGATGGTTTCACAGGTCGGCGCAACATCGAGGGCCGAAGGGCCTGTACTGCGCTGTAATGTTCTAATAATGTTCTAATTCTAAAAAAAGATACAATTCTAAAATGGGGGTGCAGGAGCAGAGGGACCTGAGGGTATATGTGCACAAATCATTGAAGGTGGCAGGCAGGTTGAGAAGGAGGTTAATCAGGGGAGACGGTGGTTCAGTGGTAATGTCATTGGACTAGTAATCCAGAGGCCCAGGCTAATGCCCTGGGACACAGGTTCAAATCCCACCATGGCAGCTGGTGGAATTTACATTCAATTAATTAATAAATGTAATTAATTTTAAAAATCTGGAATCCGAAGCTAGTAATGGTGTCATGAAACTATCCATTGTTGTCAAAACCCATCTGGTTCATTAATGTGCTTTAGGGAAGGAAATTTGCAGTCTTTATTCCAGACCCACAGCAATGTAGTTGACTCTTAACTGCCCCCTGAAATGGCCTAACAAGCCACTCAGTTCAAGGGCAGTTAGGGATGGACAACAAATGCTGGCCTTGCCAGTGATGCCCACAATCCATGAATGATGGCGTTGAAGTAGACACACTTTAAACCAGGTTCTTGCTTGCCAGTGCCCTCTTGCGTCCTTGTAACCTTATCCCTGACCTCACTACTCTCAACATCCTGTACACTGGCACTACATTTTAGGTTCCCATTCCCCTGCTGAATTAGTTTAAACCTCCCCGAAGAGCACTAGCAAATCTCCCCCCCAGGATATTGGTACCCCTCTGGTTCAGGTGAAGACCATCACCTGAAGACCATAAAGACCATCCTTTATTTTATATTGCCTCTCCTTGTTCTTCCTTCCAAAACGTATCACTTTACACATCTCTGCATTAAATTTCATCTGCCATGTGTCCACCCATTGCACTAGCTTGTCTATGTCCTCTTGAAGTCTACCTCTATCCTCTTTGCACTTCACAATACTTGATTGAGGATACCTTATCCTGTTACTCGATGGGAAAATACAATTTGAAAGAGTCAATATTGGACTGGAATTTATACTGGGTGGAGATTACTCTGCACTGTTATTGGCTGGGAAGGTTATTCTTACTGTTCCGATGAAGGGTCACTGACCCGAAACGTTAACTCTGCTTCTCTTTCCACAGATGCTGCCAGACCTGCTGAGTGGTTCTAGCATTTCTTGTTTTTATTTCAGATTTCCAGCATCCGCAGTATTTTGCTTTTATTCTTACTGTTATTGGATAAATGTGATACTGTACTGTTTGGGGCATTACTCTATTTTGTTATGGTATCAGATCAGAGTAAGTGAAGATTTTTGTGACATTGTTTAGTTTCCTTACAGTCATTGGATGGACATCATACCTAGTGTTCATTTGTGTTTAATCCAAGGGTGTTGGGAGGTTGTTCAGCCTCTGCTATTGCAAAATGAGATGCTTGGTGGTATTGTTTTGTTACTGCAATGTTAACTCCACACTATTGTTGGATGTTGATGGGTTTAAATATTTTATGCAAATTTATAGCTAACAGACTATGCCTTGTCTTTGGAATATAATCCTTCAACCTTTTGGCTAGGAATTTGGGTCTGAATAGTGTTCAGTTTGTTTCAAGTAATGAATTAATGAGAATATGGTGCATTTAAATCATATATTGTGGGCCACGTTTAGTAAAGTTACATAAATGCTTCTGAGGAGGCAGTCAATTAAGGTGATACATTAATAGAAGTATTTCAGAGGCAATGAAATGAAATTCATGGAATGAAAAGGAAAATGACCATATAATAGCGAATTTGTTTTTTGGTAATTGGTTCCCATTTGATCTCTTCCCCCACAGTGATCACATGTCCTACAAATAGTCACTATGAGAACTGTATGTCTGTGTGCCAACCGGGGTGTGCCGCCTTCAAAACCCACCAGGACTGTAATCATTATTGTTTGGAGGGCTGTCAATGTAATGATGGCTTTCTGTTCAATGGGAGAATGTGCATCCTGCCCCAGGACTGCGGCTGTCTGGCGGATGACAAATACTACGAGGTATGTTAACTATAGAACCATAGAAAAGTTGTGGCACAGAAGGAGGCCATTCAGTCCATTGTGTCTGTGCCGGCTGAAAAAAACTAGCCGCTCAATCTAATCCCACCTTCCAGCACCTGGTCCGTAGCCTTGCAGGTTACAGCAGTTCAGGTACAGGTCCCAGGTACCTATTTTAAATGAGATGAGAGTTTCTGCCTCCACCACCGATCCAGGCAGTGAATTCCAGACACCCACCACCCTCTGGGTGAATAAGTTTTTCCTCATGTCACCTCTAATCCTTCCACCAATCACCTTAAATCTTTGTCCCCTGGTAATTGACCTCTCCGCTAGGGGAAACAGGTCCTTCCTGTCTACACTAACTAGGCCCCTCATAATTTTGTACACCACAATTAAGTCACCCCTCAGCCTCCTCTGTTCTAAGAAAACAACCCTAGCCGATCCAATCTTCCCTCGTAGCTGCAACTTTCAAGCCCTGGCAACATTTTTGTAAATCTCCTCTGCACTCTCTCCAGAGCAATTATGTCCTTCCTGTAATGTGGTGACCAGAACTGTACACAATACTCCAGCTGTGACCTAACCAGTGTTTTATACAGTTTCAGCTTTACATCCCTGCTTTTGTATTCTATGTCTCGGCCACCATATGCCTTTTTCACCACTCTATCTACCTGTCCTGCCACCTTCAGGGTCCAAAGTCTCTCACTTCTTCTACCTCTCTCAATATCCTCCTGTTTATTGTGTATTCCCTCGCCTTGTTTGCCCTCCCCAAATGCATTACCTCACACTTCTCTGGATTGAATTCCATTTGCCACTTTTCCACCCACTCAACCAAACCATTGATATCATTCTGGAGTCTACAGCTATCCTCTTCACTATCAACTACACGGCCAATTTTTGTGTTGTCTGCAAATTTTCCAATCATGCCTCCCACATTTAAGTCCAAATCATTAATATATATCACAAACAGCAAGGGACCCAGCACTGAGCCCTGTAGAACGCCACTGGAAACAGCTTTCCATTCACAAAAACATCCGTCGATTACTATCCTTTGTTTCCTGTCACTGAGCCAATTTTGGATCCAACTTGCCACATTCCCCTGTATCCCATGGGCTTTTATTTTTCTGACCAGTCTGCCATGCTGGACCTTATCAAATGTCTTACTAAAATCTATGTAGATCACATCCACTGCACTACCCTCATCAATCCTCCTTGTTACTTCCTCAAAAAATTCAAAAGTTAGTTAGACATGACCTTCCCTTAACAAATCCATGCTGCCTATCCCTGATAATTCCGTGCCTTTCCAAGTGGCAGTTTATTCTATCTCAGTATGTTGGAAAGTTCTGCCGAAACTGAACCTCAGTTCATCACCTTTGCCGACAGTGATAAAATTAGTTGAGTTATACAACACAGAAACAGGCCTTTTCGGCCCATCATGTCTGTGCTGGCCATCAAGCACTATCTATTCTAATCCCATTTTCCAGCACTTGGCCTATAGCCTTGTATGTTATGGCATTTCAAGTGCTCATCTAAATACTTCTTAAATTTTGTGAGGGTTCCTGCCTCTATCACCCCTTCAGGCACTGCGTTCCAGATTCCAACCACCCTCTGGGTGAAAAAGTTTTTCCTCAGATCCCCGCTAAATCTCCTGCCCCTTATTTAAATCTATGCCCCCTGGTTATTGACACCTCTGCTAAGGGAAAAAGTTTCTTCCTATCTATGCCCCTCATAATTTTGTATACCTCAATCAGGTCCCCCCTCAGCCTTCTCTGCTCTAAGGAAAACAACCCTAGCCTATCCAGTCTCTCTTCATAGCTGAAATGCTCCAGCCCAGGAAACATCCTGGTGAATCTTCTCTGCACCCTCTCCAGTGCAATCACATCCTTCCTATAGTGTGGTGACCAGAACTGTACACAGTACTCCAGCTGTGGCCTAACTAGCATTTTATACAGCTCCATCATAACCTCCCTGCTCTTATATTCTATGCCTTGGCTAATAAGGACAAGTATCCCATATGCCTTCCTAACCATTGTCAATTGATAATTTAAAATCTGAAATTAATAGATTTTTGTTAGGCTAATGTATTAGGGGATACAGAACCAAGGTGGGTAAATTGAATTAAGATGTGGATCAGCCATGGTCTAACTGAATGCCAGAACAGGCTGAAGGGACTGAGTGACATCCTCCTGTTCCTAGGATTGGTTAGGCTGAAAACAATAGAAATCGTTTCTTTCTGCACTGTTTGACAACCCTTATAACTAGGATCAGTGAGGAGCATTCCATTTCTCATTGCTTTGGGTATTGAAGCTAATGTGGGTTCTCTGCTTGTTCCAGGAGTTGGGTTGTTAGTTGGGTTTGGTTTTCCTGAAAATGTTTGTCTTTTTCAGCCAGGACAGTTTTTCTGGAACACCAACTGCTCTAAACACTGTCGGTGCATGGGACGCAATATGATCCAGTGCGACTCTCGTCAGTGCAAGAGCGAGGAATCATGCTCACTCCGCAATGGAATCCGGGGCTGTTACAGTAATAAAGGCTCTTACTGCATTGCTGCTGGTGGAGGCATATTCCAGACCTTTGATGGGGCCTTCCTGCGATTTCCTGCTGCCTGCTCATTTGTCCTGTCCACAATCTGTCACAAACTTCCAGACATCTCCTTCCAACTGATTGTAAACTTTGATAAATGGAGTATGCCCAACATGACTGTGATCTCTCCTGTTTATCTTTATATCAACGAGGAACAGATTCTCATCTCAGGCAATACGGTGCAGGTAAACCCTCGCCTTCCTTCATCTTCGCTTTTGTTCCCTCTCTTATTCTCTTACATTCAATCTCTCTCAGATTCATTCCCTCCTACATTCATTGCTCTATCTTCCACACTGATTTTATTTCACATTTATTCTTGCTCTGTGACATTTATTTCTTATCTCGTTCACCTTCATTCCTTATCTCAAATTCCTTTTCTCTCAAACATTTATTTTATTCGTTCCTACACATTAATGCATGCGTCACATACCTTCTCTCTCTTCCATTCATTCTTACTTCCAGCCATGGCTCAGTGGGGTAGCACTCTCCTCTCTGAATCAGAGAGATGTGGTCTGAACCCCACTCCAAAGACTTGAGCACAATCTAGGCTGACAATCCCAATGCAGTACTGAGGGAGTGCTGTGTTGTCAGAGGTACCAATGTTCAGATGAGATGTTAAAGTAAGATCCCGTGCGTCCTCTCAGGTGGATGTAAAAGATCCCACAGCAATATTGAGAAAACAGCAAGGGCATTCTCCCTGGTGTCTTGGCCAATACATATCCCTTAGCCAACATCACTAAAACATATTATCTGGTCATTATCATATTGCTGTTTGTGGGAGCTTGCTGTGTGCAAAATTGTCTGCCTTGTTTCCTACACTGCAATAGTCAAAAGTACTTAATTGGTTGTAAAGTACTTTGGAACATCCTGAAGTCATACAACCATATGAATTAGGAGCAGTAGTAGGCCATTCGGCCCATCAAGCCTGCTCCACCATTCAGTAAGATCATGGCTATTCTGTTTCTGTCTCAAATTCTACACTCCCATCTACCCCAATAACCCTTGATTCCCTTGCCTAGCAAGAATTTATCTACCTCTGTCTTAAAAATATTCAATGACTCCGCCTCCACCACATTCTGAGGCAGAGAGTTCCAAAGTCGCACAACCCCCTGAGAGAAGAAATTTCTTCTCATCTCTGTCCTAAAAGGACGACCCCTAATTTTAAAACAGTGCCCCCTAGTTTTGGACTCACCCACAAGAGGAAACATCCTTTCCACATCCACCCTGTCAAGACCATTCAGGATCTTATAAACTTCAATCTAGTCTCCCCTCACTCTTCTAAACTGCAGTGAAAACAAGCCCAGTCTGTCCAACCTTTCCTCATAAGACAAACCGCTCATTCCAGGTATCAATCTAGTAAACCTCCTCTGAACCACCTCCAATGCAGTAACATCCTTAAATAAGGAGACCAAAACTACACACAGTATTGGAGATGTGGTCTCACCAATGCCCTGTATAATTGAAGCATAACATCCTTTTATTTTCAATTCCTCTCTTAATAAAGGATAGCATTCCATTAGCCTTCTTTATTACTTGCTGTACCTGCATACTAACCTTTTGTGACTCCTGCACTAGAACACTTCGTTCCCTCTGCACCTCGGGATTCTGCAGTCATTCTCTATTTAAGTAATTCTCTGCTTTTTTATTCTTCCTGCCAAAGTGAACAACTTCACATTTTCTCACATTATACTCCATCTGCCCAATTTTTTGCCCACTCACTCAACCTATCTATGTTGGTCTGCAACCTCCTTATGTCCTGTTCACAACATACTTTCCTACCTGTCTTAGTGTCATCTGCAAATTTAGCAACCATGCCATCACTCCCCTCATCTCAGTCATTGATATAAATTGTAAAATGTTGAGGCCCCAACACAGACCCCTGCGGGACTCCACTCGTCACATCCTGCCAATCAGGAATGGACCCATTTATGCATATTCTCTGTTTTCTGCCAGCCAACCAATTTTCTATCCATGCTAATATGTTACCCCCTACACTGTGAGCTCCTACTTTGTGCAATAACCTTTTATGTGGCACCTTGTCAAATGCCTTCTGGTAATCCAAGTACAATACGTCGACGGGCTCCCATTTATCCACAGCACATGTCACTCCTTCAAAGAACTTTCTTTTAAAATCCTTTTCATCCCTCATCACTAAGGCTACTTATCCTCCTCTACCATTTCCCTATCTTGTCAGTAGATCTTATGATTTTACTTAGATCGGCTGAGAGCGCAAATAGTAATAAATAAGTACGATCTGATAGCCCTTACAGAGACATGGCTGCAGGACGACATAGATTGGGACCTGAATATTGAAGGGTACATGGCATTTAGGAAGGACAGGAAGCTAGGAAGGGTAGGGGTAGCTCTGTTAATTAATGATGTTATTAGTGTAATAGAGAGGGATGACCTAATTTCAGTAGACCAGGATGTAGAAGCAGTTTGGGTGGAGATGAGAAATCATAAAGGCAAGCAGTCACTTGTGGGAGTGGTGTACAGGCCACCGAACATTGACCACACTGTAGGACGGGGTATAAAGGAAGAAATAATGGCAGCTTGTCAGAAAGGTACAGCAATAATTATGGGAGATTTTAACCTACGCATAGACTGGAAAAATGGGCAGAGGTAGCCTTGATGAGGAGTACATAGAATGTTTTCGGGATAATTTCTTGGAACAATATGTTCTGGAGCCAACCAGAGAGCAGGCTATACTAGAGTTAAGGCACCCCTAGGTAGCAGCGATCATAATATGATTGAATTTTACATTCAGTTTGAGGTAGAGAAGAGTGGGTCCAAGACTAGTATTTTAAACTTAAATAAGGGTAATTATGAGAGCATGAAAGCAGAGCTGGCGAAAGTGAACGAGCAAATCAGGTTAAGGGATAGGTCAATTCAGATGCAGTGGCAGACATTTAAGGGGATATTTCAGAATACACAAAATAGATACATTTCAATGAGAAAGAAAAATTCCAAGGGTGGGACCCACCATCTGTGTTAACTAAAACAGTTAAAGATAGTATTAGACTTAAAGATAAAGCATATAATTGCGCAAAGATGGGAGGCAGGTCAGAAGATTGGACAGAATATAAAAAACAGCAAAGAATGACTAAAAGACTGATAAGGAAGGTAAAATTAGAGTACAAGAGAAAGCTAGCTAGAAATATAAAGATAGATAGTAAGAGTTTCTCTAGATATTTAAAAAAGAAAAGAGTTAACAAAGTGAACGTTGGTCATATAAAAAGTGAATCTAGGGAAATAATAATGAATAATAAGGAGATGGCAGATGAATTGAACAGATATTTTGCATCGATCTTCACTATTGAGGATACAAGTAACATCCCAGTATTAGCTGTAAGTCAGGAAATGGAAGGGAGGGAGGAACTCAAGAAAATTACAATCACCAGGGAAGTGGCACTGAACAAATTGTTGGAGCTGCGGTCTGACAAGTCCCCGGGTCCTGATGGACTTCATACTAGGGTGTTAAAAGAAGTGGCTAGTGAGATAGTTGATTCATTAGTTTTAATTTTCTAAAACTCCCTCGATTCGGGGAAGTTTCTGTTGGAAAATAGCGAATCTAACTCCTTTATTCAAAAAGGGAGGGAGACAGAAAGCAGGAAACTACAGGCCAGTTAGCTTAACATCTGTCTTAGGGAAAATGTTCGAAGCTATTATTAAAGATGTTATAGCAGGGCATTTAGAAAAATTCAAGGTAATCAGGCAGAGTCAACATGGTTTTGTGAAAGGAAAATCATGTTTAACCAATTTATTGGAGTTCTTTGAGGGAGTTACATGTGCTGTGGATGTATTACACTTAGATTTCCAGAAGGCATTTGATAAGGTGCCACATCAAAGGTTATTGCAGAAAATAAAAGTTCATGGTGTAGGGGGTAACATATTGGCATGGATAGAAGATTGGTTAGCTAACAGGAAACCGAGAAGGCATAAATGGGTCATTTTCTGGTTGGCAAGATGTAACGAGTGGTGTGTCACAGGGATCTGTGCTGGGGTCTCAACTTTTTACAATTTATATAAATGACTTAGATGAAGGGACTGAAGGTATGGTTGCTTAATTTGCTGATAACACAAAGATAGGTAGGAAAGTAACTTGTGAAGAGGATATAAGGAGGCTACAAAGGGATATAGATAGGTTAAGTGAGTGGGAAAAGACCTGGCAAATGGAGTATAATGTGGAAATGTGTGAAATTGTCCACTTTGGTAGGAAGAATAAAAAAGAAGTATATTATCTAAATGGTGAGAGATTGCAGAGTTCTGAGACGCAGAGGGATCTGGGTGTCCGAGTGCATGAATCTTAAAAGGTTAGTATGCAGGTACAGTGCGTAATTAGGAAAGAATGTTATTGTTTATCGCAAGGGGAATTGAATACAAAAGCAAGAGAGATTATGCTTCAGCTATACAGGGCAATGGTGAGACCACACCTGGAGTACTGTGTACAGTACTGGACTCCTTATTTAAGGAAGGATGTAAATGCATTGGAGGCAGTACAGAGAAGGTTTACCAGACTAATACTTGGAATGGGCGGGTTGTCTTACGAGGAAAGGTTGGACAGGCTAGGCTTGTATCCACTGGAATTTAGAAGAGTAAGAGGCGACTTGATTGAAACAGAAGATCCTGAGGGGTCTTGACAGGGTGGATGTGGAAAGGATGTTTACCCTTGTGGGAGAATCTCGAAGTAAGGGTCACTGTTTAAAAATAAGGAGTCGCCCATTTAAGACAGAGATGAGGAGAAATTTTTTCTCTCAGAGGGTCCTGAGTCTTTGGAATTCTCTTCCTCAAAAGGCAGTGGAAGCAGAGTCTTTGAATATTTTTAAGGCAGAGGTAGATAGATTCTTGATAAGCAACGGGGTGAAAGGTTATCGGGGGGTAGGTGGAAATGTGGAATAATCAGTTCAGCCATGAACGTATTGAATGGCAGGGCAGGCTCGAAGGGCCGAGTGGCCTACTCCAGCTCCTAATTCGTATGTTCGTAAGCACAATAAAGCTCACCTCTTTCTTTGTTAAACTCAAGAAAGCCTGTCTGATTGGTTCCTTTTTCTGATCATAGCACGTAAATACTTAAACACTCACTGAATTGGCAAGTATATCCACTTTAAAAAAAGAAATAAACTTGTTGTGGTCAAACAAGGAGAGGGACAGGAAGGGAACCCTTTGACCCCTCCTAACCTGATTGTAACGCTCTGTCACATTCTTTCTCTGCCACTTTAAGGTCCTCTTTCATGTTGTCTCAAATTTATTAATTAATTCTCACTCTCATATATTCACTCTCAATCAATCTCATTCATTTTGTTCTCTGTCTTACATTGAGAGGGAGAATCAGCAAAAGAATCAATCATTATTTTGATCATCTCCATTCTCTCTCACATTTATTGTACTTCTCATTTATTCTCTCTCCCCTTCATTCACTTTCACAATTATTCTCACTCACATCCTCTATCTGTCTCTCCCTTTCTCATTCATTTGCTCTGCTCTGTGTCTCTGTGTCTATTTTATTTTATTTTTATTTTTTTTTATTTAGAGATACAACACTGAAACAGGCCCTTCGGCCCACCGAGTCTGTGCCGACCAACAACCACCCATTTATACTAACCCTACAGTAATCCCATATTTCCCTATCACCTACCTATACTAGGGGCAATTTACAACAGCCAATTTACCTATCACCTGCAAGTCTTTTGGATGTGGGAGGAAACCGGAGCACCCGGCGAAAACCCACGCAGACACAGGGAGAACTTGCAAACTCCGCACAGGCAGTTCCCAGAATTGAACCCGGGTCCCTGGAGCTGTGAGGCTGCGGTGCTAACCACTGCGTCACTGTGCCGCCCATACGCCACTGTGTATTTCTCTACTGTCCCTAATTCTCTGCCTAGCTCTCCCCTCTCTCTGTGATGTGATCTCTCCTTAAATTCTTTGGCATGGTTTATTTAATGACAATATCCTCTGAATTTCATCTGTAGTCTGGTAATATTCCTTTCTGGGGTAACTATTCCTTTGGTTACTATAGTGATCTGGTAAAACTGGAGATTTCCCTAATTACTCTTTCTAAAAGTTTGCCTTTATAATTTTGCTGAAAATACTTGCCCGTATACATCTTCACCAAGCTGCTCACAATGTCCCACACACAAAGACTCCCCTTATAATGAAGGAGAAATGTGCAAGAATGTACCTCTTTCCAAAACCCGTGACTAACATTGTCCTATCTGTCAGGTGAATGGAACCACTGTCACAATTCCTGTTGCCACAGGGCTAACGAAGATCTCAACTGCTGAGGGATTCCTGATAATTGATACTATTCAAGGTATTCAGATCCAATACAACTGGTTTAATTTGCTGTCCATCAGGATGGGGGAGCGTCTACAGAACAAGGTGTGTGGTCTGTGTGGAAACTTTAATGGGAATCCTAATGATGACGACTTAAGTTCACGAGGAAAACCAGCACAGACCATCCTGGAATTGGCAAAGAGCTGGAAAACCAATGGCATGCAGAACAGGTAAGGTTCGTAAGTCTGTCTCACACATATGGACGCCAGGTCTGAATATCCATGATCCCACTCCACTATTGGAACTGTTACGCTCTGCCCCTGGAGTTTGACTCCACCAAAGTTTCTAGTGTCAGCTGTTTGAATAAAACAGATGGGCAACCATTAGGCGAGGATGAGTTGAGAGAATGTGGTGCGGATTTAGCAGTTTCGAATATTCCACTAGGACCGATTGCATGACAGTCACATGCTGACCCTCTCATTCTGAGAGGATATCTTATTATCTCTATTGTACTCAACGTTCCTATTTATAAAACCTAGGAACACCTTTGCTTTTTTTGTTAAGCTTTGTTCTTTCAGGTTTGTGTCTCTGGCATGCTGAGGTTCTCTGCTTCTAGACGCTTTCCTAAAGTTATTTAACTTTAAGTTTTTCCCTATCCTTCTGTTCTCGAAAGAACCGCACGGTTTAATGAGACAGAATAAGAAGGCTCTATTGTCTTTTAGCCATGTCTAAATTTGATTTATTGCCATCAATGCCAGTTAATAGAGGATCTAGACTGGGGATGAAGACAGTGAGCTGATACCGGATAGCAACAGCCAATGTGTCGGCAGTGAGATTTATATCATCACGTTCTGTGGTGTTCAATATGTAACTTCCAGAACAAATAGGATGAGGGACAAACCCATGGAGTGTGTGGAGGAGGATGAATGAATTAATAATAAGTAATCACTCCATCCTCCTCCACCCCTCCTGCATCAGCTTCTTTTGTGATATTCATGGCTTGTCTCCTAACTCTTCCACATCTCATCCTCGTCTACCTGATTCTGTCAGTGACATCCTCTATAAGCATAGGGTCGGCTTCTAGAAGTATAATAACAAGCACTACTGTTCATAGAATCATAGAAAGTTTAAGGCACAGAAAGAGGCCACTTGGCCCATTGTGTCTGTGCCGGCTGAAAAACAATGCACCTATTCTAATCCCACCTTCCAGCATTTGGTCCGTAGCCCTGCAGCTTACGGTACTTGAGGTGCATATCCAGACTCCTTTTGAATGAGTTGAGGGTCTCTGCCTCAACTACCCTTTCAGGCAGTGAGTTCCAGACCCCCACCACCCTCTGGATGAAAAAGCATTTCCTCATCTCCCCTCTAATTTTTCTACCAATCACTTTAAATCTATGCCCCCTCGTCACTGACCTCTCTGCTAAGGTGAATAGACCCTTCACCTCCACCCTGTCCAGGCCCCTCAAAATTTTGGACATTTCAATCAGATCTCCCCTCAGCATTCTCTGTTCCAAGGAGAACAACCCCAGCCTATCCAATCTTTCCTCATAGCTGCATTTTTCCAGTCCTGGCAACATCCTCGGAAATCTCCTCTGTACCCTCTCTAGTGCAATTACATCCTTTCTGTAATGAGGCAACCAGAACGGCACACAGTACTCAAGTTGTGGCCCAACCAATGAGTTATACAGTTCCAGCATAACCTCCCTGCTCTTGTATTCAATATCTTGGCTAATAAAGGAAAGGATTCCATCTGCCTTCTTAACCACCTTATCAACCTTTCTTGCTACCTTCAGGGATCTGTGGACATTCACTCCAAGGTCCCTCACTTCCTCTACACTTCTCAGTATTGTCCCATTAATCATGTATTCCTTTGCCTTGTTTGACCTCCCCAAATGCATCACCTCACACTTCTCCAAGTTGAATTCCATCTGACCAGACCATCAATATCTTCCTGCAGCCTACAGCTATCCTCCTCGCTATCTACCACACGGCCAATCTTTGTGACATCTGCAAACTTCTTGATCATGCCCCCTACATTTACATCCAAATTGTTAATATATACCACAAAAAGCAGGGACCCAGTACTGAGCCCTGCGGAATGCCACTGGAAACAGCCCTCCAGTCGCTAAAACAGCCATCAACAATTACCCTTTGTTTCCTGCTACTGAGCCAATTTTGTATCCACCTTGCTGCATTTCACTGGATCCCATGGGATTTTATTTTTTTAACCAGTTTGCCAGATAGGACCTTGTCAAAAGTCTTGCTAAAATCCATGTAGACCACATCAACTGCACTACCCTCATCTATCTTCCTTGTTATTTATTTATATGGCCCTTTGGCCCACCGAGTCTGTGCCGACCATCAGCCACTCATTTATGCTAATCCTACACTAATTCCATATTCCTACCACATCCCCACCTGTCCCTATATTTCCCTACCACCTACCTATACTAGGGGCAATTTATAATGGCCAATTTACCGATCAACCTGCAAGTCTTTGGCATGTGGGAGGAAACCGGAGCACCCGGAGGAAACCCACGCAGACACAGGGAGAACTTGCAAACTCCACACAGGCAGTACCCAGAATTGAACCCGGGTCGCTGGAGCTGTGATGCTGCGGTGCTAACCACTGCGCCACTGTGCCGCCCACTGTTACTTCTTCAAAAAATTCGATCAAGTTGGGCAAACAAGATCTTCCCTTAACAAATCCATGCTGACTATCCTTGATTAACCTGTGCCTTCTTAAGTGACAGTTTATCCTGTCTCTCAGAATAGATGCCAGTAATTTGCCCACTACTGAGGTTAGACTGACTGACCTGTAATTATTCAGTCTATCCTTCGCTCCCTTTTTAAACAGAGGTAAAACCTTAGCAATTCTCCAATCCTTTGCACCACACCTGTATCCAGTGAGGACTGGAAAATGATAGTCAGACATTCTGCTATTTCCTCTCTTGCTTCTTTTAACTGCCTAGGATACATTTCATCTGGCCCTGGTGATTTATCAACTTTCAAGGATGCTAATCCCATTAATACTTCCTCTCTCCCTATGTTTATCACATCCAATACTTCACACTCTTCCTCCTTAACTACAATATCTGCATCGTCCCCCTCTTTTGTGAAGACAGACGCAAAGTATTCATTAAGAATTCATCACCCCTCATCCTCCACCACTCCACTCCCTACTGCTCTCTGACAACCCGTGTAATGTCAAGTTGTGGATGAGTCCAACCCTTATCCAGGTTAATGATGGTGTATCAATCTGTTGAAAATTCAGCCAAAGTCTTTGCATCTTAGCCCCAAGTTGCATTCGCTTTTCTGCTGCTCATTGAATGATCAGAAAGCCTGGTACCCTGTTGGCTCTCAGCTATATTTCAAATCCCATATCTTATCCATCACCTGAGCCTAACAGTGAAACTCTCGCCCACACTTTCATCATCTCCACACTCAACTTCTCCAATGCTGTTCTTAAGATAAGAAATAGGAGCAGGAGTAAGCCAGACGCAAATTGATCCTGCTGCACCATTCAATAAGATCATGGCTGATCTACTTCAATTTCACTTTCCCACTCGATTCCCATATCCCTTGATTCCCTTAGTGTCCAAAAAGATATCAATTTCAGCCTTGACTGTACTCAACGACTGAACATCCACAAGCCTCTGGGGTAGAGAATTCCAATAATTCATAACCTTCTGAGTGAAAAGATATCTCCTATCTCGGTCCTAAATGGCCGACCCCTTATCCTGGGAATGTGTTCCCGAGTTCTAGACCTTCCAGCTGGGGAAACAGCCTCTCAGCATTTACCCTGTCAAGCCATCTGAGAGTTTTATATATTTCATTGAGATCACCTCTCATTCCTCTAAACTCGAGAGAATATACAATCATTCTATTCAATATCTCATTTATAGGACGACCCTCTCATTCCAGGAATCAACCTAGTGAAACTTCATTGCATCCCCTCTAAGGCAAGAACATCCCTTCCTTAGATAAGGGGACCAAAACCCCACACAGTATTCCAGATATGGTCTCATCAAAGCCCTATATAATTGCAGAAAGACTTCCTTAGTCTAATACTCCAACCCCCTTTTTAGTAAAGGCTAACATGCCATTTGCATTCCTAATCGCTTGCTGTACCTGCATGTTAACTTCCTGTAATTTGTACCCAAGGGCAACCAAATCCCTCTGAATGCCAACACTTACTAGTTTCTCACCTTTTCAAAAATATTCTGCTTTTCCAGTCTTCCTACCACAGTGGATAATTTCATTCCATCTGCTACCTTCTTGCCCACTTAACCAGTTTATATATATTTGTAGCTTCTTTGCATCCTCCTCACAGCTTACTTTTCTACCTAGCTTTGTATCATCTGCAAACTTGGATACATTACACTTGGTGCCCTCATCTAAATCATTGAGCTAGATTGTAGATAGCTGAGACCTAAGCATTGATCTCATTAGTTACCCTCACTAATTATATCCTACCAACCTGAAAATGATCCATTTATTCCTACACTCTGTTTTCTGTTTTTTAACCAATCCTCTATTCATGTTAATATATTACCATCCCAATGAAATCTAATGTTGTGTAACAACCTCTTTCCGTGGTCAGCCTCCCTGGTTCTCCCCTAGATAAATTCCAACTAGTCCTCTCCTGTACTAAATATTGGTTCCTATTACCCAGTCTGCCATTGGCTCCCCATCCACAGCACACTGATTTCAAAATACTTACCTTCCTCTACAAATCTCAACAACATCTTTACACCATTCTATCCATGCCATCTGCTCCAGACCTCCATCACTGACTTTAATCTTTTAGAATTTAGAATTTAGAACATTACAGCGCAGTACAGGCCCTTCGGCCCTCGATGTTGCGCCGACCTGTGAAACCATCTGACCTACACTATTCCATTTTCATCCATGTGTCTATCCAATGTCCACTTAAATGCCCTTAAAGTTGGCGAATCTACTACTGCTGCAGGCAGGGCGTTCCACGCCCTTACTACTCTCTGAGTAAAGAAACTACCTCTCACATCTGTCCGATATCTATCACCCCTCAACTTAAAGCTATGTCCCCTCGTGTTTGCCATCACCATCCGAGGAAAAAGACACTCACTATCCACCCTATCTAACCCTCTGATTATCTTATATGTCTCTATTAAGTCACCTCTCCTCCTCCTTCTCTCCAACGAAAACAACCTCAAGTCCCTCAGCCTTTCCTCGTAAGACCTTCCCTCCATACCAGGCAACATCCTAGTAAATCTCCTCTGCACCCTTTCCATAGCTTCCACATCCTTCCTATAATGCGGTGACCAGAACTGCACGCAATACTCCAGGTGCGGTCTCACCAGAGTTTTGTACAGCTGCAGCATGACCTCGTGGCTCCGAAACTCGACCCCCCTACTAATAAAAGCTAACACACCATATGCCTTCTTAACAGCCCTATTAACCTGGTTAGCAACCTTCAGGGATTTATGCACCTGGACACCAAGATCTCTCTGTTCATCTACAGTACCAAGAATCTTCCCATTAGCCCAGTACTCTGCATTGCTGTTACTCCTTCCAAAGTGAATCACCTCACACTTTTCCGCATTAAACTCCATTTGCCATCTCTCAGCCCAGCTCTGCAGCCTATCTATGTCTCTCTGTACCCGACAACATCCTTCGGCACTATCCACAACTCCACCGACCTTAGTGTCATCTGCAAATTTACTAACCCACCCTTCTACACCCTCTTCCAGGTCACTTATAAATCCTACTATTCTGGCTCCCTCTCCATTTTCACTCCCACAAAGAACAAAGAAAATTACAGCACAGGAACAGGCCCTTCGGCCCTCCAAGCCTGCGCCGATCCAGATCCTCTATCTAAACATGTCGCCTATTTTCAAAGGGTCTGAATCTCTTTGCTTCTTGCCCATTCATGTATCTGTCTAGATACATCTGAAAAGACGCTACCGTGCCCGCGTCTACCACCTCCGCTGGCAACACGTTCCAGGCACCCACCACCCTCTGCGTAAAGAACTTTCCACGCATATCCCCCCTAAACTTTTCCCCTCTCACTTTGAACTCGTGACCCCTAGTAATTGAATCCCCCACTCTGGGAAAAAGCTTCTTGCTATCCACCCTGTCTATACCTCTCATGATTTTGTACACCTCAATCAGGTCCCCCCTCAACCTCCGTCTTTCTAATGAAAATAATCCTAATCTGCTCAACCTCTCTTCATAGCTAGCGCCCTCCATACCAGGCAACATCCTGGTGAACCTCCTCTGCACCCTCTCCAAAGCATCTACATCCTTTTGGTAATGTGGCGACCAGAACTGCACGCAGTATTCCAAATGTCTTATACAACTGTAACATGACCTGCCAACCCTTGTACTCAATATCCCGTCAGATGAAGGAAAGCATGCCGTATGCCTTCTTGACCACTCTATTGACCTGCGTTGCCACCTTCAGGGAACAATGGACCTGAACACCCAAATCTCTCTGTACATCAATTTTCCCCATGACTTTTCCATTTACTGTATAATTCACTCTTGAATTGGATCTTCCAAAATGCATCACCTCGCATTTGCCCTGATTGAACTCCATCTGCCATTTCTCTGCCCAACTCTCCAATCTATTTATATTCTGCTGTATTCTCTGACAGTCCCCTTCACTATCTGCTACTCCACCAATCTTAGTGTCGTCTGCAAACTTGCTGATCAGGCCACCTATACTTTCCTCCAAATCATTTATGTATATCACAAACAACAGTGGTCCCAGCACGGATCCCTGTGGAACACCACTGGTCACACGTCTCCATTTTGAGAAACTCCCTTCCACTGCTACTCTCTGTCTCCTGTTGCCCAGCCAGTTCTTTATCCATCTAGCTAGTACACCCTGGACCCCATGCGCCTTCACTTTCTCCATCAGCCTACCATGGGGAACCTTATCAAACGCCTTACTGAAGTCCATGTAGATGATATCTACAGCCCTTCCCTCATCAATCAACTTTGTCACTTCCTCAAAGAATTCTATTAAGTTGGTAAGACATGACCTTCCCTGCACAAAACCATGTTGCCTATCACTGATAAGCCCATTTTCTTCCAAATGGGAATAGATCCTATCCCTCAGTATCTTCTCCAGCAGCTTCCCTACCACTGACGTCAGGCTCACCGGTCTATAATTACCTGGATTTTCCCTGCTACCCTTCTTAAACAAGGGGACAACATTAGCCATTCTCCAGTCCTCCGGGACCTCACCCGTGTTTAAGGATGCTGCAAAGATATCTGTTAAGGCCCCAGCTATTTCCTCTCTCGCTTCCCTCAGTAACCTGGGATAGATCCCATCCGGACCTGGGGACTTGTCCACCTTAATGCCTTTTAGAATACCCAACACTTCCTCCCTCCTTATGCCGACTTGACCTAGAGTAATCAAACATCTGTCCCTAACCTCAACATCCGTATTGTCCCTCTCCCCGGTGATAACCGATGCAAAGTACTCGTTTAGAATCTCACCCATTTTCTCTGAATCCATGCATAACTTTCCTCCTTTGTCCTTGAGTGGGCCAATCCTTTCTCTAGTTACCCTCTTGCTCCTTATATATGAATAAAAGGCTTTGGGATTTTACCTTCAAACAGCTGCTCCCAATCTACATTCCCCAGCTCCTGCCGAATTTTGGTATAGTTGGCCTTCCCTCAATTTAGCACTCTTCCTTTGGGACCACTCTCGTCTTTGTCCATGAGTATTCTAAAACTTACGGAATTGTGATCACTATTCCCAAAGTAGTCCCCTACTGAAACTTCAACCACCTGGCCGGGCTCATTCCCCAACACCAGGTCCAGTATGGCCCCTTCCCGAGTTGGACTATTTACATACTGCTCTAGAAAACCCTCCTGGATGCTCCTTACAAATTCTGCTCCATCTGGACCTCTAACACTAAGTGAATCCCAGTCAATGTTGGGAAAATTAAAATCTCCTATCACCACTACCCTGTTGCTCCTACATCTTTCCATAATCTGTTTACATATTTGTACCTCTATCTCACGTTCGCTGTTGGGAGGCCTGTAGTACAGCCCCAACATTGTTACCGCACCCTTCCTATTTCTGAGTTCTGCCCATATTGCCTCACTGCCCAGTATTAGAGAATGAGGTTTTAGGAAGATGATCTGTTGTCTTCTTTCTATACTGAGGATACTGACTGGCTCTGTCTGTCCCACAGTTGTGATGAAGATCGGTACGCTGCCTTATCGCTCACTTGTGATAATCAGGACATTATCCAGCTACAGAATGAAGGAAGTTGCCTGAAACTCACTGAGATGAAGGGTTTCTTCCAGCCATGTTATGGATTCATCAACCCCTTGCCATTTTACAAGTCCTGTGCATTGGATGCATGTTACTGGGATGAGAGATCACAAATCTGCAGTTCACTGGCAGCATACGGAGAGGCCTGTCGTTCACTAGGGATCCTGAGTACTGAATGGATTCGCCGGGAAAACTGCTGTAAGAAAGAGCTAGTAACAGATTGACGGTCGGAGTCTGGAGTGGGGTCTCTGAGCTCCCCCTGGGGTCAGGCTTTGGGTCCCAGAGCTCCCTGTGTCTGGGGTCAGGGTTCGGGTCTCTGAGCTCCCCCAGATTTAGGGTTTGGGTCTCTGAGCTCCCAGTGTCTGTGGTCAGGATTTGGCTCTCTGAGCTCCCCCTGGGGTCAGGGTTCGGGTCTCTGAGCTCCCCCTGGGGTCAGGGTTTGGGTCTCTGAGCTCCCTGTGTCTGGGGTCAGGGTTCGGGTCTCTGAGCTCCCTGTGTCTGGGGTCAGGGTTCGGGTCTCTGAGCTCCCCCTGGGGTCAGGGTTTGGATTTGGGTCTCTGAGCTGCCAATGGTTCATATGGTATAAGAACCTAAGAAATAGGAGCAGGAGTAGGCCATTCGGCCCCTTGAACCTGCTCTGCCATTTAATACGATGATGATTGATCTACCTCAACTCCACTTTCCTGCCCACTTCCCATGCCCCTTGATTCCTGAGAGATCAAAACTCTGTCTGTCCTAGTCTTGAATCTATTCAACGATGGAGCATCCACAATCCTCTGGGGTAGAGAATTCCAATGATTCACAACCTTCCGAGTAAAGTAATTTCTCCTCATCTCAGTCCTAAATGATCGCCCTCTTATGTTATCTCACTCGCTAATCGATTTTCGATTTTGGATACTGGTGAGGGTGATGGTTTGTCAGAGGAGTGCAGTCAGAGCCACGCTTGTGGAACCACAGGTGGCTCAGCTGCACAGGAGGGGAGGAGTAGGAGTAGGAGTAGAAGAGCAGTAGTGATAGGGGATTCGTTAGTTAGGGGAACAGACAGGTGTTTCTGTGGCAGTAAACGTGACTCCAGGATGGTGTGTTGCCTCCCTGGTGCCAGGGTCAAGGTTGTCACGGAGAGGCTGCAGGACATTCTTCTGGGGAGGGTGACCAGCCAGAGGTCGTGGTCTACATTGGTACCAATGACATAGGTAAGAAGGGGGATGAGCTCCTGAAAGCAGATTTTAGGGAGCTAGGAAGGAGATTAAAAAGCAGGACCTCAAAAGCAGTAATCTCAGGATTACTCCCAGTCCCACGTGCAACTCAGCACAGGAATAGGAGAATTGAGCGATTGAACACGTGGCTGGAGAACTGGTTTAGGAGGGAGGGCATCAGATTTCTGAGACATTGGGACCAGTTCTGGGGCAGATGGGACCTGTACAAGATGGACGGGTTGCATCTTAGCAGGACTGGCATGAATATCCTCGCAGGGAGATTTGCTAGTGCTGTTGGGGAGGGTTTAAACTAAATTGTCAGGGGGATGGGAACCCGAGAGGGAGCTCAGATTGGAGGGAAGCAAAACTGGTAACCTGTGGGTGTGGGAACCAGGTGTAAGTATCAGAGAGGAATACCAAGGTGCACAGGATACTGGAGGAGATAGATAGCACTAGATTAGGGAATAGTAAGTTATTAGGTGGGGTCAGTGTAAGGGACAAAGTAATAAAGTCTAAAACAGGGTTAATGTGCATGTATGTGAATGCACGGAGTGTGGTTAATCAGACTGGTGAGGTACAGGCGCAGATTGTCATGTGGAAATATGATGTTGAGGCTATTACAGAGACCTGGCTCAAAGAAGGGCAGGACTGGGTGTTAAATATTCCTGGATACAAAGTGTTCAGGAAAGAAAGGAAAGGGGAAAAAAGGGGGAGGAGTGACAGTATTGATTAAGGAGAACATTGCAGTGCCGGGAAAAAAGGAAGTCCCAGAAGGGTCGAGGACAGAATCAATTTGGCTAGATCTAAGGAACAAAAAAGGTATGGTGACATTGCTCGGTGTTGTCTATAGGCCACCAGCTAGTGGGAAGGACATGGAGGAACAACCTTGCAAGGAAATTACGGAGAGGTGCAAAAAGTATAGGCAAGTTATAATGGGGGACTTTAATTATCCAAACATAGACTGGGATAACAGTAGTGTAAAGATTAGTGAGGGGCAAGAGTTCCGAGAGTCATAGAGTTATACAGTAGAGAAACAGGCCTTTCGGCCCATTGTGTCTGTGCCAGCCATCAAGCACCTATCTAATCTAATCCCATTTTCCAGCACTTGGCCCGTAGCCTTGTATGCTATGGTGTTTCAAGTGCTCATCTAAATACTTCTTAAATGTTGTGAGGGTTCCTGCCTCTACCACCCCTTCAGGCAGTGTGTTCCGGATTCCAACCACCCTCTGGGTGAAAATTGTTTTCCTCAAATCCCCTCTAAACCTCCTGCCCCTTACCTTAAATCTATGCCCTCTGGTTAGTGACACCTCCGCTAAGGTAAAAAGTTCCTTCCTATCTATCCTATCAATGCCTCTCATAATTTTGTATACCTCAATCATGTCCCCCCTTAGCCTTCTCTGCTCCAAGGAAAACAACCCTAGTTTATCCAGTCTCTCTTCATAGCTGAAATGCTCCAGCCCAGGCAACATCCTGGTGAATCTCCTCTGCACCCTCTCCAGTGCAATCACATCCTTCCTATAGTGTGGTGCCCAGAACTGTACACAGTACTCCAGCTGTGGCCTAACTAGCGCTTTATACAGCTCCATCATAACCTCCCTGCTCTTATATTCTATGCCTCGGCTAATAAAGGCAAGTATTCCATTTGCCTTCCTAACCACAGTGGCGCAGTGGTTAGCACCGCAGCCTCACAGCTCCAGGGACCCGGGTTCGATTCTGGGTACTGCCTGTGTGGAGTTTGCAAGTTCTCCCTGTGTCTGCGTGGGTTTTCTCCGGGTGCTCCGGTTTCCTCCCACAAGCCAAAAGACTTGCAGGTTGATAGGTAAATTGGCCATTGTAAATTGTCACTAGTATAGGTAGGTGGTAGGGAAATATAGGGACAGGTGGGGATGTTTGGTAGGAATATGGGATTAGTGTAGGATTAGTATAAATGGGTGGTTGATGTTCGGCACAGACTCGGTGGGCCGAAGGGCCTGTTTCAGTGCTGTATCTCTAATCTAATCTAATCTAATCTTATCTACCTGTGCTGCTGCCTTCAGTGATCTATGGACAAGTACACCAAGGTCCCTCTGACCCTCTGTACTTTCTAGAGTCCTACCATCCATTGTGTATTCCCTTGCCTTGTTAGTCCTCCCAAAATGCATCATCTCACACTTCTCAGGATTAAATTCCATTTGCCACTGCTCTGCCCATCTTACCAGCCCATCTATATCTTCCTGTAATCTAAGGCTTTCCTCCTCACTATTTACAACACCACCAATTTTCATGTCATCTGCGAACTTACTGATCAAACCTCTTATATTCACGTCTAAATCATTAATGTATGCTACAAACAGCAAGGGTCCCAGCACCGATCCCTGTGGTACACCACTGGTCACAGGCTTCCACTTGCAAAAACAACCCTCGACCATCACCTTCTGCCTCCTACCACTAAGCCAATTTTGGATCCAATTTGCCAAATTGCCCTGGATCCCATGGGCTCTTACCTTCTTAACCAATCTCCCATGCAGGACCTTATCAAAAGCCTTACTGAAATTGTGTTCAGGAAAATTTTCTACAACAGTATGTTGCAAGTCCAACGAGAAAGGAGGTGCTGCTAGACCTGGTTCTTGGGAATGAGGTGGGCCAAGTGAATCAAATATCAGTAGGAGCTTGTTCAGGGGAAAAGGATCATTGTACCATAAGGTTTAGGTTGACTATGGAAAAGGACAAAGAGCAATCCAGGGTAAGAATAATTAACTGGGGGAAGGCAAACTTCAATGGGGTAAGAATGGAGCTGGGATGAATAAATTGGAGTCAAAAGCTGGCAGGAAAACTGAAAGCTGAACAATGGGCTCGCTTCAGAGAAGAGATAGTTTGGACACAGTCAAGGTATGTTCGCTCGAAGAGGAAAAGTAGGCCAAACAAATCCAGAGCTCCATGGTAGATTAAGACAAAGAAGAAAAAGTGTGCTTATGACAGATGCCAGGTAGAAAATACTATTGAGAACCAGGCTGAATATAGAAGGTCCAGAGAGGAAGTGAAAAAGCAAATAAGAGAAGCAAAGAGAGAGCGTGAAAAGAGACTGGCAGCTAACATTAAAGGAAACCAAAGTTTCCTTTAAGCATATAAATACTAAAAGGGTGGTGAAAGGAAGAGTGGGGCAGATTAGGGACCAGAAAGAGGATTTACACATGGTGGCAGAGGGCATAGCTGAGGTATTAAATGAATACTTTGCATCTGTCTTTACCAAGGAAGAAGATGCAACCCAGGCAATGTTGAAAGAGGAGGTAATTCAGACACTAGAGGGGTTTAAAATTGATAGAGGAAGTATTAGATAGGCTGTCTGTACTTAAAGTGGATAAGGCACCAGGACCTGGGGAGGCGGTGGTGTACTGGTAATGTCACTGGACTAGTAACTCAGAGACCCAGTGTATTGCTCTGGAGACTGGGTTTGAATCCCACCACAGCAGATGGTGGAATTTGAATCCAATTAATAAATCTGGAATTTAAAAAGCTACTCTAATGATGGCCATGAAACCATTGTCAATTGTTGTAAAAAACCATCTGGTTCACTAATGTCTTTTCCTTTAGGGAAGGAAATCTGCTGTCCTTACCTGGTCTGGCCTACATGTGACTCCAGACCCACAGTAATGTGGTTGACTCTTACATGCCCTCGAAATGGCCTAGCAAGCCACTCAGTTCAAGGGCAATTAGGGATGGGCAGTAAATGCTGGCCTGGCCTGCGACGCCCACATCCCATGAAAGAATATTTTAAAAAAGGACCAGATGAGATGCATCCAAGGAGACTGAGGGAAGTGAGGGTGGAAGTCGCAGAGGCACTGGTCATAATTTTTCAGTCTTCCTTAGATGCGGGGGTGGTGCCAGAGGACTGGAGAATTGCAAATGTTACACCCTTGTTCAAAAAAGGGTGTAAAGATAAGCTCAGCAACTACAGGCCAGTCAGTTTAACTTCAGTGGTGGGAAAACTTCCAGAAAAAATAATTTGGGACAATGTGAGTTAATTAAGGAAAGCCAGCATGGATTTCTTAAGGACAAATCATGTTTAACTAACTTGCTGGAGTTTTTTGAGGAGGTAACAGAGAGGGTAGATGAGAGTAATGCTGTTGATGTGGTGTACATGGATTTTCAAAAGGCATTTGATACAGTGCCACACAACAGACTTGTGAGCAAACTTGTAGCTCATGGAATAAAAGGGATGGTAGCAACAGGGATACGGAATTGGCTGAGTGACAGGAAACAAAGAGTAATGGTTAATGGATATTTTTTGGGCTGGAGGAAGGTTTGTCGTGGAATTCCCCAAGGATCAATGTTGGGACCCTTACTTTTCCTGATCTATATTAATGACCTAGACCTTGGTGTACAGGGCACAATTTCAAAGTTTGCGGAGGATACAAAACTTGGAAGCATTGTGAACTGTGGCGAGGATAGTGTAAGAACTTCAAAAGGACATAGAAAAGTTTGTGGAATGGGCAGGCAGGTGGCAGATGAAGTGAAATGTGAAGTGATTCACTTTGGTAGGAAGAACATGAAGAGACAATATAAAATAAAGGGTACAATTCCAAAGGGGGGTGCAGGAGCAGAGGGACCTAGGAGTATATGTGCGTAAGTCATTGAAGGTGGTAGGACTGGTTGAGAGAGCAGTTAATAAAGCATACAGTATCCTGGGCTTTATTAATAGAGGCATAGAGTACAAGAGCAAGGAAGTTATGTTGAACTTGTATAAGACACTAGTTCAGCCTCAGCTGGAGTATTGCATCCAGTTCTGGGAACCGCACTTGAGGAAAGATGTGAGGGCATTGGAGAGAGTACAGAAAAGATTCACGAGAATGGTTCCAGGGATGAGGAATTTCAGTTATGAAGATAGATTGGAAAAGTTAGGATTGTTTTCCTTGGAAAAGAGAAGGCTGAAAGGTGATTTGATAGAGGTATTCAAAATTATGAGGGGTCTGGACAGAGTAGATAGAGAGAAACTGTTCCCACTCGTGAAAGGATCGATAAGGAGAGGGCACAGATTTAAAGTATTTGGTACGAGAAGCAAAAGTGACATGAGGAAAAACCTTTTCACTCAGTGATTGGTTAAGGTCTTGAATGCGCTGCCTGAGAACGTGGTGAAGGCAGGTTCAGTTGAAGCATTCAGAAGGGAATTAGACAGTTATATGAAAAGGAAGAATGTGCAAGGTTACGGGGAGAAGGCAGGAGAATGGGACTGCGATTAGTAGAAAGATTAGAGGGGAGATGAAGAAAAAAATTTTCACCGGAGGTTGGGGGTCTGGAACTCACTTGCTGAAAGGGCAGTTGAGGCAGAAAACCCTCAACTCATTCAAAAGAAGTCTGGATATCCACCTCAAGTGCTGTAATCTGCAGGGCTATGGACCAAATGCTGGAAGGTGGGATTAGAATGGCTGGAACATTTTTTGGCCAGCACAGACACGATGGGCCAAGTGGCCTCTTTCTGTGCCATAAACTTTCTATGATTCTAAGACAAAAAACTTTGACATGTCTCTATTTTCAGCAATATGCAACTTATGTACTATCAAATGACTATTCCTGTCTATATCTTTTCGGAGAAGATTTGTATCCTCCTCACATCTTGCTTTCCTACCTATCTTTATATCATCTGCAATTTTGGCTATAATATGCATGGTCCCTTCATCCAAGTTATTAATATAGCTGGTAAATAATTGAGGCCCCAGCACTGATACTTGTGGCTTTCCACTGGTTACAGTTTGCCAACATTTATCCCAACTCTCTGTTTTCTGTTAGTTGGCCAATCCTTTATCCATGCTAATATATCACCCCCAACATCATGAGTTCTTATCTTGTGTAAGTGCCTTTTATGTGGCACCTTATTGAATAGCCTATTTGGAAATCCAAAAACACTACATCTACTGTTTCCCCTTTATCCAATCTGCTTGTTGCATCCTCAAAGAACTCTAATAAATTTGTCAAACATGATTTCCCTTTCATAACACCATGTTGACTCTGCCTTGTGTTATGATTTTCTAAATATCCTACTACTTCCTTAATGAAGGATTCCAGCTTTTTCCTAATGACAGATGTTAAGCTAACTGGCCTATGGTTCTCCCTCCTTTCTTGAATAGAGGTGTTGCATTTGCGGTTTTCTAATCCACTTGGACCTTTCCAGAATCTAGGGAATTTTGGAAGATCACAACCAATGCATCCACTATCTCTGCAACTACTTCTTTTAAGATCCTAGGATACAGATTATCGGGTCCAGGGGACTTGTCAGCCACTTGTCCCATTAGTTTTCCTAATACTTTTTCTCTAGTGATTGTGACTGTTATAAGTTCCTCCCTCCTTTTTGCCTCTTGGTTTTCTACTATTTTTTGTGATGCTTTTTGTGTTTTATACCATGAAGACAGATACAAAATACTTGTTCAAAGTCTCTGCCATTTCCTTGTTTCCCATTATTAATTTCCCAGTTTCCTGCTCGAGGGGACCAATGCTTATTTTAGCTACTCTTCTTTTTTATATATTTGGAGAAGCTTTTACTGTCTGTTTTTATATTTCTTGCTGGTTTACTCTCATATACTCTAATTTATCCCTCTTTATTGTTTTCTTAGCCATCCTTTGCTGGTTTCTTAAAGTTTCCCAATCTTCTGGCCTACCCCTAATTTGCAGCATTGTAACCCTCTTTCAATTTGATACCATCTTTAACTTCCTTAGTTAGCCAAGTATTGTGCATCCTTCTCATAGGATCTTTCTTTCTGCGTGGAATATATCTTGAGAGTTGCGAAATATCTCCTTAAATTTCTGCCACTGCTTCTCTACCGTCTTACCTTTTAACCTATTTTCCCTGTCAACTTTAGCCAATTCTGTCCTTCATACCTTTGTAGTTGCCTTTATTTAAATTTAAGACACTAATTTCAGACACAAATTTCTCACTGTCGCACTGAATGTGAAATTCAGCATGTTATGATCACTCTTGCCTAGAGGATCCTTTACAATGAGGTCATTAATAAATCTTGTCTCATTACACATTACCAGGTCCAAAATAGCCTGCTCCCGGGTTGGTTCCAGAATGTATTGTTCTAAGAAACTGTCCTGAATATACTCGATGAACTTATCCTCCAGGCTACCTTTACCAATTTGATTCGTCCAATCTATAAGAAGATTAAAATTGCCCACAATCCCAAAATTATTGCAGTACCTTTCCTACAAGTCCCCATTATTTCTTGATTTATATTCTCCCCTGCAGTGTAGCTATTGTTAGGGGGGCCGATAAACTTCTCCCTATAAACTTCTCCCGATAAACTTCTCCCACCAGTGACTTCTTTCTTTTGCTATTTCTTATCTCGACCCAAACTGATTCTACATCTTTGATCTTGAGCCAAGATCATTTCTCACGACTGTACTGATCTCATCCTTTATTAGTTAGTCGTGGCTGCAGAGAACATTATCCCTCTGACTATACTGTTCCCTATCGCTACCACATTCCTTTTTACTCCCCCCACTTGAATGGCCTCCTGCTCCATGGTGCAATCGTCAGTTTTCCCATCCACCCTGCAGTCCTTGTTCACATGTACACAGGTAGCAAGTACCTCATACCAGTTGGTCAAAGTCAAGGGCTGAGGCTCCTCCATCACTACTTCCTGGATCCCCTTACCTGCCTTACTTGCAGTCACACCCTTCTGTCTCTTACCATTGACCAACGGGTATGACTGCCTCCTGGAATAAAGTGTCCAGTTAACTCTCTCCCGCCCTGATCCCTTCAATGTCTGCAGCTCGGACTACAGCTCAACAACTCTGAGCCGAAGATGCTCAAGCTATAGATACTTACCAAAAATATGGTTGTCTGGGATTGCAATGCTTTCCCACAAACTCCGACATGTATATCATTGGGTTTATTGTGAGCTGCAGGTCTTGGCTGGAGGATGGTTGTGGTGGTAGTTGCTGAGTTGAATGGCTAATCATTTGTGTCTGTTTCCTTTTAGCAGAATTGATTGATGATCCATGTGCTGGAGGCATTTGCACCAACTACAGTTTATGCCGACAGGGTAATGGAGATCTGTGCGGCTGCCCAGAGGAGCCCAGCCTAGACAACGGTAAATGTACAGAAACACTGGATATCTGAACTAAACAGCAAGCAGGTGAATTTTCATGCCTGAGTAGGAATGGTGGAGGAAAACTTTCAGCAAGGAAATTCGGGTGGAAGCTATTTCCTGAGTTTCCTTGTGTTTCTGAAACCTTCCGTGATCAACCTGCCAAGTCGACATCAGCCTCATTCACGTATGGTGAATTAGCTGGAGTTGCCTGTGTTGCCGGTGCAGACCTAGGGTAAGTTAGATCACAGGATGGTTACTGATGTGTCCATGCCGACTGTCTGCAAGAGCAATTTAGGTAGTCCCAGACCCCTGACCTTTCCCCATAGCCCAGCAATTCCTTTCTGTTCAGGTGCTTATCCAATTCCTTTTTGAAAGCCACGTTTGTATCTGCTTCTGTCACATTCTCAGGCAGTGCATTGCAGACACTAACAACTTGCTGTATAAAAAAAAATGTCCTCATGTCACCATCAGTCCTTTTGCCATTCACCTAAATTGGTGTCCTTTGGTTCTTGATCCTTCTGCCAATGGGAACAATTTCTCCCTATCTACTCTGTCCAGACCCTTCATGATTTTGAAGACCTCTATCAAATCTCCTCTCGACTTTCTCTCCTCTCAGGTGAACAACTGCAGCTTCTCTAATCTATCCACGTAATTGAAGTCCCTCATCCCTGGAACCATTCTCGTAAATCTTTTCTGCACCCTCTCTAAATTCTTCACACCCTTCCTAAAGAGTGGTTCCCAGAATGAGACACAATACTCCGGTTGTGGCCAACCAGTATTTTATAAAGGTTCATCATAATTTCCTTGTTTTTGCAGTCTGTGCCCCTATTTATAAAGCCCAGGATCCTGTATGCTTTATTAACCACTTTCTCAACCTGCTCGACCACCTTCAACCATTTGTGCACAAATACCCCCAGGTCCCTCTGCTCCTGCACCCCCTTCAGAATTATACCCTTAGTTTATATTGCCTCTCCTTGTTCTTCCTACCAAAATGAATCACTTCACACTTTTCTGCATTAAATTTCATGTGCCATGTGTCCACCCATTCCACCAGCCTGTGTATCTTCTCTTGAAGCCTATTACCATCCTCCTTACTGTCTACAATACTGCCTCCTGGACTATGGGGAAATGGTGAGAGAGTGGGACCAGCTGGGACTAGGCCAGTTACACTAAGCCAGTGCAGTTAAGCTACGGAGTTTCCTGGATTGGGTTGGTGCTGCTCTGGAATAAGTTACAGAGAGATTGGTGCAGTGAAGCTGCTGTCAAGATTGGCAGGTACAGCAGGTACAGGTGAAAAGGAGGAATCAAAATACAAGATCTATGCATACAGATTTCTGCAGGTAAAAATGATCCTCTGATCGACTTCAGTTTACCAACTTCTTCAATTACCTGAATTGTCTATTCAGACCTTATACCCACAGTTTAAACAGTGACCTTAAATGGGGAGATCAAACTACCAGCTGAACTTCAGATCTTGGATCTTGTGCGAGCTGGAGAGATCCCATCACTAAAAATAAAAATTCACAAATAAATGGGAATGTAGATGATCCAGAGAGTCAAGATTGTTCATCAATTAGAAACAAGGAGTTGCATTTATAACAAGTGCTTATGTTTTCAGGATGCCTCAAAACATTTCACAATAAAAAATTATTCTTAGAATCATAGAGAGTTGATAGCACAGAAAGAGGCCACTTGGCCCATTGTGTCTGAGCCGGCTGAAAAATGAGCCACCCAGCCTAATCCCACCTTCCAGCATTTGATCCGTAGCCCTGCAGGTTACAGCGCTTGAGGTGCATATCCAGACACCTTTTAAATGAGTTGAGGGTTTCTGCCTCAACTATCCTTTCAGGCAGTGAGTTCCAGACCCCCACCACCCTCTGGGTGAAAAAACTTTTCCTCATCTCCCCTCTAATCTTTCTACCAATCATTTTAAATCTATGCCCCCTAGTCACTGACCTCTCTGCTAAGATAAATAGACCCTTCACCTCCACTCTATCCAGGCCCCTCACAATTTTGTATATTTCAATCAAATCTCCCCTCATCTTTCTCTGTTCCAAGGAGAACAACCACAGCCTATCCAGTCTTTCCTCATAGCTACAATTTTCCAGTCCTGACAACATCCTCGTAAATCTCCTCTGTACCCTCTCTAGTGCAATTACATCCTTTCTGTAATGAGGCAACCAGAACTGCACACAGTACTCAAGTTGTGGCCTAACCAATGAGTTATACAGTTCCAGCATAACCTTCCTGCTCTTGTATTCTATACCTCAGCTAATAAAGGAAAGGATTCCATATGCCTTTTTAACCACCTTATCAACCTGCCCTGCTACCTTCGGGGATCTGTGGACATTCACTCCAAGGTCCCTCATTTCCTCTACACTTCTCAGTATTTTACCATTAATAGTGTATTCCTTTTCCTTGTTTGACCTCCCCAAATGCATCACCTCACACCTCTCCAAGTTGAATTCCATTTGTCACTTTCCTGCCCATCTGACCAGACCATTGATATCTTCCTGCAGTCTTGAAACACTTTATTGTTTGTAGGTAAAGGGGCAAGGTCTCAGAAATAGAAAATAACATAAATGACTAGAAATCTGCTTTTAGTTTGTTGGGATGTTCAAGACACCAAAAAAAATTCTGCTTCTGTCTTTAATGCCATGGAATTTTTAAAATCCACCTGAGCAGTTCAACGGGCCTTGCCTTAGGAACTTTGCAGAAAGATAGCACCCCCATCAGGCTAGCATTGCCTCATTGAAGTGTCAGTCTGGATTACATAGAGTTTCACTGAGTCTAAGGGTCATTCAGCTGAATGGTCCATTCCAGTGTTTATGCTGAACACAAGCCTCCTGCCACCCTATTCCATCTCACCTCATCAATATATCCTTACAGCCCTTTCTCCCTCATGTTTATTTAGCTTCCTCTTAAATGTCTCTATACTATTCACCTCAACTCCTCCATGTGGTAGCAAGTTCCACATTCTCACCAATCAGGGTAAAGAAGTTGTCCCTGAATCAACTACGGGTTATGCATTCAAGCCCAGAACCTTCTGGTCCAGAAGTGAGTATGCTCAGCATGTTGAGACAATAACTAACAATTTGAAGGTGCACATGGCTGAATTTTCACGCTAATGCTGCCTAATGTAGACTGTGATCTATGTGCCTATTTTTAGAGTCATAGAGTTATACAGCACAGAAACAGGTCCTTCTTGCCCATCGTGTTCGTGCCGGCCATCAAGCACCGATCTATTCTAATCCCATTTTCCAGCACTTGGCCCATAGCCTTGTATGCTATGGCGTTTCAAGTGCTCATCTAAATACTTCTTCAATGTTGTGAGGGTTCCTGCCTCTTGCACCTCTTCAGGCAGTGTGTTCCAGATTCTAACCACCCTCTGGGTGAAAACATTTTTCTTCAAATCCCCTCTAAACCTCCTGCCTCTAATCTTAAATCTATGACCCCTGGTTATTGACCCCTCCGCTAAGGGAAAACGTTTCTTCCTATCTAACCTATCAATGCCCCTCATAATCGTGTACACCTCAATCATGTCCCCCTCAGCCTTCTCTGCTCTAAGGAAAACAACCCTAGCCTTTCCAGTCTCTCTTCATAGCTGAAATGCTCCAGCCCAGGAAACATCCTGATGACTCTCCTCTGCACCCTCTCCAGTGCAATCACATCCTTCCTATAGTGTGGTGCCCAGAACTGTACACAGTACTCCAGCTGTGGCCCAACTAGTGTTTTATACAGCTCCATCATAACCTCCCTGCTCTTATATTCTATGCCTCGGCAAATAAAGGCAAGTATCCCATATGCCTTCCTAACCACCTTATCTACCTGTGCTGCTGCCTTCAGTGATCTATGGACAAGTACACCAAGGTCCCACTGACCCTCTGTACTTCCTAGGGTCCTACCATCCATTGTATATTCCCTTGCCTTGTTAGTCCTCCCAAAATGCATCACCTCACACTTCTCAGGATTAAATTCCATTTGTCACTGCTCTGCCCATCTTACCAGCCCATCTATATCGTCCTGTAATCTAAGGCTTTCCTCCTCACTATTTACGATACCACCAATTTTCATGTCATCTGCGAACTTACTGATCAAACCTCCTATATTCATGTCTAAATCATTAATGTACACTACAAACAGCAAGGGTCCCAGCACCGATCCCTGTGGTACACCACTGGTCACAGACTTACAATCGCAAAAACAACCCTCGGCCATCACCCTCTGCCTCCTGCCACTAATCCAATTTTGGATCCAATTTGCCAAATTGCCCTGGATCCCATGGGCTCTTACCTTCTTGATCAATCTCCCATGTGGGACCATATCAACAGCCTTACTGAAGTCCATGTAGACTACATCAACTGCTTTACCCTCATCTACACAGCTAGTCACCACCTTGAAAAATTCAATCAAGTTAGTTAGACACGATCTCCCCCTGACAAAGTCATGTTGACTATCCCTGATTAATCCCTGCCTCTCCAAGTGGAGATTAATCCTGTCCCTCAGAATTTTTTCCAATATTTTCCCAACCACTGATGTTAAGACTCACCGGTCTGTAATTACCTGGTTTATCCCTCCTACCCTTTTTGAATAATGGTACCACATTTGCTGTCCTCCAGTCCTCTGGTATCTCTCCTGTGGCCAGAGAGGATTTGAAAATTTGTGTCAGAGCCCCTGCTATCTCCTGCCTTGCCTCACATAACAGCCTGGTATACATCTCATCTGGGCCTGGGGATTTATCCACTTTTAAGCCCGCTAAAACAGCTAATACCTCTTCCCTTTCAATGCAAATATGTTCAAGCATATCACAATCTCCCTCCCTGATCTCAAACAGTTGTCACTCACCTGTAAACCCTGTGTTCCTCCCCCATTCTATCGCAGATGATATTGTCCAGGCTGATGTGGTGTGCAAATATTCTCAGATGGAGGTTTATATTTCCAAGTGCCGACTTTACCAGCTGGGCTTTGAGCGTGAAGATGTTCGAATTAATGACATCCGCTGCGTGGGGTCAGAGGGAGATGATTTCATTGCATTTCACATCAATAACACCAACCGAAACTGTGGGAATATCGTGAAGGTGAGTCTTTGTTTCTCATCTGCAGTGCTTGCTCCTCAGTCAATTCTGATCAAGTGGTCACAGCTCTTAACTGATGCACCCATTGTGTGCTCCAGCATTTTCTCTTGATTTCCCCATTTGAAGTCTCTTTGTTCTCTAAAGCCCTAAATCCTTTCAGTTAATGACTATATCTCAAGTCTCTACACCTTTCCCTTCAATGAAAGCCAAGGCAAGCTGCACAAGGCCCGCCAAGGATACTGGATGCCCCTGGAAGTTTGCTTGGAGAGGGGCTGTGGAAATGTGATCGGAGCTGAAGCGGGGATTTGAGGTTTGTTGGGATGGTTACTTGGGTGAGAATGGGAGCAGCTGGGAAAGGATCTCCACCTCTGTTTCAGAGATTATTAAAGAACAAGAGGAAACTCGCACTGTGCCCAAAGTCCAGATGTGCATCCTATTTCAGGTGCAAGCTATGGGGCAGCTATATGGAGCTGGGTTTTCTGCTCATAGCAGAGTTAGAGGGTGGGATGAATGACAGCAACTAGCAGAAGGCAGTAGCCTGAGCTGGAGAAATGGCTTGTGCTGTGAAAGTTACAACACAACCTGTCAGGGTGAAGAGGAGGAAAAATGCCACTAGAGTGGATAGTGCATTCAGACAGATTGGCAATAATCCAAGCTCATGTATGAGATACACTGGGTGTTGTGGGAGTGCTGGGTATGTTTGCTGTGCTAGAGATGGATGGGTACACAGTGTGGATACAGATTGCCCTATGGAGTATAGCAGCTTTGCCTGAGGGTGAAGCTGTTTTAGTGACTGTATTCTCTTCCCTACAGACAAATGAGACACATGTCATGTACATAAATACTGTGTGGATCGAAAGTTTGAACAACACAGGCAGTGTCATTACTCGCGACAGAGTCATTAATGTTGAGTTCTCCTGTGCCTACGAACTTGACCTGAAGGTTTCCCTTGAAACTGTCGTGAGGCCAATGCTGAGGTAAGTGTTAGACTTTCAGGCACTGCATTTCCAGGATCCTGATTCTTGCTCAGTCGTCTGCATTTTGTGTGTGTGTGTGTGTGGCAGAGGGTGGTGGGGGGGAGATTAGGGAGAATGGAGAAATTGTGGGGGTCTGGATACTTGGCGGAGCTATAATTTACAACTGTTAATCTATTCAGTGTGTTTTGATTTTCTCTGTGAAGTGTTCCTTGATTCTTATTGGTTGGGTGATACTTGTAGAGTGCCCTCTCAGAGGTTGGACCAACAGATGCACAATAAATTATTTAAATTGCACACTTTTTACACCTGTCATTTGTTTGATTTAAATTTGAACAAGTTTGGGTTCAAAGTGTTATTGAAAGATACATCAGTGGATCCAATCCAGAGGAAACAATGCTCTCTACAGATTAAATCGGTTTCACTAAACTGTAAATGGCAAAAGACAGAACGTGTTTACAATTTCACCACCAATGATAAGAGTCGAAACCTACATGTATAGAAACTCCTAATTATTGTAGCCTTTAATTTATAGAATCAAAATCTTTTACTATGAACCATTGAACAATTAAACTGACACACTGCAGGGAACTCGATGTGTGAAGCAATTCTATTTTGGCCAAGTGTTCACATTCCTATAGGGAGGGCAAATGTCAGAGGGCAAAGTTTCCAGGATACTCTGCAACTCTAGAAATTACCTTTGACAGGTGACGAGGCAGATCACACACCGAGGCAGCCGACCGATGGAAAAAAAAGTACAAAGTCAGAGCATGTAGAATTAAAGAAAGTTTTTATTTATTCATTTTTTATGTTTACTGATGCTGTTTATTTCAGTGTTGTGAACCTCACTCTTCCCACAAAAGAAGGTAGTTTCATCACTAAAATGGCTCTGTATAAAAACTCGTCCTACAAGTTTCCATATCGAGAGGGTGAGGTGACACTCACCACTCGAGATGTGCTGTACATTGGAGTGTTTGTCGAGGGAGCAGATTCTACGCAGCTGATTCTGATCATCAATCGGTGCTGGGCTACTCCATCCCGTAATCCAAAGGACCGACTGCACTACGTGATAATAGAGCAAGGGTTTGTGCAAAACCTTTCCAAATTGTTATATTGTAACATGGGACAGTTATGTTATGTACAGATCCCTCTCCCTGAATGGGGACAGTGCAGTGGGCTCACAAATCTCTGACCCCAGGGTATGGGCACAGATTCTTGTCAACTTGGGGGGGTGGGTTTATGCAGAACCTTTTCCTACTTCACATCAGGCAGCTTGAGTCCCTTCTTCACTGGGATGCTCTTTGCAGCTCTATCTTATTCTGTGCAAAGTGGGTTCTCTCTTCTATCAGCCAGACACTATTCTAGGAAGAGGGGTGAATACAGATGGCAGTTGCTGGAGAGGTTCCAGTCATCGAGGTGCGGCTTGGGGTTTACAGGTTCTAGTCCCCAAGGTGAGTGGGAGAGGAGGTGGTCACAGACTCCAGTCCCCAGGTGGTGGTTGCAGGGGTGGGGGTTGGGGAAGGGTTGCATATTTCAGTGTCCAGCATGGGGGAGGGGATTTACAGGTTCCAGTCCCTGGATTGGGTGGGGGAGTGGGGGGGGGGGGGGTGTGGCGGTGCAGGGAGGTTGGTTTCAGGTTCCCCACCCTCTCCTCTACAGTTCCTCTGTTCTTATTTTGTGCAGGTGTCCAAACTCGAAGGACAACACTATCGAGATGGAGGAGAATGGCGTGTCTCTCACTTGTCGCTTCCACATCGTTGTTTTCAAGTTTATCGGCGATTACGATGAGGTTCATCTACACTGCGATGTGACATTGTGCGACTCAGATATAAATAACTGCAGAGTTGTGAGTAATGGCAGCTGTTTATCACACAGAGCCCTGACCGGCCGTCAGACGAACAGGCTTTGAAGCATGTTCACCGTGTTGTGCAGACTCTGCATCTTGTTTGTTTTTGAAGTTGAAGCCTCTCTGTCCACATTGTCCCACTGCAGAACCAAGACCTAATCTGGGCAACACTCCAATGCAAGAGGAAGGGTGTTCTGCATTGTTGGATAAGTCAAACCAATGCCCGATCAGAAAAGCATCAAACAACTAAAGCACTGAGACAATGTAGGCATGTATGTAACTTTGATAGGAGCTTGTGTAATCTAACTGGTTCAGAAGTAGCCAGAGCCAAACCCTGTGGGGGAAAATTTCCAAGCAGTAGAAAAGGACAGGGAGTAAGAGAATTCAAGAAACAGCATAGGACAAGAGCATTGAGGCACACAAACACTTGCCTGGTTTCTGATGGACTTGGTGCTGAGGCACATGTTAACCAAATCTTTGTGTTGTTTCTTCTAGACGTGTCCTACTAACAGCAGGAGAATCTCTGACGACAACCGGCCACTCTCAAAAGAGCAGATTCTCTCTGTTGGACCCATCAGGAAAAGAGGTTAGTTTCACTGTTGGCACTGAGTGTTTTAAACTTTGGGCCATTTGCAACATTTATAATTCCTGCAACAGCATCTCAGAGTTATCACACAGAACATAGGAGCAGGAGTAGGCCATTCAGTCCATCAAGCCTGCTCCGCCATTCAATTAGATCATGGCTAATCATCTACCTCAACGCCACTTTCCTGCACTATCCCCATATCCCTGATGTCATTAGTATCCAGAAATCTATCAATTTCTGTCTTGAACGTGCTCAATGATTGAGCTTCCACAGCCCTCTGGGATAGAGAATTCCACAGATTTACCACCTGTGTAAAGAAATTCCTCCCCCATCTCAGTCTTAAATAGCCTGCCCCTTATTCTGAGACTCACCAGCCAGGGGAAACATCATATCTACATCCACCGTGTAAGAATTTTGTAAGTTTCAATTAGATCACCTCCCATTCTTTGAAACTCTAGAGAATACAGTCCCAGTTTCCCCAATCTCTCCTCATAAGACAATCCTGCCATCCCAGGAGGAGGCCATTTGGCCCATCATGTCTGCACTGGCTCTCTGAAGGAGCAATTTACCTAGTGCCACTCCCCTGCTTTCTCCCGTAGCCCTGCACTTTCTTCCTTTTCAGATAACAATCCAATTCCCTCTTGAATACCTCGATTGAACCTGCCTCCACCACACTGTCAGGTAGTGCGTTTCAGATCCAAAGCACTTGCTGCGTGAAAAAGTTTTTCTTCATGTCACTATTGCTTCTTTTGCCAATTACCTTAAAACTGTGCCCTCTCATTCTCGATCCTTCCACCAATGGGAATAGTTTCTCCTTATCTGCTCTGTCCAGACCCCTCATAATGTTGGATTCCTTTATTAAATCTCTTCCCTTTTATGTTAGCTGCCAGTCTCTTTTCATATTCTCTTGCCTTCTCTTATTTGCTTTTTCACTTCCCCTTAAACCTGCTACATTCAGCCCAGTTCTTGGTTGTATTATTCACCTGACATAAGCACACTTTTTTTCCATCTTAATCTTTCTTTTGTCATCCAGGAAGCTCTGGATTTGTTTGCCCTATCTTTCCCCTTTGTAGGAATATTCATTGACTGTGCCCGTACTAAATCATCTTTAAAAGTAGCCCCTTGTTCAGTTACTGTTTTGCCTGCCAATCTTTGATTCCAATTTATCTAGCCCATTCTTACCCCATTGAATTTGGCTTTCCAACAGTTAATTATTCTTACTCTGGATTGTTGCTTGTCCTTTTTCATTGCCAATTTAAACCTTATGATAAAATGATCAATGTCCCCTAAATGTTCTCCTACTGACACTTGATCCACTTGGCCCACCTCATTCCCAGGAATCAAGTCATGCAGTGCCTCCTTTCTCATTGGAAACATACTGTTGTAGAAAGTTTTCCTGAACACACTGTAGGAACTCTTACCCCTCTCTGCCCTTTACACTACTACTATCCCAGCCTATATTCAGATAATTAAAGTCCCCCCATTGTAAGCACTTTTTAATTCTTGCACCTCTGTCTACGACCATACGAATTAGGAGAAGTAGGCCATTCGGCCCCTTGAGCCTGCTCTGCCGTTCAGTAAGATCATGGATAATGTGTTTGTGTCTTGAATTCCACACTCGCATCTACACCTTTGATTCCCTTGCCTAACAATAATCTATCTGCCTTTGCCTTAAAAATATTCAATGATCCCGCCTCCACCACCTGAGGTAGAGAGTTCCAAAGTAGCACAACCCTCGGAAAAAAATTTCTCCTCATTTCTGTCCTAAAAGGGCGACCCCTAATTTTCAAACAGTGCCCCCTAGTTCTGGACTCACCCACAAGAGGAAACATCCTTTCCACATCCACCTTATCAAGACCGTTCAGGATCTTATAAACTTCAATCAAGTCTCCCCTCACTCTTCTAAACCCCAGTGAAAACAAGCCCAGTCTGTCCAACCTTTCCTCATAAGACAATCCGCTCATTCCAGGTATCAATCTAGTAAACCTCCTCTGAACCGCCTCCAACGCATTTACATTCTTCCTTAAATTAGCAGACCAAAACTGCACACAGTATTTGAGATGTGGTCTCACCAATGCCCTGTATAACTGAAGCATAACATCCTTACTTTCATTTTCAATTCCTCTCATAATAAAGGACACCATTCCATTAGCCTTCTTTATAACCAGCTGTACCTGCATACTAATTTTTTGTGACTCCGGCACTAGAAAACCTAGACCCCTCTGCACCTCGGAATTCTGCAGCCGTTCTCTGTTTAAGTAATACTCTTTTTTATTCTTCCTGCCAAAGTGAATAACTTCACATTTTCTCCCACACTATACTCCACCTGCCAGATTTTTGCCCACTCACTCAATCTATTCATATTGGTCTGCAACCTCCTTATGTCCTCTTCACAACATACTTTCCTACCTATCTTTGTGTCATCTGCAAATTTAGCTACCATGCCATTGCTCCCCTCATCTAAATCATAGATATAAATTGTAAAAAGTTGAGGCCCCAGCACAGACCCCTGCGGGACTCCACTCGTCACATCCTGCCTATCGGAAAAGGACCCATTTATGCAGACTCTGTTTTCTGCCAGCCAGCCAATCTTCTAGCCCGAATATGTTACCCCCCTACACCATGAGCTCCTACTTTGCGCAATAATCTTTTATGTGTCATAGAGTCACACAGCACAGAAACAGGCCCTTCGGCCCATCGTGTCTGTGCTGGCCATCAAGCACCTATCTATTCTAAACCCATTTTCCAGCACTTGGCCCATAGCCTTGTATGCTATGGCGTTTCAAGTGCTCATATAAATACTTCTTCAATGTTGTGAGGGTTCCTGCCTCTACCACCCCTTCAGGCAGTGTGTTCCAGATTCCAACCATCTTGTGGGTGAAATAATTTTTCCTCAAATTCCCTCTAAACCTCCTGCCCCTTACCTTAAATCTATGCCCCCTGGTTATTGACCCCTCCGCTAAGGAAGAAACTGTTTCCCTATCTAACCTATCAATGCCCCTCATAATTTTGTATACCTCAATCATGTCCCCCCTCAGCCTTCTCTGCTCTAAGGAAAACAACCCGAGCCTTTCCAGTCTCTCTTCATAGCTGAAATGCTCCAGCCCAGGCAACATTCTGGTGAATCTCCTCTGCACCCTCTCCAGTGCAATCACATCCTTCCTATAGTGTGGTGACCAGAACTGTACACAGTACTCCAGCTGTGGCCTAACTAGCGTTTTATACAGCTTGTGTGGCACCTTGTCAAATGTCTTCTGGAAATCCAAGTACAGGACGTCAACGGGCTCCCCTTTATCCACAGCAAATGTCACTCCTTCAAAGAACTCCAACAAATTGGTTAAACATGATTTCCCTTTCACAAAACCATGCTGACTATTCCCAATTACCTTGAGTTTTTCTAAATGCCCAACTAAAACCTCCTTAATGATGGATTCTAACACCTTCCCCATGACAGACATCAAGCTAACTGGTCTATAGTTACCTGTTTTTGCCTCCTCACCCCCTTCTTGAATCGAGGGGCTTTATTTGCTACTTTCCAGTCTGATGGAATCTTTCCAGAATCTAGCTAATTTTGAAAATTAACACCAATGCATCTACTACCTCATTAGCCACCTCTTTTAAGACCCTAGGATGAAGTCCATCAGGACCTGGGTACTTGTCAGTCCGCAGCTCCATCAGTTTTCTCAGTTCTGCATCCCTGGTGATTGTAATTTCACCAAGTTCCTCTCTTCCTTCCACCTCCTGATTGACAACTATTACTGGAACGTTTTTTGTATCCTCTGTAGTGAAGCAGAAGCAAAATATTTGTTCATTGCATCTGCCATTTCCTTATTATCTATTAACTCCCCATTCTCACTCTAGAGGACCAACACTCACTTTACTTACTCTTTTCCTTTTTATGTAGTAGAAATGTAGAAACTCTTTCTATCCATTTTTACATTTCTAGCAAGCTTCCTCTCATACTCTAATTCCTTTCTGCTGATTAATTTTTTAGTCATTCTCTGTCGTTCTTTATATTCTGACCAATCATCTGAACTGCCACTCATATTTGTGCAATTATATGCCTTTTCATTAAGTTTGATGCTTTCCTTAATTTCTTAGTTAACCACAGATGGTGGGTCCTCCCCTTAGAATTTTTCTTTATAGTAGGAATATACTTATTCTGAGTATTCTGAAATATCCCCTTAAATGTCTGCCACTACTTCTCTATTGATCTATCTCCAAGCCTGGTAACCCAGTTCACTTCAGCTAGCTCAGCTTTCATGCCCACATAGTTGCCCTTATTCAAGTTTAAAATACTAGTCTTAGACCCACTCTTCTCTCTTTCAAACTGGATGTAAAATTCAATCATATTGTGGTCACTGTTACCTCGAGGTGCCTTCACTCGGAGGTCATTAATTAATCCTGTCACATTATACAATACCAAGTCTAATATAACCTTCTCTGGTTGGTTCCAGAATGTGCTGCTCTAAGAAACACTCTCGAAAGCATTCTATGAACTCCTCATCCAGGCTACTATTGCCAATCTGATTTTTCTAGTTTATATGTAGATTAAAATCATCCATGATTATTGCCGTCTCTTTATCACAAGCACCCAATATTTCTTCTTGTATATTTTGTCCTACATTGTGATTATTATTCGGAGGCCTGTAGATCACTCCCACTAGTGACTTCTTTCCCCTCCTATTCCTCATCTCCACATCCTGATCTTCTGAACCAAGGTCATCTCTAACTCTTACACCAATGCCACCCTTGACCAACAATGCTACCGCTTCACCTTTACCCAGCTTCCTATTCTTCTTGAATGTCGCAGACCCCTCAATATTCAGGACTTAATCCTCTAATTTCGTTGCAAATTAGTTACTCCACATCTTTCCCACTAGTTGGTGGCCTATAAACTACACTGAGCAACTTTGCACCTTTTTTACATATGAACATACGAATTAGGAGCAGGAGCAGGCCACTCGGCCCCTCGAGTCTGCTCCACCATTCAACAAGGTCATGGCTGATCTGATTGTAACCTCAACTCCACATTTCCACATATCCCCAATAACCTTCCACCCCCCTTGCTTATCAAGAATCTATCTACCTGTGCCTTAAAAATATTCAAAGACTCTGCTTCCACTGCCTTCTGAGGAAGAGAATTCCAAAGACTCACCACCCTCAGAGAAAAATTCTCCTCATCTCGGTCTTAAATGGGCGACCCCCTTATTTTTAAACAGTGACCCCTAGTTCTAGATTCTCCCACAAGGGGAAATATCCTTTCCACATCCTTAGCTCTAACCAAATAGATTCTGTCCTTGATCCCTCTGGGGCATCCTCTCTCTCCAGCACTGTAATGTTCTCCTTAATCCATACTGCCACTCCATCCACTTTCCTATATTTCTTGAACACCTTGTATCCAGGAATATTTAATACCCAGTCCTGCCCTTCTTTGAGCCAGGTCTCTGTTATAGCCACAGCATCATATTTCCACATGGCAATCTGCACCTGTAACTCACCAATATTATTTACCACAATCTGTGCATTCACATATATGCACAGTAACCCTAATTTCAACTTTATTACTATTTCCTACTCTAGTGCCATCTGTCTCTCCCAATATTCTATGCACTTTGGTATTCCTCCCAATACCCACATCCCTGCCAAGTTAGTTTAAATCCTCCCCAATAGCACTAGCAAATCGCCCTGTGAGGAAATCGGTCCTGGCTCTATTCAGGTGCAACGCGTCCAGCCTGTTCAGGTCGCATCTCTCCCACAGCCAGTCCCAATGTCCCAGGAATCTAAAGCCCTCCCTCCTGCACCATCTTTCCAGCCACGCATTCATCTGCTTTATCTTCCAATTTCTGTACTCACTTGCGCGTGGTACTGGCAGTAATTCAGAGATTACTACTTTTAAGACCGGCTTGCTAATTTCCTACCTAGATCCCTAAATTCTGACTGCAGGACCACATCCCTCTTTCTGCCTATGCCGTTGGTACTAATGTGGTCCATGACTGCTGGCCATTCACCCTCCCCCCTCAGGGTGCTCTGCTGCCGTTCAGTGACATCCTTGACCCTGGCACCAGAGAGGCAACGCACCATCCTGGATTCATGTCTGCAGTCACAGAAACACCTATTTCCCTAATTACTGAATCTCCTATCACTATCGCTCGTCCAGTCTTCTTTGTGCTTCCCCACCCCTGTATAGCTGAGCCACCCGTGGTCTCATGCCCTTGGATCTGGCTGCACTCCCCAGATGAACCATCACTTCCCTCAGTATTCAGGACTGAATAACGGCTGGAGAGTGAGATGCACTCCGGGGACTCCTCCACTACCTGCCTGTTTCTTCTGGACTGTCAGGTGGCCACACATTTCCTCTCTCCCTGCATACTGTTAAGCTTCAGGGGGATCACATCTATAAATGTGCTATCCAGAAAGCCCTCAATCTCATGCATTTGCCACAGTCACACCAGCTGCTGTTCAAGCTCCGAAACCCGGAGCTCAAGCTGCTGCAACGGACAACGCTTCCAGCACGCACGGTTATCCAAGGCACATACACTTATCCAAGACACGGGAAGTGTCCTAGAGTTCCCACATAAAGGTAGGAGCAGTCCTGCCATTCCTCTATTGGACACTAAACCTTACTACTAATAGATCTTACTAATAACAACTTTACTAATACTACTAAACCATACTGTTTAAAAATAAAAAATAAGAGACTTACCAGCTACGAGCTACTCAATTCCCTTCTGTTGGCATCACTCAAATATAGGGAAGCTAACTGGATGCTTTGCTTAAAACTTTTAACATCATCGCAACAGTGTGAAGCCGCCTTGGGTAAAAGCAAGAAAGGAGAAAAGAACCAGGTAAAGGCAGAGGGGAAAACAGAGGTTGAGAAAAAAAGCATAAAAGTTACAGAAAAACAGAGGCAGAGAGAGAAAAGGTCAAGGACATATTGAATGCTGATAATTAGGTTCAGCACGGAGCCGCTCATCCACCTTTCATGTAGCTGATCTACTGTTCAGACAGAGGCTGGTTTAAGGTGGGTCTCATGTGTCCAAGGATGCCTCATGATGGCCTTCACAAGGAACAGCCAATGTGCTGATTGGTCATTGGAGGCAGGAGGCCTTTCAATGAAGAGTTGACCCTGTGTGAAAAAGAGGCCCCCAAGAAGGCACAACAAATTGCATTAATCCTGAGAGACAGGATTAATCTCCACTTGGAGAGGCAGGGATTAATCAGGGATAGTCAGCATGGCTTGGTCAGGGGGAGATCGTGTCTAACAAATTTGATTGAATTTTTTGAGGTGGTAACTAGATGTGTAGATGAGGGTAAAGCAGTTGATATAGTCTACATGAACTTCAGTAAGGCTTTTGATAAGGTCCCACATGGGAGATTGGTTAAGAAAGTAAAAGGCCATGGGATCCAGGGCAATTTGACAAATTGGATTCAAAATTGGCTTAGTGGAAGGAGATAGAGGGGGATGGTAGAGGGTTGTTTTTGTGAATGGAGGCCTGTGACCAGTGGTGTACCGCAGGGATCAGTGCTGGGACCCTTGCTGTTTGCAATGTACATTAATGATTTAGACGTGACTATAGGAGGTATGATCAGTAAGTTCGCAGATGACACGAAAATTGGTGGTGTCATAAATAGTGAGGAGGAATGTCTTAGATTACAGGAAGATATAGATGGGCTGGTAAGATGGGCAGAGCAGTGGCAAATGGAATTTAATCCTGAGAAGTGTGAAGTGATGCATTTTGGGAGGACTAACAAGGCAATGGAAGGTAGGACCTGAATGGTGTCCTCCTGCTCCTATTTTCTATGTTTCTATGGGAACAGGCAACTGAGTTGGATGAACAGACATGATCATAATGAATGGAGGAGCATGCTCGAAGGGCTGAATGGCCTACTCCTGCTCCTATTTTCTGTGACCCTAGGGAGTACAGAGGGTCGGAGGGACCTTGGTGTATTTGTCCATTGATCACTGAAGGCAGCAGCACAGATAGATAAGGTGGTTCGGAAGGTATATGGGATACTTGCCTTTATTAGCTGAGGCATAGAATATAACGACATAGGTAGGAAGAGAGATGGGGATTTAAGACAGAAATTCAGGGAGCTAGGGTGGAAGCTTAGAGCGAGAACAAACAGAGTTGTTATCTCTGGGTTGTTGCCCGTGCCATGTGATAGCGAAGCGAGGGATAGGGAGAGAGAGGAGTTGAACACGTGGCTGCAGGGATGGTGCAGGAGGGAGGGTTTTGGTTTCCTGGATAATTGGGGCTCTTTCTGGGGTAGGTGGGACCTCTACAAACAGGATGGTCTTCACCTGAACCAGAGGGGTACCAATATCCTGGGGGGGGAGATTTGCTAGTGCTCTTCGGGGGGGTTTAAACTAATTCAGCAGGGGAATGGGAACCTAAATTGTAGTGCCAGTGTACAGGATGTTGAGAGTAGTGAGGTCAGGGATATGGTTACAAGGACGCAAGAGGGCACTGGCAAGCAAGAACCTGGTTTAAAGTGTGTCTATTTCAACGCCAGGAGCATCCGGAATAAGGTGGGTGAGCTTGCAGCATGGGTTGGTACCTGGGATCTCGATGTAGTGGCCATTTTGGAGACATGGGTAGAGCAGGGGCAGGAATGGATGTTGCAGATTCCGGGATTTAGATGTTTCAGTAAGAACAGAGAAGATGGTAAAAGAGGGGGGGGGGATGTGGCATTGTTAATCAAGGAGAGTGTTACAGCGACAGAAAGGACGTTTGAGGACTCGTCTACTGAGGTAGTATGGGCCAAGGTTAGAAACAGGAGAGGTGAGGTTACCCTGTTGGGAGTCTTTTATAGACCTCCAAATAGTTCCAGAGATGTAGAGGAAAGGATAGCGAAGATGATTCTCGACAGGGGCGAGAGTAACAGGGTAGTTGTTATGGGGGACTTTAACTTTCCAAATATCGACTGGAAATACTATAGTTCGAGTACTTTAGATGGGTCAGTTTTTGTCCAGTGTGTGCAGGAGGGTTTTCTGACACAGTATGTAGACAGGTCAACCAGGGGCGATGCCACATTGGATTTGGTACTGGGAAATGAACCCGGCCAGGTGTTAGATTTAGATGTAGGTGAGCACTTTGGTGATAGTGATCACAATTCGGTTAGGTTTACCTTAGCGATGGGCAGGGACAGGTATATACCGCAGGGCAAAAATTATAGCTGGGGAAAAGGAAATTATGATGCGATTAGGCAAGATTTAGGATGCGTAGGATGGGGAAGGAAACTGCAGGGGATGGGAACAATCGAAATGTGGAGTTTATTCAAGGAGCAGCTACTGTGTGTCCTTGATAAGTATGTACCTGTGAGGCAGGGAGGAAGTTGTCGAGCGAGGGAGCCGTGGTTTACTAAAGAAGTTGAAGCGCTTGTCAAGAGGAAGAAGGCGGCTTGTTAGGATGAGACGTGAAGGCTCAGTTAGGGCGCTTGAGAGCTACAAGCTAGCCAGGAAGGATCTAAAGGGAGAGCTAAGAAGAGCAAGGAGAGGACATGAGAAGTCATTGGTGGATAGGATCAGGGAAAACCCTAAGGCTTTCTATAGGTATATCAGGAATAAAAGAATGACTAGAGTTAGATTAGGGCCAATCAAGGATAGTAGTGGGAAGTTGTGTGCGGAATCAGAGGAGATAGGGGAAGTGTTAAATGAATATTTTGCGTCAGTATTTACAGTAGAGAAAGAAAATGTTGTTGAGAATACTGAGATTCAGGCTACGAGGCTAGATGGGATTGAGGTTCACAAGGAGGAGGTGTTAGCAATTTTGGAAAGTGTGAAAATAGATAAGTCCCCTGGGCCAGATGGGATTTATCCTAGGATTCTCTGGGAAGCTAGGGAGGAGATTGCAGAGCCTTTGTCCTTGATCTTTATGTCGCCATTGTCGACAGGAATAGTGCCGGAAGACTGGAGGATAGCAAATGTTGTCCCCTTGTTCAAGAAGGGGAGTAGAGACAGCCCTGGTAATTATAGACCTGTGAGCCTTACTTCGGTTGTGGGTAAAATGTTGGAAAAGGTTATAAGAGACAGGATTTATAATCATCTTGAAAAGAATAAGTTCATTAGAGATAGTCAGCACGGTTTTGTGACGGGTAGGTCGTGCCTCACAAACCTTATTGAGTTTTTCGAGAAGGTGACCAAACAGGTGGATGAGGGTAAAGCAGTGGATGTGGTGTATATGGATTTCAGTAAGGCGTTTGATAAGGTTCCCCACGGTAGGCTATTGCAGAAAATACGGAAGTATGGGGTTGAAGGTGATTTAGAGCTTTGGATCAGAAATTGGCTAGCTGAAAGAAGACAGAGGGTGGTGGTTGATGGCAAATGTTCATCCTGGAGTTTAGTTACTAGTGGTGTACCGCAAGGATCCGTTTTGGGGCCACTGCTGTTTGTCATTTTTATAAATGACCTGGAAGAGGGTGTAGAAGGGTGGGTGAGTAAATTTGCGGATGACACTAAGGTCGGTGGAGTTGTGGATAGTGCCGAAGGATGTTGTAGGGTACAGAGGGACATAGATAGGCTGCAGAGCTGGGCTGAGAGATGGCAAATGGAGTTTAATGCAGAAAAGTGTGAGGTGATTCACTTTGGAAGGAGTAATAGGAATGCAGAGTACTGGGCTAATGGGAAGATTCTTGGTAGTGTAGATGAACAGAGAGATCTTGGTGTCCAGGTGCATAAATCCCTGAAGGTTGCTACCCAGGTTAATAGGGCTGTTAAGAAGGCAAATGGTGTGTTAGCTTTTATTAGTAGGGGAATCGAGTTTCGGAGCCACGAGGTCATGCTGCAGCTGTACAAAACTCTGGTGAGACCGCACCTGGAGTATTGCGTGCAGTTCTGGTCACCGCATTATAGGAAGGATGTGGAAGCTATGGAAAGGGTGCAGAGGAGATTTACTAGGATGTTGCCTGGTATGGAGGGAAGGTCTTCCGAGGAAAGGCTGAGGGACTTGAGGTTGTTTTCGTTGGAGAGAAGGAGGAGGAGAGGTGACTTAATAGAGACATATAAGATAATCAGAGGGTTAGATAGGGTGGATAGTGAGAGTCTTTTTCCTCGGATGGTGATGGCAAACACGAGGGGACATAGCTTCAAGTTGAGGGGTGATAGATATAGGACAGATGTCAGAGGTAGTTTCTTTACTCAGAGAGTAGTAAGGGCGTGTAACGCCCTGCCTGCAGCAGCAGTAGTCATTGGATAGACATATGGATGAAAATGGAATAGTATAGGTCAGATGGTTTCACAGGTCAGCGCAACATCGAGGGCCGAAGGGCCTGTACTGCGCTGTAATGTTCTAATTCTAATAAGAGCAGGGAGGTTATGATGGAGCTGTATAAAACGCTGGTTAGGCCACAGCTGGAGTACTGTGTACAGTTCTGGGCACCACACTATAGGAAGGATGTGATTGCAATGGAGAGGGTGCAGAGGAGATTCACCAGGATGTTGCCTGGAGCATTTCAGCTATGAAGAGAGACTGGATAGACTAGGGTTGTTTTCCTTGGAGTGGAGAAGGCTGAGAGGGGACCTGATTGAGGTATACAAAATTATGAGGGGCATTGATGGGTTAGATAGGAAGAAACTTTTTCCCTTAGCGGAGTGGTCAATAATTAGGGGGCATAGATTTAAGGTAAGGGGCAGAAGGTTTAGAGGGGAGTTGAGAATTTATTTCACCCAGAGGGTGTTTGGAATCTGGAACTGCCTGAAGGGGTGGTAGAGGCAGGAACACTCACGACATTCAAGAAGTATTTAGATGAACACTTGAAACACCATAACATACAAGGCTACGGACCAAGTGCGGGGAAATGGGGTTAGTTAGAACGTGTGCTTGATGGTTGGCGCAGGCACGTTGGGCCGAGCGGCCTGTTTCTGTGCTGTAAAACTCTATATAGCAGCTTTAGTAAAGCAGCCTCAGGCACTTCACCGGGCCCTTATCAAATAAAATTTGATACAAAGCTGTATAAGGAGATATTAGAACAGGTGTCCAAAAGTTTGGCTAAAGAGGTGGGTTTTAAAGAGCAACTTAAAGAGGGGTAGAGAGGTTTAAAGAGGGAATTCCAGAGCTTAGGGCCCAGGCAGCTGGAGGCATGGCCACCAATGGAGAAGCGATTAAAATCAGGGACGCTCATCAGGCCAGAATTAGAGGAGCAGAGAGATCTCAGGATTGTGTGGCTGGAGGAGATTACAGAGATAGGGAGAGAGGGGCCTTGGAGGAATTTGAAAACAAAGATGAATGTTTTAAAATCAAGGCATTGCTTAAACAGGAACTAATGTAGGTTAGTGAGCACAGGGTTGATGGGTGAACAGGACTTGATGTGAGTTAGGACAGGGGCAGCAGAGTTTTGGATGGGTTAAAGTTTACAGAAGGGGGGAACATGCGAGACCAGCCAGGAGAACATTGGAATAATTGAGCCTGGAGGTAATAAAGGCATGGATGAGGGTTTCCGCAGCAGATGAACCAAGGCAGGGGTGGAGAATAATAAAATCATATTGTGAATACAATAGTGCTTTATTGTCTGTACCGTGAACCACTGAACATCACAGGCCTCTGCCTTAATCCAGCATTGCCCATGGTGCAGGCAGTGGGTGGTGAGGGCCTGTGGGCTATGATGGGAATGCTGTACAAGGCATTCATGTTGTGTTGGTGTGGGAGAAGGTTTAATGCCACTGGTTGTGTTATTTCCGCTCTGTTGTGTAGCAGCTGATTGGTGCGAGGAAGACAACGGTGGCTGTGAACAGATTTGCACGAGTCAGGTGGAGCACGCAGTCTGCAGCTGCATCACTGGATTCCTGCACTGGGATGGAAAACACTGCCGAGGTAGGCTGCAAAGAACTCAATGATTCTCGTCTTAGTCACAACACTGACACTGGCAGTGACGGGGGCTCTGAGGCTGGTACCCACTCTGGCAGTGACGGGAGCTCTGAGGCTGGTACCCACTGTGGAAATGTGTGCACCTCATCTATGAGTTTAACTTTTTTGCTGCCCGAAGTTAATTTCTTATCTCTGTCTCTCTGCAGCTTTAAGCGCCAGCAGTGAGCCAGCCATACTACCCCTGCTTCTGGTGATGACTCAGATCTTCAGTTGGTTGTTGATAAACACACACAACCTGAAACCGTAGCAAGAATGATGATGTAACAATCACTTCTGGGAGGAGTGCAGTGGCATTGACCAGAATTTAAACAGCAATACATTTAGTATTGTTGGGGAATTAAATAAAACAAAGTTAATCTCACTTTAAGAGTTAAAAATTACTGTAGTGAAGTGCTGTAATGTCAGGATTGTGTAATGAATTTCTCAGTCAGAATTCACTCCTTTATTCTGAAATCAGACTGGACTGGTCTGAGTTTTTGGATTTCAGCCTTGTGCTGATTGTAGAAGATCTACTTGAAAATAAAGAATTTGCCGTTAGAATTTAGGCTTATTCTAATTCTAACCTTCACCTCAAAAAACAAAATTCCAGACAGGGCACAACCCGAGTGCCAGACCCTTCACATTTTGATGGATGGGGGAAGTTGTGTCTGTGGATGACAGCAGACCAGCTGTGAATGGTGGAGATGCGAGGCTAAAGATGTGGAGTTTGGTTTGATTATTATTGGGGAGCAGGTGATTAATTGAGTGGAATGCATGAAGATGGCACATGGGTAGGGGACAGAATGTGATCGTTAGTCCAAAGACATTATTCTACGTCTCTATTTTCCTGTGCTGTTAAACGTTGGTGCAGAAGTGAACAAGGACATAGAATATTATAGAATTATAGATGTCAGATACTGCAGTGCGAATCCCATTGATGCGCAGACCTACATCCTGTTGTGAACGCAAACCAATAAGCAACAAAATTCATATACTTGCAAGAACTGAAGAAATTTTTGGAATTGCATTACAGAAATGTTTCTTCAGTTCATTAAGGATTTATGTTAAATTACTCGAAATCAAACCACACTCACCTGCATGCTACACATTCCAATCAAATAAACTATTACCTGGATAGCAGACAAGCTGCTGATGACAGCCATTGTGGTTGCAGGGATGCTAGAATAATGAGTGCCTGAGAAGCTGTCACCCAGACAGAGTCATGCCTGTGGGACCCAGCTACTGACCAGTTCAGTCACAGCTTTGAGCAGATGGTCAGACTCGAAAATCACAAACCACAGATAAGGTCAAAAATAACAGAAGCAAATCTTTCCATCACAAGCTTTTTAATTATATTGAAACATTATAATCATAATGAAACATTTCTTTAAAACCCAGATCCCAGAAACAGAATTATATTTTTTTTCAAGTAACATAATGTATTTGCTAAATCTTACACGAGATGCTATTTTACAAAGTTAGATAAAACCAAATGAAATGCGTCAAAATTCTAAACTTGAGACAAATAAAACTATAGGTTAGGGGAGGCAGCAAGGTTAGTGTGTTGTGCAGTGCCATGTACAGGGCAGCAATAGGGGGTACACCAGATTTGTACACACATCAGGGGCAATCTGCAGAGTTAGAATGTGCACTCAAACCAGATCAGCATTATCTGTAAACTCGAGGTCCCACACAAGCATATGATGGTTTGAGGAAACTTAATCGAGAGCTGAAAGTGACTGCTTCGGTCAGTCAGAACCAATATCCAGCATCAGGGTGGATGGCTCGTTAACAACAGGTTCTATGTTCACGTTATAATCAGAACAAAACGTCAAAAACTACATGGCAGTAATTTTCAACTTATTCCTGGGCTGATAGCCATTGCAGCAATGAAGCTACTCCTCAGAGCCATGTCTGAGATCAGTTACTAGGACAGAAATTATAATTAGACATTGCATGTCTGTTTCAGCTGCTCTTTCTGCAACACATGATACAGGAATGGATAGCAGGTTCCACTTACTGTGTGGTGTAACTGTTCTCAGGGAGGTGAGGCTCTAAATGCAAATCAATTGATTACATGAACAAAACAGAGATGCTGACAGGAAGAGCTGGTCAGCCCTTATGCCTAGGATTTCAGCATTTCAAACATCTTGTTTCAGAAACCAGCTCTATCTTTTATAACCAAATAGTTTGTTGTTCCAACACTTCCCTCTCAGTGAGAAATAAGCATGAGAAAATAACAGACGATGTGATGGGTAAGTGTGCTTTGCAAGTACTTAAAGTACAAAATAATACTGCAAACTCACTACATGCCCAGGGAAAAGACAGGTTGGAAAGTTTGCCACTTGTCAGACAATAACCTGTTCTTTTACCTGCTGCTTTTCTTTGAGTGAAAGTTTTGCTACAAAACAGCTTTGGTCCAGAGCCCTGATTCTACAGGTGATCAGGATAACAGCAGCAAATACACAGTGGGTCTGAAACCTGGCTGGGCTTCCAGGAGCTATGCTGCAGCTATGAAACTGTGCAATAACACACTCCCTCTCGCACATCAGCTGTGTAGTAACTCTCTCTCTCACACCCTGTGTAGTAACTCCCTCACACAGCCTAACTATGTAGTACTCTCTCTTTCAGCCTAACTGTGAAGTAACTCTCTTACACCCCAGCTGTTTATTCCACTGCCCCCAGTGTTGGAATTCAACGCATGGATTCCATACAATGACTCAGACCTCAATTTTCATCTGCAAATCAGCTCAATACAGGCTACGAAAATAAAAACAAAAAGATTGCATTTATCATAGCAAGTGGATACAAATAAATACATCTCGATTTCTTCAAACTCTAAGCTGATTTTCTGCCAAATTTCTGTACATTTGGTTTTGGAGATGTGGAGAGTGAGATCAATTCTATAATCGAAAGAGATGTACACGAGGGAAAGCAATTGTATCAACTGTTCTGGAACTCATTGGTACACTGGTCACCGGTAGACTCATCGGTACTTGGCACACAAGCCAGACGCACCGGTACACCAAAAACCAGCAGGAGGCACACCGACCCAAAAATGATGCAGAAATCAGCGGCATTTACAGAACCAACATTTGGTTCCACAAATGTCTCTAAAGTCCAGAATTAGCTGGAGCTTTGAGGAGTCAGATCCGAGCACCCACATTCCAACATCGAGTCTGGCTTGATTCCGCATCCAAACAGACTGCATTAACTGTCTCCTGCGGAGAGAACAAATTGTGACAGTCACAGTCAGAAATACAGTTCAACTCAACCTACTCTGTGACTCCATTTTCGCACCAGATCCCTCAAACCAAATCACATGAGTCCTTCCATTCTGTCCACTTCAACACTTGTCTTAATTTATTCCACAATTCCATTATTTTTTCATGACAGTCTCAGTCTCTGATTTTCAAATTATTCACCACAGGGGACAATTTTATGATATGAACTTTATCAACTGCCTATAGCATCTATTGAACTAAATTAGCTGTTACAACTCAGGCTTTCCCCTGACATTTATTGCAGCTTGCTGCATCAAGTTAGATCCATGGAAGTGTATGCATATGAACTGAAATAGTGTGCGTGGCAGGGGGTGCGTGTGTGTGTTTGTGATTGCATGCCTCACTCTACACACGTACTGGTGGAGTTTACACTGGGATTAGTATGAGTTAGCATCATATACCCTTAATCTCTCTGATGGATAAAGAAACATGACTAGATATTTCAGGCTAAAGTAACAACAGGCAATCTGCTCTCTCCACAATAACACAGGGACCTTAATCTTTTGCTTTCTGTGTACATCCTGTTATTTTAATGAGTAAAACAGCAATGAATGTGACTGGTGTGATAGAGTGAATGTGCAATGCAAATAGGACACTCACTCGTTCGCTCATGTGATGCTGCTGACTCCAGGATCTGCTGACTGTAATATTCCAACTCCATCTCCTGAAATCACACAGAAAATGGGTTTAGAAATGATGATTGCCCTCAGTCGGGTTATGGGGGCTGGCCCTTTTAATCCTGTTATTTTCCCCTCCATTGAGATTCTGCATCATAGGTTGAGTCACAGACCGGTTCCAGGACCAGTGACCATCTGGAATAGCGAGCAGAACGTAAAGAAGTTCTTCGCAATTTCTTTCTTCCCTTTCTGTCTCCCTCAAATAGCGTGACTCCATTTGTGGGGAAATTACCCAGGCTCAGTACATCCAGCATCCATCGTAACCCCTTCAGCAACAATTCTCAATTTCAAGCAACCAGTTTTCATTCTGTTCCCGGGAAATATCAGAACCTGCATTCTGTCACTTTAATGACTCGAATGAAAGAGAAGAGGCGGATTTAAGGAATGCAGCAAGACAAAAGCAGCAGTGTTCTGGGCTGTCCTCCCTCAGAGCTTATATCATTCGCACCCTGAGGATGGGAAGGCAAAGTCTACAGAAACTCTGCTGGCTGTGTACCTCCAACTGCGAGTTAAAACAGCAGATTCCCAGCAGCCAAAAACGTAATTGCACAGAAACAGGCCAACTGGTCTGTGCCAGTGTTTATCTCCACAAGAGCCTCCTCTCACCCCATCAGCATATCCTTCTGTTCCTTTCTCACTCATGTATTTATCCTGCTTCCGTTTAAATGTATCTATACAATCCATCTCAACCATTCCGTGTGGTAGTGAATTTCACATTCTTACCACTCTGGGTAAAGAAGTTTTTCCTGAATTCCCTATTGGATTTATTAGTGACATCTTACATTGATCACCCCTAGTTCTGGTATTCCCTACAATGAGAACCATCTTCTCAACATCAACCTATCAAACACCTTTAATAATTTAAGCGACCTCTATCAGGTCACACAGTTGTCTTCTCTTTTCTAAAGAGAGAAAAAAAAGTCAATTATAAAAACCAGGGCTCTCACCTCCTGAAGGTTTCACCCAGAAAACCACTCCAGCATCTGCTCAGGGCCCCAGAGTGTATAATCACGCTACCTCCCTCATCTCCTAATGCTAGTTTATAACCACAAGAACATTTGTGCACATCACTAACCACAGAAACACTAGCTCATTCTCAGAATCTCACACACAGTGAAAAAAACTCCACCAGCCCCATCACAAGTTAGAACATGGCCTTACAATAGTGTCCCGAGGGTCAGCTGTAACTGGGCAGACTTTATACTGATCAGGTAGATTGTTAGTCAGTGCCATACCTTTAAATGTTTCAGATCAGATTCGATGCTGTGCATCAATTGCAGGATTTGGTTTTGTACGTCCAATGCAGGAAACTGCCTGAATTCCATCTCTGCATTAGATGGCCCAATTGCGCTGCAGTTCTCCTTTGCCTCTGTGCTTTGTGTGGTACAATGCACAGAACATTCAGGCTGAAACACCAACATGTCAGTTTCGTCAGTGAAGCTCTCCTCTATCTGCGAAAATCCATCCAGGGTCAGGTAATTTCCTGTCAAGGTGAACAAAGATGACTTTAATAACAGACAACAATGCCTCAGATCTTAGGCTGACGAATCTCTTAAAAGTGCAGGATAGAACCAGGGTCCCTAACTTTATAACCATGTCAATCAATAGTTTATGGCGAGCCATGTAACTCTCACTAGAATCACCAAGACCTTCCAGCCAGTGGGCTAGTGGTGGTGTAGAAATACTGCTCATAAAATAGTGTTATGGGCATTTCAAAGGAGAATATTTTTATATTCAGAACTGGGACTCTCCTTTGCTTCTGAACAATATGGAGGAACAAACCAGGCAGGATCTGAACAGCTCCCTGGAGGATAGACACTAGTTGCAGGAAGTGGCCATGTGACACTAACCTGACACACATGCTTGTGACTTTGCCCCCTCATCTCTGTTGGGACTTGGGGTGTTCTCCTGTGACCGACGTTCATCTGCATGATCTTCTGGGGCATCATAGAACCTTTCTCCACCATCATCCGTTGCAGAGTCTGGGCCGTGCTCTTCAGTTGTGGTGTGTCCAGCGTGACCCTCCAGCGCAAATTGACAGGGAAGTTTAGTCCTTTCACTAACACTGGTTTGAGCTTCCGTCTCTTCCGGTGTCCCATTGGCTAACGCTAGCTGATGCTGCAGAGCTTTATTGGGTGTCTCACCTTGACAACACTCTGTGCAGTCTGGCGGCCCATCTGTCCCTTGCTTTAGCGATGCCAGGAGACTGTCCTCCTCTGGAAGGTGCTGGATTGAGGCTCCATCACTGGGATTATCTTCTGAATTCAGCATGTGAAGGGATAGTAATTGCTTCAAGAAGTGAACTTTGGAGGGGAGAGAATTGCATAGAATTACTCAGAATATACAGCACTGAAACAGGCCATTCATCCCAATGAGCCCATGCTACCATTTATGCTGCACTTGAGCCTCCTGCCATCCATCCTCATTTAGTTATCAGCATAACCCTCTGTTATGGCTTAATCCAGCTACTCCCTAAATCAACCATTCCCTGTGGTAGCAAATTCCACCATGTTGAATGCTGCTGTCAATCAAACACCAGGAATCGCACATTAGTCAAGAGACATTTTCAGATGTAAGAATTATTTACCAATACTCAGCTACAGTCAAATATTCAATGGCTGAACTGGAGGTTTTAAAGGCAAAAGCTGCCTTGATAGACAGGATGTGGGACCCACACCTGGCAGGCACCTGAACACAAACTTCCTTAGTTTACAGGTGCTGCATTTGAGCAAATGGCCCAATCCTGAGCCAGTCCTTCTCCACCGCATCCATGTTAAGGTGAGGACCTAGTCACAGAACAGAACCAGAGAAATTTACAGCACAGGAGGCAGCCATTTGGACAATCGTGTGTATGCTGACCAAAAAAAAAAGCTATGCAGCCTATTCTGACTTTCCAGCTCTTTTTGGTCCATAGTCTTGTAGATTAGGGCACTTCAAGTGCATATCCAAGTACTTTTAAATGTGATGAGGGTTTCTGCCTCTACTACCCTTTCAGACAGCAAGTTCTAGATCCCCATCACCCTCTGGGTGAAAAAATTACTCCTGCACTCCCCTCGACTCCTTCTGCCAATTACTTTAAATCTATGCCCCCTGGTTATTGACCTCGCTGCTAACAGAAATAGGTTCTTCCTATCCATTCTATCTCGACCGCTCATAATTTTATACACTCCAACTAGGTCTCCCCTCAGCCTCCTCTGTTCCAAAGAAAACCCCAGCTTATCCAATCCTTCTTCAGAACTAAAATTTCCCATTCCTGGCAACATCCTTGTAAATCTCCTCTGTATCTTCTCTAATGCGATCATATCCTTTCTGTAATGTGACGACCAGAAATGTACGCAGTACTGTAGATGCAATCTAACTAGTGTTTTATACAGTTCGAGCATAATCTTTCTGCTCACTCTGTGCTTCAGCTAATAAAGGAAAGTATCCTGTTTGTCTCTTGTCCAACTTATCTACCTGTCCTGCTACCTTCAGGGATCTGTGGACATATACTCCCAAAGTCCCTCTGTACCTCTACACTTCTCAGAATCCTACGATTTAATGTGTGGATAGAGTTAACTGAGGGCAAAACTCCCTGATAGGTCACACACTAATAAGGCTGCCTGCATTGTCCAGTGCTGCAAAGGCTCAGATTCGATCCCAAATGGTATGCAGCCACCTCTCTCTTCACACATCCCACAATGTGTGGTGTGTACTTACGGTTTGTTAGTGCAGCCTCTGCTCGTGAACAGGAGAGTGACGAGACTAAAGGCTGGCCCTGGCTTGAATAGTGCAGCTCAGTGCTTCTGTAGGGGGGGTGCCCTGCAGCTGATCTTCGAAGGCTGTTATACTCCCGCGTGTGTCTGGTCTGTTCATCTGTCTCCTGTATGGAGGTGATTGCACTAGGTTTCTGCTTGTTGGACGTTGTGAGATTCACAGTTAGTGTGTCATCAGTTACAACTGGCATCTCTTTACCTGCAATGCAGATTGGCAGTTATTTAAACTGCTTAAAATGGAAGGTATATTTTTTCTGCTTTATTCAGTGTTTGTGTTCCCCATGAGAGTCTGGCTTTTAGTAAATAACCATGTGCACAATCATGTAACACACTGGTGCTCAGGGAGCTGCCACACCCCATCATTGTGTGGTATTAATTTCGGTGAACTGTGCCATCGCGCCTCAGTCTCACCCACATTTCCTGTGACGAGAACCCACCCCCCCGAAAATGTGATCACAACTTGCTGCCCTGCACACACCCTGTAATTTTTTTAAACACTTAAACAATGCCAGACCATTACAACCCCTGCACTTTATTTCTCTACAAATCAGTCCAGAAGCCTGATCAAGGCCCAGGTTAACTAACCAGATTTATGTACAGAAATTAAACACACAACACAGAAGATTACATATGATGACAGCAGTAAGTGGCCTGAGCTTTATAACAGCATCACTTGCGTGGTATTCTTTTCAAGATTCAGCCGCTACATCCCAATCCCTCTCCACACCTAGGTATCAAATGTTCCTTCAACCTTTGACCTAAATGAACTCAATGTAGAATTCCGGGCAGACAGAATTTAAATGAACTAAGAATCAGTACCATTTCCAGGTTGAAGAATGAACAGCAGGAAGCAGTTCAGTCCTCCCACACACAGCCTTCCTCCTGTAACAACATTGTTTAGAATCCAAAGACAAACACCATGTGACCAGACGCTCTAAGTAAGGTGACATTTAAGGTTTTCCATTTTCCCACAGCTCAATGCATTTATTTATGTCAACAAAGTTAGTTCAGCCCAATTACTTCTGCACACTACAAGTAACACGGGGTTTAGCAGAAGCACGTCTAAATCACCCGCGTACCGGGTCACATCCAGCATTTCATCAACACATTGATCTTTGATGGATTTTGGTACCTTGTATTGATTCATTGCTGGCCAACATTCTTCCTGGGACTTTGCCTGAACCACTTTGTTGGACTGTGCTAAGATTCTCCTCGTCCTCTTGCTCACTCCTGTGGTAAATATCCAATCATTAAATTTATTAGGAAACAAACCCATTAACCTCGTTTGTCACGATCCCATTTTTAAAAGAGTCTCCCATGATTGCCAGACTTGTGTATGCTTGAAATCTTTGTGCAATATTACTAAAATCAACAACCTGCATTTAGCGCCTTTACTACAGACCATCATCCCGGGCACTTCATACGGGCATAAATAGAAAAGAGAGATATCAGGAGAAGTGCCAAATGTTTGCTCAAAGATGTGGACTTTGAGGAGAGGGAGGTAGAAGGGCTTAGGGAAGGCGTTCCAGATCGTGGACCCAAGGCGATTGAAGGCATGGTCACCAATAGTCAGGTGAAAAGAGGAATGGAGGCACTAGAGGCAAGAATTGGAGGAAAATGATTCTGGGAGTTGAGGGTTGTCAGGATCTATGAGATTCCTGAGATAGAGAAGGGGAAATGTCCTACGGAGAGATATTGGGGAAACTGGGCCTGTATTCTCTAGAGTTTTGAAGAATGAGAGGTGATCTCATTGAAACTTACAAAATACTTAAAGGGATAGACAGGGTAGATGCAGGCAAGATGTTTCCCCTGGTTGGGGAGTCTAGAACCAGGGGACACAATTTCAAAATAAGGGGGAAGCCACTTAGGACAGAGATGAGGAGAAATTTCTTTGGAATTCTCTACCCCAGAGGGCTGTGGAAGCTCAGTCATTGAGTATGTTTAAAGTAGAGATTGACAGATTTCTAAATACCAATGACATAAAGGGATATGAGGATAGTGTGGGAAAAAGGCATTGAAGTGGATGATCAACCACGATCATATTGAATGGCAGCGCAGGCTCGATGGGCTGAATGGCCTAATCCTGCTCCTATGTTCCTAAAGCCATGATCCCTCCAAGTGGAGATGGTTCCATTCTGCTCTAATTGGCAGCATCCATTTAATTGCAGAGATTTGCTTTTGACACAGTAGTGAGTACTTTGCATCAGCGCAGAGTCACAGAATCATCCAAATGTTCCCGGTTACGCTGTGCAGAATTTGGTCAATGGACCAAGTCTCATACCAGAATGCAAAAAAGCCATTGGCCTTTGTTACAGCAATATTAAGAAAGCTCGGTCTCAATAAAGGGGCCTGTGATATTGGGATGCTCCTGCTTCATGCATTGTCCCAATTCCCAGTGGCAGTTAGGCAATAGCTAGATCTACTCTTCAGCTGTGCAATATTAATGCTCTATGCCTATTGTGCTAAAGCGTTTATCATACTTTAAATTAATTCCACTTCCTCTTTGAAAAGTTAGTATTCAGCAATCTAACTCAGTACAGCAAAAGTACTCACTCAGTAACTGCTGCCTCAGGGATCACATGGTGGCTAGGTGCTTTAATCGATCCTGAAGTCTGTGTGATTAAATACTGCCACCTGTAAACCCAACAGGAAAAGATCAGTCACCAAAATCCCACTTCAAACCACCAACCTAAAATTACTGACTTTAACAAAACAGGAGCAGGCTATGCACACCACCTTGTCTGTGCTGACTGTCAGAGAGCTATTGCTTAGTCCCAAACCCTTTTCCTTTTTCAAATATTTATCCACTTCCCTTTTAAAAGCTGCTGGGGATTCTGTCCTAATGATTGTAAACGTCTGGAAATCTCCAGCCATTTAGTCACAGAAAGCACTTGCAGTTATCCTATGTTAAAATGTGTTTTTAGCAAAAAAAAGATGAGCTTCCCAACCTGACTCACCCACTACCCTCATCCCCCCTCCAGTGTTAAAAATTGGGCCAGTTCTCTCCTCTTTTTAAAAACATTACCATTTAGAGTGCATTTGCTTTGCTTACTCTGCTTCTCAAAATGCAGCACCTCACCTTTGTCCGTATTTCAGTGCAATAGCATAGTGGTTATGTTACTGGACTAGTGATCCAGAGATACGAACATACAAATTAGGAGGAGTCGGCCATTCGGCCCCTTGAGTCTGCTCTGCCATTTGACAAGATCATGGCTGATCTGATTGTGGCCTCAACTCTACTATCCTGTCTCCCGCTATAACCTTTGACTCCCTTGTCAATGAAGACTCTATCTAACTCAGCCTTAAAAATATTCAATGACCCAGCCCCCACTGCTCGCTGGGGAAGAGAATTCCACAGACTAACAACCACTGAGACAAAAAATTTCTCATCATCTTAAATGGGAGACCCCTTATTTTTAAACTGTGTCCCCCTAGCTCTAGTCTCTCCCATAAGGGGAAACATTCTTTCAGCATCCATCCTGTCAAGTTCCGTCAGGATCTTGTGTTTCAATAAGATCACCTCTCATCCTTCTAAACTCAAATGGATACAGACCCAACCCTTCCTCATAAGATCACCGCCTCCTCCCAGGAACCAGTCTGGTGAAGCTTCTGTGCACTCCCTCTAGTGCAACTATGTTCTTCCTTAGGTAAGGAAACCAAAACTGCACACAGTTCTCCAGGTGTGGCCTCACCAATGCTCTGTATAATTGAAGTAAGACTTCTTTATTCTTATACTACAACCCCTTTGTATCAAAAGCCAATTTGCTTGCTGTACCTGGATGTTAATTTTGTGATTCACATACAAGATCACCAAAGTCCCTCTGAATGCACACATTTTCAGTCTCTCACCATTCAAAAAATATTCTGCTTTTTTTTTTAATTTTTCCTATCAAACTGGGTAACTTCACACTTCACCATATTGTATTCCTTCTGCCATGTTCGTGCTCACTACCCAACCTGTAAATATCCCTCTGCAACCTCTTTGCGTCGTCCTCATTGCTTACTTACCCACCTAACTTTGTAGCATCAGCAAACCAGGATGTTATATCCAAGTCATTAATACAGATTGTAAATAGCAGAGGTCCAAGTACTGATCCTTGTGGTACCCCTGCCAACCCAAAAATGTCCTGTTTATTCCTACTCTCTGTTTTCTGCCCATTAACAAATTCTTAATCTGTGCTAATGTATTACCTCCAATCCTAAGGGTCCTAATTTTGTGTAATAATCTCCTGTGGCACCATATTGAATGCTTTTTGAAAACCCAAATACACTACATCCACTGGTTCCCCTTATCCAGCTAATTACGTACTCAAAAAACCTACTGATTTGTCAATTTCCCTTTCAGAAATCCATGTCAACTCCGCTTAATCATACGATTTTCGAAGTATCCTGCTTCCACGTCCCTAATAATAGTCTAGCATTTACCTACCACTGATGTTAGGCTAACTGTCCTACAGTTCCCTGTTTTCTCTCTTCCTCCTTTCCTAAATGGCAGGGTTATGTTTCCTACCTTCTAATCATTGGGAACTGTTCCAGAATCTAAAGAATTCTGGAAGATCCACTAGCTCTGTAGAGATCAGAGAGGGGGATTGCGATATACTTGAACATAATAACACTGAAAGGGAGAAAGTATTAGATGTTTTAGCAGGCTTAAAAGTGGATAAATCCCCAGGCCCAGATGAGATGTATCCCAGGCTGTTATGTGAGGCAAGGGAGGAGATAGCAGGGGATCTGACACAGATTTTCAAATCCTCTCTGGCCACGGGAGAGGCGTCATAGGACTGGAGTACATCATTCAAGAAGGGTAGCAGGGATAAACCAGGTAATTACAGGCCGGTGAGTCCAACATCAGTGGTTGGGAAATTATTGGAAAAAATTCTGAGGGACAGGATTAATCTCCACTTGGAGAGGCAGGAATTAATCAGGGATAGTCAGCACGGCTTTGTCAGGGGGAGATCGTGTCTAACTAACTTGATTGAATTTTTCGAGGAGGTGACTAGATGTGTAGATGAGGGTAAGGCAGTTGACGTAGTCCACATGGACTTCAGTAAGGCTTTTGATAAGGTCCCGCATGGGAGATTGGTTACGAAGGTAAGAGCCCATGGGATCCAGGGCAATTTGGCAAATTGGATCCAAAATTGGATTAGTGGCAGGAGACAGAGGGTGATGGTCGAGGGTTGTTTTTGAGAGTGGAAGCCTGTGACCAGTGGTGTACCACAGGGATCGGTGCTGGGACTCTTGCTGTTTGTAGTGTACATTAATGATTTAGACATGAATATAGGAGGTATGATAAGTAAGTTCACAGATGACACGAAAATTGGTGGTGTTGTAAATAGCGAGGAGGAAAGCCTTAGATTACAGGACGATATAGATGGGCTGGTGAGATGGGCAGAGCAGTGGCAAATGGAATTTAATCCCGAGAAGTGTGAGGTGATGCATTTTGGGAGGACTAACAAGGTAAGGGAATATACAATGGATGATAGGACCCTAGGAAGTACAGAGTGTCAGAGGTGTACTTGGTGTACTTGTCCATAGATCACTGAAGGCAGCAGCACAGGTAGATAAGGTGGTTGGGAAGGCATATGGGATACTTGCCTTTATTAGCCAAGGCATAGAATACAAGAGCAAGGAGGTTATGATGGAGCTGTATAAAATGCTAGTTAGGCCACAGCTGGAGTACTGTGTACAGTTCTGGTCACCACACTATAGGAAGGATGTGATTGCACTGGAGAGGGTGCAGAGAAGATTCACCAGGATGTTGCCTGGGCTGGAGCATTTCAGCTATGAAGAGAGACTGAAAAGGCTAGGGTTGTTTTCCTTGGAGCAGAGAAGGCTGAGGGGTCACATGATTGACGTATACAAAATTATGAGGGGCATTGATAGGTTAGATAAGAGGAGACTTTTCCCTTAGCGGAGGGGTCAATAACCAGAGGGCAATAGATTTAAGGTAAGGGGCAGGAGGTTTAGAGGGGATTTGAGGAAAAATGTTTTCACCCAGAGGGTGGTTGGAACCTGGAATACACTACCTGAAGATGTGGTAGAGGCAGAAACCCTCAACATTTAAGAAGTATTTAGATGAGCACTTGAAACGCCATAGCATACAAGGCTACGGGCCAAGTGCTGGAAAATGGGATTAGAATAGATAGTGCTTGATGGCCGGCATGGACACAATGGGCCGAAGGGCCTGTTTCTGTGCTGTATAACTCTAAAACCCTAGGATGCAGGTCATCAGGTCCAGGGGATTTATCACCTTTTTTCCCCCATTCATTTCTTTAGTACTATTTCTTTATTTATACTGATTTCTTTAAGTTCCTCATTCTCGCTAGGTCCTTGGTTCCCCATTATTTCCGGAATGTTTTTGCGCCTCCTACTATGAAGATAGTGTCACGGACATGTAATTATTTTTCTCTTTGGATTAAAAAGTGTGTGCGCCTTTAAGACTGTTCAAAACATTGCATCTTTAAGGGAGAGGAAGTTCTGGAGACATCTTGTGCCACAGCTGCATTTTTGTTACCCTGGGCAGCAACAAGAGAGCGAGAGACAGAGACGTGTCACATGGTAATGTTTCCACTTTGCTGTCTGTGGAACTGGCAGAAACCAGCTGAAACCAGTTAGTTTTTGAGAGCCTGTCCAGTGAAGCGTACTGAAAAGAAGAAAGCTGTCTATTTCCTCGCAAAGATTCTATAAGGAGCTACAAGCCAAGTTAATTCCCTAAGAAAAGAAAAGCCTTCTTTTTCAAGAAACTGTTTGTATTGCTGTGCTCATCATTCAAAGAACTGTTTAATGCTTGCTGCAGCGAAGAGTTGAATGCCTATCTACTGAAGGACTATTTTCATCAAAACCACGTGAAGACCTTTGATTATTTTCACATTAGAAGACCTCATCCATCAGGAATGTAACCTGCAACAACTTACTTTTATTTATTCTTAAGAGACAGCTAAGTTTTTAAAAACTCCACTTTTAAAACCGTTAGTTTTTGAGTGTATGTTGCGTGAATGTGGGAAGTTAGGTTAAAATAAGAAGTTAGATATAGGATTATCTTAATAGTATTTAAGATTTAGTTTTTTTAAATAAATAGTTAATTTATTGTTGCCTAAAGATACCTGGTTTGGCCTGTTTCATTCTGAGGTTACTAGAGTGTTTAATTTGACTGTTTTCCTATTGAGTGTGAAATCTTAATAATATGCTGCAACCTGTGGAGTGACGGGACTGAATTGACAGTGCGTTGCTCCTGCCACGGTTGTAACAATAAATACAAAGTATTTGTTTAATATCTCTGCCATTTCCTTATTCCCCATTGCTGCCTCTAATGAGCCCATGTTTACTTTCACTAATCTCTTCCTATTTACATACCTATAGGAACATTTACAATCTGTTTTTATGTTTTGTATTAGTCTACTCTCATTATTCTTTCCTGATCAATTTCTTGGTCCTCTTTTGCTGAATTCTAAAATTCTCCAACTCCTTTGACTTATTACCCTTTCTGGCAACATTATAAGCCCCTTCCTTTGATCTAATATTATCTTTAAGTCCTTGTTAGCTATGCTCCGGCCATTTTTTCTGTGAAGTTTTTCTGCCTTAAAGGATTTTTAAGGCATTTTTTTGCAAATTATATAGTAATTCTTTAAATGTTAGCCATTGCTTATCCTTTAACGTAATTTCACAATCTACATTAACCAATCAGCCCCTCTTACCTATTTAGTTTGCTTTTAGATTTAAGACACTTGTTTCAGACTTAAAATAATTTTCAAACTCAATACAAAATTCTATCATACTAGAGACCCCTTTATTACAAGATTATTAATTAACCCTTAATAAAAAAGCAAAATACTGCAAATGCTGGAAATATGAAATAAAAACAATGCTGGAAACACTGAATGTCTCGTAACATCTGTGGAGAGAGAAACAGAGTTAATGTTTCAGGTCTGTGACCATAGAAAAGTTACAGCACAGTAAGAGGCCATTCAGCCCATCGTGTCTGCGCTGGCTGAAAAAACCATCCACCCAATCTAATCCCACCATCCAACACCTGGTCTGTAGCCTTGCAGGTTACAGCAGTTCAGGTGCAGGTCCAGGTATCTTTTAAACTAGTTGAGGGTCTCTGCCTCCACCACCAATCCAGGCAGTGAATTCCAGACACCCACCACCCTCTAGGTGAGAACGTTTTTCCTCATGTTCCCTCTAATCTTTCTACCAATCACCTTAAATCTGTGACCTTTCACCAGAATTAATTAACCCTTTCTCATTGCACAATACTAGATCCAAAATAGCCTGTCATGTTTCTCAAAAAACTGATATGGAAAACTGTATACATTCCATGAACTCTTTCTCCACACTATTACTGCAAATTTGTTTTGTCCAGTCTATATGAATATTAAAGTTCACCATGATTGTTGTAGGTATACAAAATTATGAAGGGCATAGATAGGATAGATAAGAAACTTTCTCCCTTAGCGGAGGTGTCAATAACTAGGGGCATAGATTTCAGGTAAGGGGCAGGAGATTTAGAGGGGATTTGAGCAAAAATCTTTTCACCCAGAGAGTGGTTGGAATCTGGAACACACTGCCTGAAGTGGTGGTAGAGGCAGGAACCCTCACAGCATTTAAAAAGTATTTAGATGAGCACTTGAAACACCATAGCATAAAAGGCTACGGGCCAAGTGCTGGAAAATGGGATTAGAATAGATAGGTGCTTGATGGCTGGCACGGACACGATGGGCCGAAAGGCTTGTTTCTGTGCTGTATAACTCTGTCTCTACTGTACTTTTTTACGTGTCTCTAATTTTCTGATTTATACTCTGTCCAACACTACAAAATACTGCTAGGGGGCCTATAAACAACTCCCAACAATGTTTTCTGTCTCTTGTTCCTTAATTCCACCCAAACTGATTCTACTTAATTTTCCGAGGGAAGATCCTTTCTCCCTATTGTCTTTATCCGATCCTTTATTATCAGAGCTCACGCTCTTCCTTTTCCATTTTGCCTATCTCTTCTAAAAGTTAAGTATTCTGGAATATTTAGTTCCCAACCTTGGTTAGTTTGCAACCAAGTCTCTGTAATAGCTACTGGATCAAAGCTATTAATTTTTATCTGTGCTATTAATGCATCTAAAGAGATATTCTAGAGATTAAATGAATGCAATCCATTTGCCACAGTTTTACTCAATGTAGGCAAATGTGAGGTCATCCACTTTTGACATAAAAAAGATAGAATAGGGGACTTTCTAAATGGCGAAAAGCTAGAAAGTGGAGGTCCAAAGAATCTCAGGGGTCCAGGTACACAGATCATTCAAATGTCGCAAACAGGTACAGACAAAACTCAAGTCATCTAATGGAATGCTGGTCTTTATAGCTGGAGGACTAGAATACAAGGGGGTAGAACATAGAACAGAATACAGCACAGAAGGAGGCCATTCTGCCCATCGTGTCCGCGCTGGCTGAATAAGCTATCCACCCAAACTAATCTCACCTTTCAGCACCTGGTCCATAGCCTGGCAGGTTTCAGCACCTTAGGTACATGCCCAGGTACCTTTTAAAAGAATTGAGGGTTTCTGCCTCCACCACCGATTCTGGCAGTGAATTCCAGACACCCACCACCCTCTGGGTGAATAAGTTTCTCCTCATCTCCCCTCTAATCCTTCCACCAATCACCTTAAATCTGTGTCCCCTGGTAATTGACCTCTCTGATAGGGGAAACAGGTCCTTTCTTTCTACCCTATCTCAGCCCCTCACAATTTTGTACACCACAATTAAGTCACCCCTCAGCCTTCTCAATTCCAGGGAAAACAACTCCAACCTAACCAATATTTGCTCATAGCTGCAACCCTCAAGCCCTGGCAACATTCTTGTAAATTTCCTCTGTACTCTCTCCAGAGCAATTATGTCCTTCCTGTAATGTGGTGACCAGAACTGTACGCAATACTCCATCTACAGCCTAACCATCTGTAGCTTAACCAGCGTTTTATACAGTTCCAGCATCACATCCCTACTTTTGTACTCTATACCTCAGCCAATAAAGGAAAGAATTCCATATGCCTTCTTCACCACTCTATCTACCTGTCCTGCCACCTACAGGGACCTGTGGACATGCATTCCAAGGTCTCTCACTTCTTCTACCCCTCTCAATATCCTCCCGTTTATTGTATATTCCCTCACTTTATTTGTCCTCCCCAAATGCATCACCTCACTCCTCAGGATTGAATTCCATTTGCGTAGAAGTCATTCTTCAGCTATACAAAGCCCTGGTTTGACCACAACTGGAGCACTGTGAGCATTTCTGGGCACCACACCTTAGGAAGGATATAAAGGCTTTGGAGCAAGTGCAGTGTAGTTTTACCAAAATAATACCTGGACTCCAAGGGATAAATTATGAGGTGAGAGGGACAGATGAGGGGACAGACAGGGTAGGTTGGATGAAACTATTTCCGCCGGTTGGGGAGACAAAGACTGGGGGCAACATCTAAAAATTAAAGGCAGACTTTCAAGAGTGAAATTAGAAACTCTTCTACATGGAAGGGGTGGTAGATGTTTGGAACACACTTCCGCAAGCGACAAGTGATGCTAGATCAATTGTTAATTTTAAACCTGAGATCGATAGATTTTTGTTAACCAAAGGTATCAAGGGATGTGGGGCAAAGGCAGGTATATGGAGTTAGGTCACAGATCAGCCATAATCTGATTGAATAATGGAAAAGGTTCGATAGGCTAAATGGCCTATTCCTGTAGCTGTGTCATTGCTAACTGAAGCAGTCTAGTCTATCGCGATTTCCTTGTCTTCTCCCTGTATCCTTTTATATTCTTGCGATTAGAAAATCAGTACAATTTCTTTTAAAATAATGCTCCAGTCTTGATCTTAAAGTATTACATATTCTACTGAGCAATTCTTCCAACTTCTTCCTTCATTCTTCTGGTGATAACCAAGTGGTATCCCCCTAGTTACTGATTCACCAATCAGTAAAAATAATCTTTCATTATTTGCCGTCTATCATCCTTCACTGTTTTGAAGGCATCAGTTACATTCCACCTCAATTTTTCGTGTACCAATAAAAAACACTAGCCATTTATAACGTAAAACACTCACTTCTCCTTTATTCCAGCAAATCTTTGCTCAGCCTTTCAATGGTCTAATAGCCTTCTCAAAACAGGGTACCCAGAACCTCAGCCAATACTCATTCTAACCAGAACCTGTATAAATTCTACATACAAACTAGGAGAAGTAGGCCATTCGGCCCCTCGAGCCTGCTCTGCCATTCCATAAGATCATGGCTGACCTGTTTGTGGACTCAACTTCACTTTCCCGCCTACCCAGATACCCTACGTCACATCCTTGCTTTCATATTCAAGACACTAATCCACCTTTTGCACAAGAACGTCCAGATCTCTATGTTAAGAATTTTACCATTTAGGATATACATACTTTCACTTTTCTTTTCCTCAATATGTACTATCTCACATTTCTCTGCATCTATTCACTCCACAAATCTGTCTATTGTTAAAAGCTTTTCAGCATTACAGAAAATGTTAAACCCCAAAATCTCAAGTTTCCAACCATATTACATGCTTACGTTTTCCGTTCAGAGACCGTCTGCGCCACCAGTTCGTAGATCTGTGCACCATCAGTCGATGTTGAGATGACAAAGAAAGCCTTGTTATCTGTAATGAACAAGACCCAATGGTCATGAACAAACAGGACTACTAAACGTTTCTCATTTTGCCGTTTCCAATTCTTGATATCAGAACCTGAAGCTCACACTGCAGGGGAGGGAGAGGCTACCGTTTCCTGAAGATATCTACATCAGAAAATGAGGAGGCCATTCAGCCCCTCGAGCCTGTTACACAGGAACAGGAGGAGGCCATTCAGCCCCTCGAGCCTGTTTCGTCACTCAATTAGATCATAGCTGACCTGCATCTTAACTCCAACTACCTGCCTTGGTTCTGTAACCCTCGCATAACAAAAATCTATCAATCTCACTTTTGAAATTGCTAGTGACCCTCCAGCCTCAACAGCTTTTTGGGAGTGTGATTTCCAACACCCTTTATGTTAAGAAATGCTTTCTATCATCTTGAATGGCCTGGCTTTAATTTCAAAATTATGCTCGCTTGTGCTAGACTCTCCCGACCAGAGGAAATAGTTTCTCTCTATCTACCTGATCAACTCCTTTAATCATGTTAAACACCTCAATTACATCACCCCTTAACCTTCTAAATTCAAGGGAATACAAGCCTAGTCTATGCAAACTAGCCTTCTAATTTAACTTTTTACTCTGGGAAAGCAGATAGGTTGCACAGTCACCTCTTGATAGTACACAGGGAGAGAGAGACTGGGCAGTGCTGATGAATGAATTAGAATGGTTGATGTACAACTCTTAACAGAGGCACAGATACTGTGGTTACAAATCAGTAGCCCTCTGACTACCCTCTCATCTCCTTAGCTTAGATTTTTAATTTCTTTCCATCCAAAAGCATAGAGTGTTGACCTGGACAGATAAAGCACCTTACCTGTTGCGACCTCCCGTACGAGCACAGCAGACAGCTTGATGATGGGGCTGAAGATGTGTTTGGTGTCTGCGTTGGCAGCGAGATTCTTACTGTGACATTTCAACAACAGTCGTTCATCCTGTTTCTGGGACAGAACCAGAATGTCCTCTAACAGCAATGTGTAGAGATCTGTAATGACAGAAGGGTGAACAGAATTAGCATTCATGAATTCACAATGCGCAATTCTCACTGGTAAACACTGATCTGCTTTGTGTGAATTATACACTTTTACAATAATGCAGGGGATTCACAGGAAGCTTGTATACAGTAACTGTCTGCGTTGGGAGTCAAGGTGAGATTCTGTACAGAAATGGTTCTCATCTGTGGAGTGCAACAAAAATATATTCAAAGACGATCCGTCAAAAATCTAGTCCAGTGCAACATCAGATTGAAAAAAAACTTACTGACTCCTGGAAATAACTGCATGGAAATATTGCAAATCACTTTAAACAGAAACCTGCAAACCAGCAAAATGTCAACATTTGAAGGAAAGCTGGATGGTCCTCATTTCTGTGATCGGCGTTTGAAGCCCAGGTCAGGAGCTTTGCTCCTAAAAATGTTCAGGAACACTTCTCAAAGGGACAGAACAGGATGGGTATGAAGCCCTGCTATGATGGCCCCAGCTTCTTACTGCTCCTCTCTGGGCTTAGCACAGCATCATACAACAAGGCTGGTGCCTGCTCATCTGTTCATGACATTCCTCTCAGCACGATTCATAAAGCACACAAACTGCACTGGGCAAACCTGCAGTCCACAATATCTCTCAGCCCATAAAAGTACCCATATTGTAAAGGCCCGAGAGACAGGAACCAGCATCTTTGTTCCAGGAGGTAGTCACATCCCTTTGATTAATTAGCACTTTAGAGGTGGTTGATGATCAGGGTAGAAGCGTATGACTGCAAGTCAGGCGGGCATTGGGATCCAGGATGTAGTGAGAGCTCAGCCCTTGTCTTTGTCCAACAGGTATGAGGTACTTGCTGCCTGTGTGGATGAGAGAGGACTGCAGGGTGGATGGACGAACTGACCAGAGCACCATGGCACAGGACGCCATTCAAATGGGGGGGGGGGGGGGGGGGGAAGAAAAGGGACGTAGTAATGATAGGGAACAGTATAGTCAGGGGGATAGATATTGTTCTCTACATCCGCAACCGGGTGTTCCGAAGGTTGTGTTGCCTGTCCTGTGCCACAGTTCAGGATATTTCCTCGGGGCTGGAGAAGAATTTGGAGCGAGAGGGGGAGGAGCCAGTTGTCGTGGTCCATTTTGGTTAGCATCCTCCCATCTACGAATGATGACGGACAGGCAGCAAATAATCCATTTAGGTGGGGTGTCTTCTCTTGGTGCACCTTTGCTGATGGTTGTGAAGGCCAATCCGTGAGAGGCAGGTTCTGCCTCAAGTGCCAAGTGACACTGCCAAGTGAGGCTGTGAGTTGTTGTTTTTGACATTGGCGCCTGTTGCCAAGCTGCTGTAGTAATTGGTCAGCGTGGTAGTGCACACCAGTTCACAGGATGTCGCCATTTCCGTCTTTCACCAGCTAATGACTCCCAGGTGTGACAATCAACATTTAGGGCCTTCATGTCAAACTTGCAAGCATCCATGAAGTGGAGCAGGTCGTCTGACCTCAGTTACCTCACCATACAGAAAGTCCTTGGATATTCGACCGTCTTCCATCCTACGGAATTGTCCGATCCAATGAAGCCGCCTCTGTTTGATTAGTGCCAACACACCTGGGAGCTCTGCCTTTGAGAGAACTGCCATATTTGTGACTTTGTCCTGCCAGGATATACCCATAATGCGTTGCAGACAACAAAGATGGAAATTATTGAGCTTCTTTTCCTGGTAGCTGTAAGTCACCCATGTTTCACAGTCAATACAGCATGGTGTTGAGAACACAGGACTTATAAACCATCAGCTTGGTTCCAAGGGTCAGCTTGATTTCATCCCAAGTATATTTCGTGAGTTGGCCAAAGGTGGTAGCTGCTTTCCGTATGCATGTATTGAGCTCTGCATCAAGGGACAGATTGTCTCTCACCGTACACCCAAGGTAGTAGAATTTACTAACCACTTTCAGTGGGATGTTATTTAGTGTGATCGGGGGTGGAGATGCAACACCTTGTCCCATGACCAGGGTTTTCTTGATGCTTATTGTCAAGATGAACACGTTACAGGCACAGTCTGTGTAGAAACCAATGATAGAGGTAGAACTAAGAATGAGTTTCTGTGGAGGGAGTCTGAGGCATTGGTTCTAATAAGCAAACCTTGAGGGTAATAATCTCTGGATTGTTACCTGAGCCACACACTAATTGGCATAGTGCCAAGCAGATTAGAGAATTAATCCTATTGGTCAGAGACAGGTGTGGGAAGAAGGGGTTTGATTGATGGGTCACTGGCTTTAAATTAAAAGAGGCGGGAGCGATCAGATGAAGGGAAATTTAAAAAGAAATGTCGAGGCAACAGAACAGTACAGCAATTTGGGTAAAAACAAGCAGAGTGGGACAGATAGGGACAGGGAGGTCAACAGTAATAGCGCAACAACAAATAAGGTCCTTGAAAAGAATAATGTTAAAAAATAAAATTAAAGCCTCTTTATCTGAATGCGCGAGACATTCATAATTAGATGGATGAACTAGCGGCACAAAGAGATAAACAGTTTAGATCTATTCGTAATTATAGAGACATGTTCAAAAGGTGACCAAGGTTGGGGTGCACAAAAGATGGATAGAATGGTAAAGGAAAAGGAGTAGCACTGACAGTAAAAGGACAATGCAAGGACAGTAGTGGGAAAGGACCTTGGCTCAGAAGTGCAGGTAGTAGAATCAGTATGGGCGGAGATTACAAATAACAAGGGTCAGAAAACACTGGTAGGAGTAGTTTGTAGGTCCCCTAAACATAGTCGTACCACTGGACAGAGCATTAAGCAAAAAATAATTGGAGCTTGGAACAAAGGCAATATAATAATTGTGGGGGACTTGAATTTTCATATAGACTGGACAAATTAATTGGCAAAGGTAGCTTGGAAGACAAGCTTGTAGAATGTTTTCTCAACAGTTTCCTGGACTAATACATTGTGGAACCAACTAGGACTAAAGCTTTTTTAGATTTATTTGCCTGTAATGAGGCAGGGTTAATTAGTAATATCATAGTAAAAGATTCTCTGGGGAAACATGATTATAATACAACTGAATACCATATTAAGTCAGAGAGCGACATACTCCAGTCCCAAACAAAAATCTTAAACTTAAAGCCAACTTCATAGGTATGAGGGAAGAACTGGTTAAGGTTGATCGGATAAGTAGACTAAAAGTAAATAGGGGAAACATTGAAAGAAATGATTCAAAATTATCAAAACAATACAATGCATCCTCAGCTGCTTCATCAATGACCTTCCCTCCATCATAAGGGCAGAAGTGGGGATGTTTCCTGATGATTGCACAATGTTCACCATTCGCGACTTCTCAGATACTGAAGCAATCCATGTCCATATGCAGCAAGACCTGGACAACATCCAGACTTGGGCTAATAAGTAAGTGGCAAGTAACATTCGCGTCATACAAGTGTCAGGCAATGACCATCTCAAACAAGAGAGAATCTAACCATCTCCCCTCGACGTTCATGGCATTACCAATGCTGAATCCCCCACTATCAACATCCTTGGGGGTTACCACTGACCAGAAACTGAACTGGACCAGCCACATAAATACTGTGGCTTCAAGAGCAGATCAGAGGCTGGAAGTTCTGCAGCGAGTAACTTACTTCTGACTCCCAATGCCTGTCCATCATCTATAAAGCACAAGTGTTACGACCAAGGTGGGAGTAATACACTGTTAATTCAGTCCCACTATTCCACAGGTCATTGCACATCAAATAAAGTTTCCCAACTACCGAAGAATAGCCCAATTAAACACTTTATTTTTCCACCAGAATAAAGCACACCAAACGAGGTTTCTTTAAACAACGTTAACTATTTATTAGAAAAGAAATAATAGGTCTTAACTAACGAGATAAATCTATATATATGAAAAAAGCCCTAATTTCCTTAACCCTCATACACACACACATACATTCCAAAAGAAAAAAGTCAACCAGGGAGAAAGAATTCATCGTTTACAGCTGTTTCTTAGGAATAGAAGGAATAAAAAATAAAAATTGAGTTTATCACGTTCTGGTAGGATGTTTTCAGTACGGTGCGGTGTCCCAGAGTCGAATAGTCGGATGCCATTCGAAGTCTCTCCAGGCGAGGTTGATGAACAGTCTGTGTTGGGTAGGCATTCACGGTAATTTAACTGCAGCAGGTGTCACATCGGTCTTCCATCAGGGGTGTAGCAACAAGTCTGCTTAGGTCAGCAGCAGTCTAGCAGAAGAAGAATTCTTCAAATTTCAGGATTTCTTAGCATACAGGTGGCAGCAGGAATCTCACTGGATGCAGGAATTCTTCAGAGACGAGAGGCAGCAGGAATCTGCCACTTTTCAAATGCAGGTTTCCTTTTCAAGAGATGCAAGTCTCCTTTCGAGAGAGGCAACACTTTTCTGGGTCTTTTCTCTCTTGCTCCAGGCAGGTCAAAGCAAAGCTTTCAAATGCCTGCCCTTTGTCCAATTCGCAGGCTTTTTAAAGAGTCCAAAATGAAAAAAGAACCTTCCTGAACATGGTCACATGTCCAGACACAGTGTCTTCTCCCCGTCACTCAAAAGCTGCTCTGAAGAAAGGTCAAACCCCTGTGGTTTCCTTGAAATTGCTGGCTTTCCTGTCCTTGTACAGGTTCAACTTCCTTTCAAAGCATCCATAAAGTTCAACTTTTGTTGTGACTTCCTTTCAGAACATTGCAGGAATTACAACTATTTGCAGGTTAGTGTCCACTGAGCAAAAACATCTTTTTTTTTTTTAAAACCACACAGAATTCTAAGTTTTCTTTTTTTTAAATAAAACACTTGTAAGACCACCGCCCTTGGCGAAATAAAATGCCATTTTTGAATGTGTTTCATCACAAATTGAAGTTGAAAACCTTTTAAACATTTTTTACCACTCATGCCCACTCTATTGGTAGTTAACACAATTTGGCTCTGTACCATCTTTACGCATGTAACTCAACAAAGTTAAACTTGTAACAAAGCATTTGCGATAACATTGTTTTTTCCCGAAATGGGTGCAATCTTCAAGCGATAAGGCGTAACAATAAACTCCATCTGAATATTCTGGCATTTTGTGTTTTAAATTTTTCCACAAATGTTCTCCCAATCAGCCAATTGCAACCTTCCAAACTTGTTCTCCCAGCTTTCATGTTTAGTTTAGTTTAGAGATACAGCACTGAAACAGGCCCTTCAGCCCACCGAGTCTGTGCCGACCATCAACCACCCATTTATACTAATCCTACACTAATCCCATATCCCTACCACATCCCCACCTGTCCCTATATTTCCCTACCACCTACCTATACTAGGGGCAATTTATAATGGCCAATTTACCTATCAACCTGCAAGTCTTTGGCATGTGGGAGGAAACCGGAGCACCCGGAGGAAACCCACGCAGACACAGGGAGAACTTGCAAACTCCACACAGGCAGTACCCAGAATTGAACCCGGGTCACTGGATCTGTGAGGCTGCGGTGCTAACCACTGCGCCACTGTTCCTTCCAAGTGTCCCTATAGACCAGCACCTCAGCAAGGTGAACTGCACACTGGCCACGACTGGATTCACTATTCTCTGAGAAGTTATTCAAGTATCCATTAACCTGTGTGATATCACTTGACACTGCAAAACATCATCCAGTGTGACAAAAGCTGATTCTTGCTTAGCTTGGGGTGTTAAAGGAATTTGCCAGCATTCCTTTAACAAGTTTATCTGTGTACTGCCCACTCTGACAATACAGTCTTCCAAGCGAGGAATTGGGTAGGAGTCTGCCTTCATTACTGCATTGACTTTGCTGTAGTCTATGCAGTCGGGTTGACCTGTCAGGTTTAGGCACTAATACTATTGGTGAACTCCAGCTGCTTTGACTAGGTACAATTAAGTTGTTTTCCAGTATGTATTGGATTTCTGCTTTTACTTAGGCCTGTTTGTCTGGACTTAAGCGATAAGGATGCTGTCTTAAAGGAATGGATTCCTACACATCCACATCATGTGTGGCTAAGGTTGTACATCCTGGCTTATCCCTACAGACTCTTTTAAATGTTGTTAGTAGCCTTATTGGGTCTTCTTGTTGTTCTGCATCGAAGTACAAAAGCACATTGTTCAACTTTCCAAGCCATTCTGTATTAGCTAACTGGATAGGAGGTTCAATTTGAGAATTGTCTAGGCCTCCTTCTGTTTCATCCTCACTATCCCTTTCGTTCTTATCTGTCCCTATTACCTGACATCCTTGTACTGGCTTATCCTCCTCCCTGCGATAATATTGCTTTAACATATTGATATGACACAGCAGATTCTTTTTCCGGCGATCTGTGGCATCAATCAAGTAATTTACCGTACCCACTCTTTTGACCACTTTATCCAGACCACTGAACTGTGCTTTTAATGGCTCATCCTGTAACGGAAATAATACTAATACTTCATTTCCTGGTTGAAAAGTTTGGGTCTTTGAGTTCTTGTCTGCCCATTTTTTCATAGTGGCTTGGGATGCTTTAAGGTGTTTCTGAGCCACATTGCAAGCTTTCGTGAGCCTTTCGCGGAACACAGACACATAGTCTAGTACCGGCGACTCATTCTTTTGTTCCAAGAACCTGTCTTCGATGAGTTTTAGAGGACCGTTTATTTCATGTCCGTAAACCAATTCAAAAGGATTAAAACCTGCAGACTCATTCCATGAATCTCTGGTAGCAAATAAAAGACAGTCTAGCCCTTTATCCCAATCATGGGGATATTCATGATAGTATGCCCTGATCATTGTTTTGAGAGTTTGATGGTACCTTTCTAAAGCTCCCTGTGTCTGTGGGTGATATGAAGATTTTAACTGTTTAATACCCAAATTACCCATGACTTATTGAAATATCAGACATATAATTAGAACCTTGATCTGATTGAACTACAAGTTCAATCCATATCTTGTAAAGAATTGGGTTAACTTCTCTACTGCTACTTTAGTAGCAATTGTTCTCAAGGGAATGGTTTCTGGAAATCGAGTAGCCATATCCATGATCGTGAGCATACATCGATATCTCGCTTTTGTTTTTGGCAAGGGTCCTAAACAGTCCACCAATACCCTGCTAAATAGTTCCTATGGTATGGGAATTAGGGGTACTGGTTTTATGGAAGGTTGTGGCTTTCCCACCATTTGGCACAAATGGCACGTCCTACAAAACAGTATCACGTCCTTTGTAAGGCACGACTAGTAATAATGTTGACTTATACATGATTTGGTCTTCCGGATCTCCACGTGTCCTGCTAGAGGAATGTCACGTGCTAATCTTAATAATTCCTGCCGATATTTAGGTGATACCACAACCTATCGAACAACTGCCCAGTCTTCGTCCACAGGTCTATGAGACACTCTCCATTTCCTCCTCAGAATCCTGACTTCACCATAATAGTCTTCTGGAACTTCTTTTGCCTCAGCTTTGGTCAGAGCTGACTGAGCTATTTTATGTAACCCTGGATCAGTTTGTTGTGCTGCGATTAAAGACGACTGGTTAAATACCTCATTTGGATTATCTAAATCCCCAAGGAAAGTTTCAGATACTCGGCTATCTTACTGTGGCGTCAATTTTATGTCTGACAATGGAACTTGTTTAGCCATTGCTCAGGTTACTACACACGCAGGAAGTATTCCTGGAACCTGTTCCTGTAATTGTTCAGTTTCTTTAACTTCACTTGTTTTCTCTGTGACTACGAGAGAAACTGATACTTTTGCTCCGGCCAAATCATTCCCTTGAAGGTCAATTCCCTCTACTGGCAAACACTTGATACAAAGGTACGGGTACGTACTCCCCATATACCATTAACTAAAATGTTAGCGTTCAGTGCGTTCTCTGGTGGAAATGTTATACCTTTCCCCAACAAAATTGTTTGGTTGGCTCCTGTATTCCTAGGTGTGACGATAGGTTTACCTGCCTCACTTGAGGGATATGGAGTTACTTATCCTTTTGACAAGAATTCTTTACAACTTTCAGGTATCTTATTCTCAACCCCTACACTCACTTTGGTTTTTGTATCTGGTTTTACAGCTGCCGTCAACGCTACAGCCTGATCTGCTGTACTCTCAGTCAGAGCTCCTTTCTCTGCATTAGCTTTGTGTACTCCAACATGTCCCATGGGTTTACCTTGCAACTTCTAGCATTCTGAACAAAGATGTCCCACCTGGTGCCAATGATAACACTTCAGCTTGCAGACCTCACTTCTACCCTCAGCACCTTCCTTTCTGGCCTGAAAAGGGGATCGTGGGGTGTTCCCAGCTGTTCCTTCTTGTCCCCGGCTACTTGCCTTCCTTTCACTCTCCCACCTTCTTTCCTCCTCAGGTTTGTAGGGGTGACGGACAAAGGGTTTTGGCTTATTCAGAAGCTCAAAATCATCAGCAATTTCTGCTGCTTGCTTGGTTTTTGAAACTTTCTGGTTCTCTACAGGAGTTCTCACTACTGGAGGGATTGAATTTTCTCATACGTAGCTTCCATCTTCACCACCCGTATCCAACAATCAAAATTAATTTGCTTCACCCTCAAATTCTACATAAGTCTGCCCAGCCAACCTCTGTAGGTTCCGAAACTTCTGTTGGTAAGCGTCAGGGACTAACTCATACGCAGCGAGAATAGTCTTTTTGCCATCTCATAATCTGCAGAAGTCTCTTCAGAAAGCATGGTATAAACTTCATGAGTGCTGCTCATCAACCTGCTTTGCATAGGCAGTGTCCAGTTTTCCTATGGCCATTTCACTTGTTTGGCTATTTGTTCCAAAAGGAATGAAAAATGCCTCTATGTCCCTTTCCTCAAACTTAGGGAGAGCTTGTATAAATTTAAACAGCCTTTCGCTGGGTCCTGGGCTGGATTTGGATTCTCCCTGACCAGAATTTTCCCTGGAGTCAAGACCACCCTTTTTCCTTAGTTCCATCTCTTTTAATTTGAATTCCCTTGCTGCGCTTTCACTTTCTCTCTGAAATGCTCGCTTTCTCCCTTTCTTCTTTTTCAATTTCAAGTTTTTTCATTGTCAATTTGCTCTCAACCTCAAATTTTTTGCATTTCTAACTGAATCTTAGCCAATTCAACTGCATCATTCTCTGACTTACTATCTTCTTCCAATTTCAGATGTTGGGTTATTACGTCAATTATCTCTGCGTTTTTAGTACTGATTTCAATTCGAACCTCAATGGTGCTGCCAACTCTTTTAGTTTAATCTTGGTTAAAGTTGTCACATCACTGAGGGGCACATTCTCCTTTCCCAGAAAAACTGCAGCAATTGCTAATGCCATTCAGGTAGTGTAGACCCCTACCCAATTACACAATAAACCTGGTTCCTTTATTTTTTTTCTTTGTTATTTACTCCCCTTACAATTAACGTAATTAGCATTGGAAACGATCCCGACAAGAGCCCCTGATTAATATGTTATGACCAAGGCAAAAATGCACTGTTAATTCAGTCCCACTACTCTACAGGTCATAGCATAAAGTTTCCCACCTACCGAAGAATAGCCAAATTAAACACTTGATTTTTCCCCCAGAATAAAGCACACCAAACCAGGTTTCTTTAAATATTAGAAAATAAATAATAGGTCTTAACTACTAATGAAATAAATCTATATACATGAAAAAACCCTTATTTTCTTAACCCTCATGCGTGCACACATACGCATTAAAAAAAATGGTCAACCAGGGAAAAAGGATTTGTGGTTTACAGCTGTTACTTAGGAATAAAAAAAAAAATTGAGTTTATCACGTTCTGGTAGGATGTTTTCGGTACAGTGAGGTGTCCCAGAGTTGAATAGTCAGATGCCACTCGAAGTCTCTCCAGGCGCGGTTGATGAACAGTCCATGATGGGTAGGCATTCACGGCAATTTAACTTGAGCAGGTGTCACATAGGTCTTCCATCAGGTATGTAGCAACAGGTCTACTTGGGTTTTGAAGCAACAGTCTAGCAGAAGATGATGAATTCTTCAGATTTCAGGATTTCTTAGCACACAGGTGGCAGTAGGAATCTCACTGGATGCTTGAATTCTTCAGAGACCAGAGGCAGCAGGAATCTGCCACCATTCAAATGCAGGATTCCTTTTCAAGAGATGCAAGTTTCCTTTACAGAGAGGGGCAACACTTTTCTGGGTCTTTTCTCTCTTGCTCCGGGCAGGTCAAAACAAAGCTTTCAAATGCCTGCCCTTTGTCCAATTCACAGGCTTTTTAAAGGGTCCAAGGAGAAAAAAGAGCTCGTCAAGAGGAAGAAGGCGGCTTATGTTAGGATGAGACGTGAAGGCTCAGTTAGGGCGCTTGAGAGTTACAAGCTAGCCAGGAAGGATCTAAAGGGAGAGATAAGAAGAGCAAGGAGAGGACACGAGAAGACATTGGCGGATAGGGTCAAAGAAAACCCTAAGGCTTTCTATAGGTATATCAGGAATAAAAGAATGACTAGAGATAGGTTAGGGCCAATCAAGGATAGTAGTGGGAAGTTGTGTGTGGAATCGGAGGAGATAGGGGAAGTGTTAAATGAATATTTTTCGTCAGTATTTACAGTGGAGAAAGAAAATGTTGTCGAGGAGAATACTGAGATACAGACTACTAGGCTAGATGGGATTGAGGTTCACAAGGAGGAGGTGTTAGCAATTTTGGAAAGTGTGAAAATAGATAAGTCCCCTGGGCCAGATGGGATTTATCCTAGGATTCTCTGGGAAGCCTGGGAGGAGATTGCAGAGCCTTTGTCCTTGATTTTTATGTCGTCATTGTCGACAGGAATAGTGCCGGAAGACTGGAGGATAGCAAATGTTGTCCCCTTGTTCAAGAAGGGGAGTAGAGACAGCCCTGGTAATTATAGACCATTGAGCCTTACTTCGGTTGTGGGTAAAATGTTGGAAAAGGTTATAAGAGATAGGATTTATAATCATCTCGAAAAGAATAAGTTCATTAGAGATAGTCAGCACGGTTTTGTGAAGGGTAGGTCGTGCCTCACAAACCTTATTGAGTTTTTTGACAAGGTGACCAAACAGGTGGATGAGGGTAAAGCCGTGGATGTGGTATATATGGATTTCAGTAAGGCGTTTGATAAAGTTCCCCACGGTAGGCTATTGCAGAAAATACAGAAGTATGGGATTGAAGGTGAATTAGTGCTTTGGATCAGAAATTGGCTAGCTGAAAGAAGACAGAGGGTGGTGGTTGATGGTAAATGTTCATCCTGGAGTATAGTTTCTAGTGGTGTACCGCAAGGATCTGTTTTGGGACCACTGCTGTTTGTCATTTTTATAAATGACCTGGATGAGGGTGTAGAAGGGTGGGTTAGTAAATTTGCGGATGACACTAAGGTCGGTGGAGTTGTGGATAGTGCCGAAGGATGTTGTAGGTTACAGAGGGACATAGATAGGCTGCAGAGCTGGGCTGAGAGATGGCAAATGGAGTTTAATGCGGAAAAGTGTGAGGTGATTCACTTCGGAAGGAGTAACAGGACTGCAGAATACTGGGCGAATGGGAAGATTCTTGGTCGTGTAGATGAGCAGAGAGATCTTGGTGTCCAGGTACATAAATCCCTGAAAGTTGCCACCCAGGTTAATAGAGCTGTTAAGAAGGCATATGGTGTGTTAGCTTTTATTAGTAGGGGGATCGAGTTTAGGAGCCACGAGGTCATGCTGCAGCTGTACAGAACTCTGGTGCGGCCGCACCTGGAGTATTGCGTGCAGTTCTGGTCACCGCATTATAGGAAGGATGTGGAAGCTTTGGAAAAGGTGCAGAGGAGATTTACTAGGATGTTGCCTGGTATGGAGGGAAGGTCTTACGAGGAAAGGCTGAGGGACTTGAGGTTGTTTTCGTTGGAGAGAAGGAGGAGAAGAGGTGACTTAATAGAGACATATAAGATAATCAGAGGGTTGGACAGGGTGGATAGTGAGAGCCTTTTTCCTCGGATGGTGATGGCAAACACGAGGGGACATAGCTTTAAGTTGAGGGGTGATAGATATAGGACAGATGTCAGAGGTAGTTTCTTTACAGAGAGTAGTAGGGGCGTGGAACGCCCTGCCTGCAACAGTAGTAGACTCGCCAACTTTAAGGGCATTTAAGTGGTCATTGGATAGACATATGGATGAAAATGGAATAGTGTAGGTCAGACGGTTTCACAGGTCGGCGCAACATCGAGGGCTGAAGGGCCTGTACTGCGCTGTAATGTTCTATGTTCTAACATTCCTGAACATGGTCACATGTCCAGACAGACACAGTGCCTTCTCCCCGTCACTCAAAAGCTGCTCTAAAGAAAGGTCAAACCCCTGTGGTTTCCTTGAAATTGCTGGCTTTCCTGCCCTTGTACAAGTTCAACTTCCTTTCAAAGCACCCACAAAGTTCAACTTTTGTTATGACTTCCTTTCAAAACATTTCAAGAATTCCAACCATTTGCAGGGTAGTGTCCACTGAGCTATTTTTCAGTTTTTTTTTTAAACACACAGAATTCTAAGTTTTCTTTTTTAAAATAAAACACTTGTAACACAAGTCAGGAGTGTGATGGAAAAATCTCCACTTGCCTGGATGGGTGCAGCTCCAACAACACTCAAGAAGCTCGACAACATCCAGGACAAAGAAGCCCGCTTGATTGGCACCCCATCCACCACCTCCCTCCACCAGTGGCAACAGTGTGTACCATCTACAAGATGCACTGCAGCAACTCAGCAAGGCTTCTTCGACAGCACCTTCCAAACCCACGACCTCTACCACCTCGAAGGACAAGGGCAACAAATGCATGGGAACACAACTACCTGCAAGTTCTCCTCCAAGCCACACACCATCCTTACTTGGAACTATAATCGCCGTTCCTTCACTTTCGCTGGATCAAAATCCTGGAACTCCCTTCCGAACAGTACTGTTCGTGTACCTATATGCCAAGGACTGCAGCAGTTCAAGAAGGCAGCTCACCACCACCTTCTCAATTTATCCATTTTGGTCGGAAGAATAGAAAGGCAAACTATCTAAATGGAGAGAAACTTCAGAGTGCTTCGGTGCAGTGGGATCTGGGTGTCCTCGTGCATGAATCGCAGAAAACTAGTATGCAGGTGCTGCAGGTAATAAGGAAGGCAAGTGGAATTTCGGCATTTATTGCTAAAGGAATGGAGTATAAAAGTAGGGAAGTGTTGCTGTAACTGTACAAGGCATTAATGAGACCGCACCTGGAGTATTGCGTAGTTTTGGTCCCCTTACTTGAGGAGGGATGTATTTGCATTGGAGGCAGTTCAGAGGAGGTTCACTGGATTGATTCCAGAGATGGGGGGCTTGTCTTTTGAAGAGAAATTGAGCAGTTTAGACCTTTACTCTCTCTAGAGTTTAGAAGAATGAGAGGAGATCTAATTGGAGGTATATAAGATGATTAAGGGGATTTACAAAGTAGATGTAGAGACGATGTTTCCTCTGGTGGGGCAATCTAGAACAAGAGGTCATAGTTTTAGGATAAGGGGTAGCAGATTTAAAACAGAGATGAGGAGAAATTATTTCTCTCAAAGGGTCGTGAGTCTGTGGAATTCACTACCCCAGAGTGCAGTGGATGCTGGGACTTTGAGTGAATTTAAGGAGGAGCTAGACCGATTTTTAATTAGTAATGGGTCGAAGGGTTATGGAGAACGGGCAGGAAAGTGGAGTTGAGGCCGAGATGAGATCAGCCATGATCGTATTGAATGGCGGAGCAGGCTCGAGGGGCTGAATTGCCTACTCCTGCTCCTAGTTCTTATGTTCTCAAGGGCAATTAGGGATGGGCAATAAATGCTGGCCTAGCCAGCGATGCCCACATCTCCTGAACGAAATTTTAAAAATTAAAAAAACAAAAACTGACAAAAATCCATCCATGGCTTACTAGATAAGTTAATGATAGTATTAGATTAAAGAGACATATAATGCTGCGAAGAATAGTAACACTGAGGATTAGGAGTGTTGTAACCAACACCCAAAAAGTTGATATAAAAAGGAAAAAAAAAAAAGTAAACTAGCCAGAAATATAAAAAAATATTTTAAGAGCTTTTGCAAGTATATAAGGAAGAGAGTAGCTAAAGTAAACGTTGGTCCCTTAGAAGCAGAGAGACAAGAGAAATCATGAGAAATGAGGAAATGGCAGAGACATTGGACAAATATTTTGTGTCCGTCTTCACAGTAGAAGACACAAAGTACATACCAGAAATAAAGTTAAGTAAATAATATCAGCAGAGAAAAAGTATTGGTGAAACTAAGGGACTAAAATCTGACAAATCCCCAGCACCTGTTGGCCTACATCCTCGGGTGCTAAAAGAGGTAGCTGCAGAGATAGTGGATGTACAGGTTATGATTTTCCAAAATTCCTCAGAAACTCGAACAGTCACAGCGGACTGGAGTTAGCAGATTTAATACTCCAAAAAAGGAGCGAGAGAGAAATCAGGGAACTACAGGCCAGCTAGCCTGACATCTGTTGTCAGGAAAATGCTGAAACCTATTATTAAGGAAGTCTTAATAATGCACTCAGAAAATCATAGTGTGATCAGACAAAGTCAACATGGTTTTACGAAAGGGAGATCATGTTTGACAAATCTAGTAGATTTTTTTTGAGGATGTTACCAGTAGGGTAGATAAAGGGGAGCCAGTAGATGTAGTATACCTAGATTTCCAAAAGGCATTCGATAAGGTGCCACACAAAAGGTTACTATACAAGATAATAGCTCATGGAGTTGGGGGTAAATACATTAGCATGGATAGGCGATTGGTTAACAGACAGGAAGCACAGAGTAGGGATAAATGGGACATTTTCAAGTTGGCAGGCTGTGAGCAGTGGAGTGCTACAAGGATCAGTGCTGGGACTTCAGCTATTTACACTCTATTAATGGCTTAAACAAAGACAGAATAATGTATCTACATTTGCTGATAATACAAAGGTAGGTGGGAATATAAGCTATGAGGACACAATGGCTGCAAAAAGTTATAGAAAGGTTAGGCGAGTGGGCAACAAGTTGGCAGATGGAGTATAATGTGGGGTCGGGTGAGGTTATTCATTTTGGTGAGAATAGAAAAGCTGAATATTTAAAAGGTGTGAAACTTTCAAATGTTGATGTTCAGAAAGATTTGGGTGTGCTTGTACAAAGAATGCAGGAAGTTAGCATGTAGGTACAGCAAGGAATTAGGAAGGCAAATGGCATTTTGGCCTTTATTGCAAGGTGATTGGAGTACAGGAATAAGGAAGTTTTGTTACAATTGTATGGGGCTTTGGTGAGATCAGACCTGGAGTACTGTGTGCTGTTTTGGTCTCCATATTTAAGCAAGGATAAACCTGCATTGGAAGCGGGTACAGCGAAGGTTCACTAGATTGGTTCCTGGGATGAGAGGGTTGTCCTATGATGAGAGGCTGAGTGAATTGGGTCTGTCTTCTCTGGTGTGTAGAAGAATGAGAGCTGATCTCATTGAAACATACGAGTCTCTCAGTGGGCTTGACAGGACAGACACAGAGGTTGTTTCCTCTGGCTGGGAAATCTAGAACACAGTTACAGGATAAAGGGGCCAATCATTTAGGACTGAGAAAAGGAGAAATTTCTTCCCTCAGGAGGATTGTGAATCTCTGGAATTCTTTAGCCCGAGGGCTGTGGATGCTCCATCGTTAAGTATATTCAAAGCGGAGATAGATTTTTGGTCTCTCAGGGAATCAAGGAACATACAATCTTCAGCCAGAAGTGTCGAGTTGATGATCCATCTCGGCCCCCTCCTCAAGTTCCCAGCATTACAGATGCCATACTTCAGCCAATTTGATTCATTCCGCGTGATATCAAGAAATGACTGAAGGCACTGGATACTGCAAAGGCTATGGGTCCTGACAATATTCCGGCAATAGTACTGAGGACCTGTGCTCCAGAACTGGCCGTGCCCCTAGCCAAGCTGTTCCAGTACAGCTACAACACTGGCATCTACTCGACAATGCGGAAAATTGCCCAGGTATGTCCTGTACACAAAAAGCAGGACAAGTCCAACCCGGCCAATTACCGCCCCATCAGTCTACTCTCAATCATCAGTAAAGTGATGGAAAGTGTCATCAACAGTGCCATCAAGCAGAACTTGCTTAGCAATAACCTGCTCAGTGACACTCAGTTTGGGTTCCGCTAGGGCTACTCAGCTCCTGACCTCATTACAGCCTTGGTTCAAACATGGACAAAAGAGCTGAACTCAAGAGGTGAGGTGCGAGTGACTGCCCTTGATATCAAGGCAGCATTTGATCGAGTATGGCATCAAGGAGCCCTAGCAAAACTGCAGTCAATGGGAATCAGGGGGAAAACTCTCTGCTGGTTGGAGTCATACCTAGCACAAAGGAAGATGGTTGTGGTTGCTGAAGGTCAATCATCTGAGCTCCAGGACATCACTGCAGGAGTTCCTCAGGGTAGTGTCCTAGGCCCAACCATCTTCAGCTGCTTCATCAATGACCTTCCTTCAATCAAAAGGTCAGAAGTGGGGATGTTCGCTGATAATTGCACAATGTTCAGCACCATTTGTGACTCCTCAGATACTGAAGCAGTCAGTGTAGAAAAGCAGCAAGACCTGGACAATATCCAGGCTTGGGCTGATAAGTGGCAAGTAACATTTGTGCTATACAAGTGCCAGGCAATGACCATCTCCAACAAGAGAGAATCTAACCATCTCCCCTTGATGTTCAATGGCATTAGCATCGCTGAATCCCCCACCATCAACATGCCAGGGGCTACCATTGACCAGAAACTGAACTGGAGTAGCCATATAAATACCATGGCTACAAGAGCAGGTCAGAGGCTAGGAATCCTGCGGCGAGTAACTCACCTCCTGACTCTCCAAAGACTGTCCACCATCTACAAGGCACAAGTCAGGAGCGTGATGGAATACTCTCCACTTTCCTGGATGGGTGAAGCTCCAACAACACTCAAGAAGCTCAACACCATCCAGAACAAAGCAGCTCGCTTGATTGGCACATCATCCACAAACATTCACTCTCTCCACCACCGACGCACTGTGGCAGCAGTGTGTACCATCTACAAGATGCACTGCAGCAATGCACCAAGGCTCCTTAGACAGCACCTTCCAAACCCTCGACCTCTACCACCTCGAAGGACAAGGGCAGCAAATGCACAGTAACACCACCACCTGCAAGTTCCCCTCCAAGTCACACACCATCCTGACTTGGAACTATATCGCCGTTCCTTCACGGTCGCTGGGTCAAAATCCTGGAACTCCCTTCCTAACAGCACTGTGGGTGTACCTACCCCAAATGGACTGCAGCGGTTCAAGAAGGCAGCTCACCACCACCTTCTCAAGGGCAATTAGGGGTGAATAATAAATGCTGGCCTAGCCAGTGACGCCTACATCCTATGAATGAATAAAAAACATGGAGCAGGCGGGAAAGTGGAGTGAGCGAGAAGATCAGTTATGATCGTACTGAATGGTAGGACAAGCTTGTTGAGCTGTATGGTGTATTCCTGCTCATATTTCCTATGCTCTGAAATACCCAAGTCAGGAACCATGACTGTAATTACCTGATGGACAGGAATCAGTGCAGTTTCCCACCTCAATTTAACACTGGGCAGTGGGACAGCCACCTATTACAGAGCAGAGTGCAATTCCTCTCGCATCAAAATGCAGTTAAGAAGCACATTTTAGTGATCAATCGGAATCTTTTCCATATGACATTTGCATGTGTGTGAAGGGTAGAGTGTGCAGGAAGTTGTGTTCAAGTCATGATACACAGCACGGTACATGGTATGTTTTCTGATGAAAGGTCACTGGCCTGAAACGTTAACTCTGTTTCTCTCTCCACAGATGCTGCCAGACCTGCTGGGTATTTCCAGCACTTTCTGTTTTTATTACATGGTACGTGTTTCTGTGCAACTTCCAAATGAAACCCATGTTGCCACTGCCCCAGAGATCAATGACGAATGTGCCCCCCATGTTCTGATGCTGCTTTTTACTCACCGATTGTCTTGTCTTTATTCACCCGCCAGGTTAGAGGCCCTTCGTGAATCATGTTCCGCTTTGTAAGGTCCAGATTCTTAAACAAGAAGCAATTACAAGTTATTACATTAAATGCAAAGAGGATCTTCACAATGTTTCATCAGTCATTTCCCAACACGTTTACAGCTCTCACAGGTTCACTAGTTTATCTTTAATTATTGAGGAACTTTTGTTTTTTTGCCAGAGGCACTCACCCTGAATTCTTCAATCAGTGGGTAATCTGACTGCTTCAGGCTGGAAAGGTCAAGGCGGCGCTGGTAATCTTCCAACCGCTAACACAAGGAAACAATCCGTTAACTTTCACAAAGAAGCACTGAACAGACCAACTGTTACAGAATAATGGCCCTTCAACCCTCCTACCTATCCTGACCTATACTCAACATAACTTCATGTTTCAATGACTGTCAAAGAGCCAATGGCTGACAAATAAAACACTGTTACTCAATTCCCCCAGTCCTGGCACCTACATGTTACTGGTTCAGCTCTCAGTCACTACCAGGACTCCTGAGATGTTTATATAATTCAGGCAGAGAATCCCACCCAAGTAGAGGTGGGGGTGGAGACAGGAAGGGAAATAATTCAACTAGAGAAACACTGCTCATTAAACAGCAGTGACTGTATCAGGCATTTCTGGAAACTGCCACTAGTATAACAGGTCGTGTCTTTCTTGGCTATGAAGTTATTTTCATTTTGAATCTCTAGCCTTGTCCAGGAGAATGTTGAAGCCAGTCAGAGAAAGCCAAATGCTGACACTGTCCGACAGATGCAGAATAACAGTAATTAATGAGTGGGACTCAAAGTCACTGAACCCCTTCTCCATCATCACACCATTTGGTCCTTTAATAAAACGTACTCATTGTCCAAAAATAAATTAATACACATTCATCACAATACAGAAATAATTAATTTATCTGTTCCTGTTGTTACGACCAAGTGAGAAAGAGGTTTAGGGTTCCCTTTCAGACTTCACTTGGTCTTACTGTAACAGGGTTTCATTTTTAAACACACTCTGCATTTTTAATCTCCCCCTTTGGTGACTCCTAGTTCACCGCTTTCCAATTATAAGGCAAAGAGACAAGCACAAACAGGCTTTCTTAGGTTTAAAGAAGAAAGGTGAAATTTTATTAAACGTAAACTCTAATTTGGTTGACGCCTACCGATACACGACACACCCACGCTAGCATGCATATGTGATACATACATGCAAATAGAGACAGAAAAGAGAAGAAAAATAAAGTGGAAAGGTTTAAAGAGTTTTTGTTATGGGTCTTTGAGCTCACTCTAGAGTCCTTGATTGTAGGTAGATTGTGCTTTTCGTTGGGGCCCAGTCTTCTTTTTAAATCTAGTTCTTTTCTCTAGACTTTTCTCTCTTGGGGTTCATGTGTCTTCAGTCGGTTTTTGGAGTTCCGAGAGAGAGATGGGAGCAGACAGGAGAGGCTGGGGCGAACTAGCCAGGAGAGGTCTTTTCAATCCAAGAGCTTTCTGGCCAGTTCAAACACTGCCTCTACAATTTAAAACTCCCCCAGTTGGCCAGCAGGGTAGTTACGTGACTGACTGGTATAACCACTTCTGGCTTTGTGGATTGTGTGTGGGTCAGGGAATGGTCCTTTATCTACAAACACCGTCTGTTAACATGAAAAAGTGTCTTTCCAGCCAGGGGCCTGGCAACCCCTTGTAATAGGCCTTCTCTTCTTCCCAGCAAGAATTTGAAATTTTATGTCCATGCGGCGAAATTAATATGCCTCATGCTTGGCAGGTGGGAGCCTGCATGACACAGTCTATTTCACAGGAAAAGGATTAAGCAAGAGAATCTCCATCTGATAAACCTTCAGCTACCTATTTGCTGAGGACACTCTCAGTCATCACAGTCCTATGGACAGCAAACTGCAAACCCATCTTCACTGTGTGCAGCAGTGTCAGGAACGAGGCACAGAGCTCTCTCTGTACAAACACTCACCTGTTTATTCTCAGCTTCCTTCACCGCCTGGTTCACAAAGTTCAGGATCTGACGACAACATTCTGCTGCTTTCTTCACCTTCTGCTTCTCTTCATGTTGTTCTGGATCTAAGAATAAGGAGACTAGCCTTATTAGGGAAGAGATTTTCACCCTCCTCCAAAGAATTAAGCACAAGGTTTAAATGAAACCACCTGCAGAATGAGATTACATAGAGCAACAGGATAAAGTTTTATCCTCTGCAGTTCAGTATTAGTGAAACACAAATTAGTAGAGGAAACCTCCTCAAACCCCAGAGAACGAGCATGCAGAGGGACAGCTGGTATCTTTAAAGGATTATTAGCAACATCGAAGGAAACCTGTTGATATCATTTCAGGGAGTTAACCTGCACAACCAACTTCATATAGAATTATATAGCTTTTCGCTGCCAGTGTTTATGCTTCACATGAGCCTCTTCCCACCTTTCTTCAACTCACCCTATCAGCATATACCGTGCTAAATGTGGGATGTACAATGAAGTACAAATTCTTTCTTACTTATACTATTATGATTGTTTAATTTTCCTGAATTTCTCTCTTTTCTTCCTCCTTTGTTGATGGTGCTGAACTCCTACTGTATGATCCTGTCACTTTCACCGCTCCGTGCTTTTCATGGCTTTCCCACAAGCAATCTGTCACTTCTTTCTTTATCATTTTCTGGGGGTCTCCCCCAGTCTGACTCCAGAAGGTCCTTACCTGTGTTTTTGGCAATATTCTCCAGCAGCAGTGGGTATTTGGTGAGTCGCTGCATCTCGGTCGGGATGATGTCCTTTAGTTGCAGCCTCCGGCATTGTGGATTACTCTGTGCCTCCTGCAACAGATCACATCATAACTAAGATAAATGTCCTCCCTCCAACATCAAAATTCTTTCCTTCATTCGTCCCCCTTTCTGCATCTTGGAAGCCTTTCCTCATGATCCCACCCCCCACAAGGATAAATAACCCCTCGAAAGATTTCATCACGTGGCTACGCATGGTCTGTGCTCTTACTGGCAATGTGCGGGTCACATTTCAACACATTTGCACTCTCTTCCTTACTGGAAGGCCTGTAGTGCGGATGGGGATAGGAAAGAGAACAGGCAAAGTGAGGAAAACGAGGAGTGTTTGATGGAACAGTGTAGAGGGAGCTTTACTCTGTATCTAACCCCATGCTGTACCTGTCCTGGGAGTTGAGTTTAGTTTAGTTTAGAGATACAGCACTGAAACAAGCCCTTCGGCCCACCGAGTCTGTGCCGACCATCAACCACCCATTTATACTAATCCTACACTAATTCCATATTCCTACCACATCCCCACCTGTCCCTATATTTCCCTACCACCTACCTATACTAGGGGCAATTTCTAATGGTCAATTTACCTATCAACCTGCAAGTCTTTGGCATGTGGGAGGAAACCGGAGCACCCGGAGGAAACCCACGCAGACACAGGGAGAACTTGCAAACTCCACACAGGCAGTACCCGGAATTGAACCCGGGTCGCTGGAGCTGTGAGGCTGCAGTGCTAACCACTGCGCCGCCCAAAGTGTTTGATGGGACCGTGTAGAGGGAGCTTTACTTTGTATCTAACCCAATGCTATACCTGTCCTAGGAGTGTTTGATGGGACAGTGTAGAGGGAGCTTTACTCTGAATCTAGCCTGGCACTTGTGTCTCACTAACATCTAATATTTCAACCTCTTCTCCGCGTCCGTCATGTCTTGCAATTAGGTTTTGGAGACTCTCACCTGAATGACTGCCTGGAATCTCGAATCTTTCTTCTGTTTTGATTTGATCAGCTCCAGAGCAAAGGGCTGATTGCTGCAAAAAGTGGCAGCAGCTCGTTTAAATTTCTCCTCTTCAGAACAGCTGAACTGAAGAAAGAAAACAGGAGCTACTCAGACAGGAACCAATCAGCAACACCAGACAACAGTACAATAAAATGACAATCCTACATAAGATAAGATCTCAATTTGTGATGGGAGTTCTTAAAGAAGCCTTTGGAATTTGGGCAATGACGACAAGGCCTGAATATGTTGCCAATCCCTAATTGCCCCAAAGGATGCTGGGCCTTCTTCTTGAACCACTGCAGACCATGTGGCGCGCCCAGAATAGTGTTCGGAAGGAAGCACAAAGACTCTGACCCATTGACAATGAAGGAAAGGCAACAGATGTCCAAGTAAGGATGGTGTACGACTTGGAATGAAATTGGAGTTGATAATGTTCACACAACATTGCTGCTCTCTCTTGGATGGAGGAGGTTGCGGGTTAGGGAGGTGCTGTTGCAATAACCTTAGTGAATTGCCACAGTACGTTATAGTCATAGAGAGACACAGCACCGAAACAGGCCCTTCGGACCACCGAGTCTGCGCCAACTATCAACCACCCATTTATACTAATCCTACATTAATCCCATTTTCCCTCTCACATCCTCACCTTCCCTCAATTCTCCTACCACCTACCTACACTAGGGGCAATTTCTTTTTTTTACAATGGCAAATTTACCTATCAACCCGCAAGTCTTTGGCATGTGGGAGGAAACCGGAGCACCCGGAGGAAACCCACGCGGTCACAGGGAGAACTTGCAAACTCCACACAGGCAGTACCCAGAACCGAACCCGCTGGAGCGGTGAGGCTGCGGTACTAACCACTGCGCTGTCCCTGTAGATGGTACACACTGCAGCCACACTGATTCAGTGCTGGAGGGAGTGGGTATCGGCTTCAATAGCAAAAGCTCTGTCCTGGATGGTATTGAGCTTTTTGAGTGCTGCTGTTGCACTCGCCCAGGTGAGTGCTCCGTCACACTGACTTGAGTCTTGTCGATCATGGGGAGGCTCTGAGAGTCAAGAAGTGAGGCACTTGTCAGACTCGCAGCCTCTGACCTGCCCCTTCGCCATGGAATTGATACAGTGGGTGCTGTTAAACTTCTGTCTAATTGTGACTGCAATTATAATTAATGGGTACTTGCTGATGATTGGTGTCCATGAAAGTTACGGGGGAGGTGGCTGGGCTTCCTCTTGTTTGAGACAGTCAAATACTCCTTTCCAACTATCAGACCAAGTCTGGATGTTGCCCAGATTACGTTGTAGGCTAATATGGGCTGCTATTGGATGAATTGTGAATGGAGCTAAACACTGTGCAATCAACAGCGAATAATCCCACTCCTGGCATGTTGGAAGACGACCATTGATGAAGCAGCTGAAGATGGTTGGGCCTAGAACACTACCCTGAAGAACTCCTACAGCAATGCCCTGGGGCTGAGATGACTGACCTCCAAAAACCACAACCATCTTCTTTTGAGTTGGATGTGACTCCCACACCAGCAGATTTTCTCTTTGGCCACATGGACCTCAGTCAACCGCTGTGTTAGACTAGACTGATGAGGCCAATTTTCTCCATTTAAAAAGGTTGTAGCCCAGACTTCTGCACGTTTTAATAAAAGTGCATTAATGCTCAGGGAATGAATCCAGGGATTGCAGTCACTGTACGGGATTTGTTTCATCCACATTCTTTACCTCTTCATACAGCAAGATCCCACAAAACCTCTTCTCACTAATTCACTACAATTAACAGACGCACACTCACCCAGCTCAGCAGGTCTTCTCCAATCTGATCAACCACAAAGTTTTCATTCCTTTTCCAGACTTTTCTCATCTGTTCATTTAATGAAACTAGAAAAATAAACAAGAATTCAGAAGATCTACTTTTATCACAACATTTGATCCAATTTCACTCAGTGTTAAGTTGTTCCAGGACAGTAATTTAGTCATAGAATCACAGAATGATCCAACACAAAATGAGGCTATTCAGCTCAATGTGCCTTATGCCTGCTCTTTGAAAGAGCTATCCAATTAGTTCTACACCCCCGGCTCTTTTCCCAGAGCCCTGCAAGTTTTCCCTTCAGTATTTATCCAATTCCCCTTTTGAAAGTTACGACTGAATCTGCTTCCACCGCCCTTTCAGGCAACGCTTCCAGATCACAATTCACTGCATTAAAAAAAATTCTCGTCATCTCTGGTTCTTTTGCCAATTACCTTAAATCGGTGTCCTCTGGTTACTGACCCTTATGTCACTAGAAACAGTTTCTCCTTATTTACTCTATCAAAACCCATTTTGAACACCTCTATTAAATCGCCTGTTAACCTTCCGAGTCCTAAGGAGAACAATCCCAGCTTCTCCAGTCTCTCCACATAACTGAAGTCCCTCACCCCCTGGAACCATTCTAGTAAATCTCCTCTGCACCATCTCCAAGGCCTTGACAACCTTCCTAAAGTGTGGTGCCCAGAAATGGACAATACTCCAGCTGGGGCCTAACCAGTGATTATAATGGTTTTGGATAATTTCCTCACTTTTGTACTCTATCCCTTTATTAATAAAGTAATGATCCCATACACTTTTGTTTTAAAAACATCCTTCAAACTTGCCCTGCCACCTTCAAAGATTTATGTACATACATCTACAGATGTCTCTGTTCCTGCACCCCCTTTAAAATTGTACCATTTAGTTTATATTGCTTCTCCTCAGACTATGTCTAAATCACTACATTTCTACAAGGAGGCGAGAGAATTTTTGAGGGGAATGTCAACCTTCTGGCCAGCTCAGACTGGGGTCACATTGGGTGGAGGTCGTGGCATGATTCACCATCCACAAATAGAAGCGTTACATTCAAGACCAGTGCTCACTCCGTTACTTTCCTTACAGGTTATCTCCTCAAACCTGAACATAACAGGAGACACTTGCTGGGCAGAGAGGAATCTCCAGCCAATGTGAACAGCTGCCACTTGATGGGGAGACACACTGGCTAAAGGATTTGATGGATAGGAGTGTTGACAATTCAGAGATCATCAGTAACACTCTTTGTCGCAGCACAGGTCTGAAGATGCGCAGTCTTCAGTCTCAGGACTGTCACTCAACCAACAGTTACCAGTGTTCTGGTGGAGGGAAGCGACTGTCCAATTAGGTCTGTTTGCAGATTCTCACAAAAGTCAGTACATTGAGATGTGGTTGAAATCTAAATCCATCTTAATTACCAGTTATGATCCAGTCAACAAGGAGAATCAATCCTTCTCGACTTTAACAACAAGAGTCAGGCAATTTAGGACTGAGGAGAAATGTCTTCACTCAGAGGGTTGTGAATCTTTGGAATTCTCCACCCCAGAGGTTTGTGGATGTTCAATTGCTGAATATATTCAAGGCTGAGATCTACAGATTTTTGGACTCGAAGAGAATCAAGGGATATGGGGATTGGGAAGGAAAGTGGAGTTGAGGTCGAGGATCAGCCATGATCTATTAAATTGCAGGGTAAGCTAGAGGAGCCGAATGGCCTACTCCTGCTCCATTTCTTACGTTCCCTCTCCTGAACGCTACGCCCCAAAACAGCCATGAACTCGTTTGCAATGGAGTGCTGACTTGGGGCTGCATTAGAGTGTTAAAGTGGGAGTTTTGTGACTGAGGGTAATTAACGGTTAGTTTTATCTAAAGTCTAGTCTTTCATTTATTTAGCAAATTAACTTAACAGTTGCTGTTTGGGTTGGAGAAGGTGAGTTTTAGACCAGCTTTAAACAGAGTTCACTCAGGCTCTGCTTGCAGCTGCACCTTGTCAATTAGAGAATTGGCTTAAACCAGTTTTCAGGGGCAAGCATCAGTCAGTATAAACGTGGGCCATCTTACAGTGCTGACCTTGTTTGCATTGGAGTGCTGACTTGGGTTGCATTAGAGTGTCAAAGTGGAAGTTTTGTGACTGAGGAAGTTCGGTGAGGAGGGAGCGAGGAGCTCCTTTCATTTCCTACCTGTCCTCAAAGAGCGTGAGGGGAGCCGAGAGTTTCCAAAGAGCACAGCTGACTGGTAAGTCCTGGTGGGTATTTTTTGTACTGGATTGAATTGCAAGTCATTGTTTTAGCAAGACTTAGTTGATTTTTTTTTTTATTATAATAGTCTTCCAAAATTTTAAATTTAAAGAGTATAGTCATGGCAGGAGAGCTTAAAGCTGTGGTTTGCTCCTCTTGCTGCATATGGGAATCCGGGAATATTTCCAGTCCCCGGGACCAGCATGTGTGCAGGAAGCGTGTCCAGCTGCAACACCTGGAAGCTTGGGTTTCAGAGTTGGAACGGCGGCTGGAAATACTGGAGCATCTGCGAGCATTGTAGATAGCACGTTTAGAGAGGTGGTCACACCGCAGCTGAAGGGACTTGAGGAAGGAAGGGAATGGGTGACCACCAGGCAGTCCAAGAGAAACAGGCAGGTAGTTCAGGAGTCTCCTGGGGTCCCGCTTGCAAATCGGTATTCCATTTTGGAGGCTGATGAGGCTGCTTCCTCCAGGGAGTGCGGACAGAGCCAAGCTTCTGGCACAGCAAGCAGCCTGTCTGCACAGGAAGGGGGAAAGAGAGGACGAGCAATAGTAATAGGGGATTCTATAGTCAGGGGAACAGATAGGCGCTACTGTGGCCATCAACGTGACTCCAGGATGGTGTGTTGCCTCCCTGGTGCCAGGGTCCGGGATGTCACTGAACGGCGGCAAAACATCCTGAAGGGGGAGAGTGATAAGGCAGAGGTCATGATACATGTTGGTACCAATGACATAGGTAGTAAGAGGGATGAGTTCTTGCATCAAGAATTCAGGGAGTTAGGCAGTAGACTAAAAAGCAGGACCTCTCAGGTTGTAATCTCTGGATTACTCCCAGTGCCACGTGCTAGCGAGTATAGAAATAGGAGAATAGCACAGATGAATGTGTGGCTTAAGAGTTGGTGCAGGAGGGAGGGTTTTAGATTCCTGGACCACTGGGACCGTTTCTGGGGAAGGTGGGACCTGTACAAGCGGGACGGTCTGCATCTGAACCAGAGAGGGACTAACATCCTTGCTGGCGGGTTTGCTAGTACTGTTGGGAGGAGTTTAAACTAATTTGGCAGGGAGAAGGGACGCAGACTCCTAGCAGAATAGGGGCACAGCTAAACACAGGAAAGCAAACAAGTCAGAGGGAATACAGCGGAAGTAAGTTTCAAGGGAGTAAGACCAGGATGAATGGCCTCTACTTTAATGTCAGGAGTATTACAGGTAAAACGGATGAGTTAAAGGCAAGGATTGACACATGGAATTGTGATACAGTAGCCATCACGGAGACATGGTTGAGGGAGGGACAGGATTGGCAGCTCAATATCCCGGGATATAGAATCTTCAGGCGAGACAGAGGAGGGGGTAAAAGAGGAGGGGGCATTGCAATATTAGTTAAGGAGTCAGTTACTACAGTAAGGAGAGATGATATCTTGGAGGGGGCATCAAATGAAGCTTTATGGGTAGAGTTTAGGAATAAAAAAGGGACAGCCACATTGCTAGGTGTTTATTATAGACCCCCAGATAGTCAGCGGGAAATTGAGGAGCAAATATGTCAGCAATTTGCAGAGGTGTGTAAAAATAATAGGGTAATTATATTAGGTGATTTCAACGTTTCCAACATTAATTGGGATAGTCACCGTGTTAAGGGCTTAGATGGAGTGGAGTTCTTAAAATGTATACAAGAGAACTTTTTAGCTCAATATGTAGAGGATCCAACAAGGGAGGGTGCAGTGCTGGACCTAATTCTGGGGAATGAAGCCGGACAGGTGGTTGATGTGTTGGTGGGGGTGCATTTTGGTGATAGTGAGCACAACATGGTACAATTTAAGCTTGTTACGGAGAAAGAAATAGACAAGTTGCAAAAATAAGGTTTTGGATTGGGGGAGAGTGAATTTTAGTAAAATAAGGCAGGATCTGGCCAAGGTAGACAGGAAAGAGTTACTTGTTGGGAAATCTACAGAAGAGCAGTGGGGGGCATTCAAAAAGGAAATGGGGAGGGTACAGGCCCAACATGTTCCCTCTAGGGCAACAGTTACGAGCAACAAGCCCAGAGAACCATGGATGACCAGAAACATTCAGGGTACGATGAGAAGGAAAAGAGAGGCTTTTAGCAAATACAAGGAGAGCAAATCAACGGAAGCATTAGTGGAGTACAGAAAGTGTAGGATGGAGCTTAAGAAAGCAATTAGGAGAGCAAAGAGGGGATATGAGAAAGCTCTGGCTGGTAAAAGTAGGGAAAATCCCAAGACATTCTATATGTATATCAATGGGAAGAGGATAACCAGGGAAAGAGTAGGACCCATTAGGGACCAAGGGGGAAATCTGTGGGTGGAACCAGAGGACATTGGTAGGGTGTCGAATGAATACTTCACATCTGTCTTCACCCAAGAGAATGAGGATGTAGATATGGAACTCAGAGAGACTGTGAGATTCTTGAGCAAATTGTCATAGGGAGTGACAAGGTATTGGAGGTTTTGGCAGGCTTAAAAGTGTCAAATCTCCAGGTCCAGACGATGTGTGTCCCAGGATGGTGTGGGAGGCAAGGGTGGAGATTGCAGGGGCTCTGACCCTAATTTTTAATTCCTCTCTGGCCACGGGGGAGGTGCCAGAGGACTGGAGAACAGCAAAAGTGGTTCCACTATTTAAGAAAGGTTGTAGAGATAAGCCAGGGAACTACAGACCAGTGAGTCTCACGTCAGTGGTAGGGAAACTATTGAAGAAAATTCTGAAGGAGAGAATCTATCTCCACTTGGAGACAAAATTTGATTAGGAATAGTCAGCATGGCTTTGTCAGAGGGAAGTCATGCCTAACAAATTTGATTGAATTTTTTGAGCATGTGACCAGGTGTGTAGATGAGGGTAGTGCAGTTGATGTAGTTTACATGGATTTCAGCAAAGCCTTTGACAAGGTCCCACATGGGAGACTTATCAAGAAAGTAAATGCACATGGGATCCAAGGTAACTTGATAAGGTGGATTCAAAATTGGCTTAGCTGTAGGAGACAGAGAGTGCTGACAGACGGCTGTTTTAGTGACTGGAAGCCAGTGTCCAGTGGCGTACCACAGGGATCTGTGCTGGGTCCCCTATTGTTTGTCATTTATATAAATGACATAGATGACTATTGGGGGAGGGGGGTAGGATCAGTAAGTTTGCGGATGACACAAAGATTGGCCGAGTGGTTAACACTGAGGTTGAGTGTCTTGGGTTACAGGAAGATATAGACGGGATGGTCAAATGGGCAGATGGAATTTAACCCCGAAAAGTGTGAGGTGATACACTTTTTGGAAGGAGTAATGTGGCACACAAGTATTCAATGAATGGCCTGACACTGGAACGTTCTGAGGAACAAAGGGACCTTGGCGTGTTTGTCCATAGACCTCTGAAGGCAGAAGGGCAGGTTAATAGGGTGGTGAAAAAGGCATATGGGATACTTGCCTTTATCAATCGAGGCATAGATTACAAAAGCAGGGAGGTCATGTTGGAGTTGTACAGAACTTTGCTAAGGCCACAGCTGGAGTACTGTGTGCAATTCTGGTCGCCACATTATAGGAAGGATGTGATTGCATTGGAGGGGGTGCAGAGGTGATTCACCGGATGTTGCCTGGGATGGAACATTTAAGCTATGAAGAGAGGTTGGATAGGCTTGGGTTGGTTTCGCTGGAGCAGAGAAGACTGAGGGGTGACCTGATCAAGGTGCACAAGATTATGAGGGGCATGGACAGGGTGGATAGGGAGCAGCTGTTCCCCTTAGTTGAAGGGTCAGTTACGAGGGGACACAAGTTTAAGGTGAGGGGCAGGAGGTTTAAAGGGGATTTGAGGAAGAACTTTTTTACCCAGAGGGTGGTGATGGTCTGGAATGCCCTGCCTGGGAAGGTGGTAGAGGCGGGTTGCCTCACATCCTTTAAGAAGTACCTGGATGAGCACTTGGCACGTCATAACATTCAAGGCTATGGGCCAAGTGCTGGCAAATGGGATTAGGTAGACAGGTCAGGTGTTTTAATACATCAGTGCAGACTCGATGGGCCGAAGGGCCTCTTCTGCACTGTATTATTCTGTGATTCTGTGAACCCCATTTCCTCCTGACAGCCCCTAATTACCGTGAAGCTGCAGGATTTCCTCAAGGTTGGAAAAGATATTTCTCACGTCAGCTGCAGGCAAGCTGCCATCTCGCATCATCTTCTGGTAAAAGATCACATCCAGAACTTTTAACATTCGAATGTGAGCTCGCTCCGTATGGAAAAGTTCTACCAAATAAGCAGAGAGACAAAAATACAAATTTGCGATTGCAGGCAAATTGTAGATTAGAATTAGTACTCATGGCAAAGTCTTCAATGGTTTCCCAAACCTCTTAAGAATTAAGAGAACATAGAAATAAACTGCGTGCTCTGTGATTTCCCCCCCAAAACAAAACTCTGTGCCACCCCCTGCGCGCTCTGTGACCCTTTGTGTGACCCCTGTGCGCTCTTAATCGTCTTAATCAGCTTCATAATCTGAGACTCCCTGATCCCCTTACACCAAATGTTTACCGCCACCTCCCCCAGATGCTCCTTTGGCCCCACCCTCCCCAGCCCCGAGATGGCCCCACCCTCCCCAGCCCCGAGACCACTGTCTTACCATTAATAACTTCTTGCCGCTTGATCTCCTGTGGCTTCAGGCCAGACAGCACATCCTGGCTCACCAGCTGCTGCCAATTGGCTGGGTCCTGCTCCACATCTGAAAGGTGCATTTGATCTTCCTCTGCCTGAGCCAGGGAGTGGATCTGAGAACCAGGTTCGGTCCAGGCTCCGTATCCATGTCCATCCACTCTGATAAACCAGAGCACAAACATTACCAAAAACTGCTGGTGTGACCTCTGCCAGCTGCAGCATCTGCTGATTAGCAAGAGGAACTGGACAACTACATGAAAAGGAAGAATTTTCAGGGCTATAGGGAAAGAACAGGGAAATGGGACCAATTGGATAGCACCTTCACAGAGTCGACAGAGGCACAATGGGCCGAGTGGCCTCCTTCTGTGCTGTCAGCTGGGCCTTTACCTGTTGGAGTTTAGAAGAATGAGAGGTGATCTTATTGAAACATACAAGATCCTGAGGGGGCTTGACAGGGTGGATGCTGAGAGAATGTTTCCTCTCGTGAGGGAGACTAGAGCCAGTGGACAAAGTTTAAGAATAAGACGTCTCCCTTTTAAGATGACGATGAGGAGAATTTTTTTTTTGCAAAGGGTTGTTAGTCTGTGGAATTCTCTTCCCTGGAGAACAGTGGAGGCTGGGTCATTGAATTTATTTAATTCCATGCTTTTGGATAGATAAGGAAGTCAAGGGTTATGGGGGGCAGACAGGAAAGTGGAGTTGAGACCACAACCAGATCAGCCATGATCTTATCGAATGATGCAGCAGGCTCGAAGGGTGGAATGGCCTACAGCTGCTCTTATGTCCTATATCCTTATGTCCCTATGTAAGATTCTCTGATGCTGTATCTGCACACAGAGATCAGACATTGACTAGACGCTGTGCTGTGCAGTTCTGTAATAAACTCCCCAAACTTGGAAACTTGCACTCTTTACAAAATTAAGATATTGGAATCCCAGGTTCACAGCATTTACAACATTGTGATTTCCTCTCTGTTGCTGCCAATCAAAACTAAACACATCATACAACATTCCCCTTGTGGCTCTTGATTCATTCTTTGAAACTGGTATTACGACCAGGTGAAAATGGGGTCTAGGGGTTCCCTCTCAGCCTTTTCCTGGCTTAACCACAACAGGGTTTAATTTTAAAAACACCATGTTTTAGCTCCACCTCAGTGAATCCTTGCTCACTGCTTTCCAATTGTCAATAAATCAATCCGACAGGTCTCCTTAGATTTAAGCAAGAAAGACAGAAGTTTATTAACCTTAAACTCTAATCCGGTTAACGACTACGAAGATATGATGCGACCGCGCTAACATGCATACGCGATAAACACACCCTCAGATAGAGACAGAAAAAGCAGAAAGAATAAAGGGGAAAAGTTTGAGGCAATAGCCGTGTGTATTTACAGTCCTTTGAGTTCAATATTAAGTCTATGGTTGCTGGTCTTGCTGTTCGTTGGGGCCCAGTGCACACTTGAATTTGTTTCAATGTAGGAGAATTTTTCTCCTGAAGTTTAAGCAACTTCAGTGGATCCGGATGCTCGTGAGAAAGCGAGAGCGCGCCAGCCAGGAGAGAGACTCTCTTGTTCCAGGTTCATTTGCAATCTGCAGTCTGTCTTCAAACTGTTCTGCGTGTAGTTAAAAAATAAGCTTGGGCCAGCAGATTGTCATGTGACTAGCTGGTTTAACCACTCCTGCGTTTTTGGATTCTCCATCTTAGACACTGGAATGCGAGCTTTCTACAACTTCAATGTCTGGTGATGAAAACCCATTTGGGTTAATTGGACCAGGGAGTTGTTGCTTTGTCTCTCCAAGCACTGTCTTAGTGTGCAAATGTCCTCCAGCCAAACATCTGGTGATCTCTTTAAACAAGTCATTTCTTCACTCCAGCAACAATTTAAAATTAATGCTCATGTGACAAAATTAATATGCCTCATTCTTGGCAGGTGGGGGGGTCTTCATGACAGCTCCATACCCAGTGGAATGAAGTGCGATTCTTTTAAAAGAGCATTTCATTAAAAGGGACTAGAGAGAAGATAAGTACAGGCAAACACACATGCATCTCCCTAATTCATTCAGAAATCCTAACAGTTGTTGCCGCCTGTCTTTTCTTGGTAGCAGTGCTGCTTTAAATGGCCCTTTTGGCATCACAATAAACATGTTGTTTTTGGGGAAGTTTTTCAGTTTGCACATTTTCATGACTGCCTAGGGTTTCTTTGTTCTTGTTGAAGTCTGTGAGGTTAGGGTTAGATTTAATTAGCCCTAAGTTGGAGGGGCAGCGGCAATGAGTGGTTCTACTCTGAACTCTCTTTCAGTGCTTTGGCGAGTCACGCAAGGGCTTTTCACCTTAGGGGATGATTGGTTCCCTTTTCTCCTGACTGTGGGGACGGATTCCTTGCTAATCTTCCCTTTGTCCTCTGGGACACTCCCGCTTGCAGGTATTTGTCCAGATTCTACTGCACTCCCCTGCAGCACTTCGACTAGGTGCGGCATCATCCTCACGGTTTCTCTGCCCTCTTGAGGACTTTCTTTGTCTCTGCAGGTTCCTGTAAACGCTGTTCGCAACTCTGCTGGGGTGCTTCTACTGTCTGCATTTACACAGGAGGATGTGGGGTCAAACTTTTCAGATACTTCTGGGTTGGTTGACTGCATAGTAGGGGCTTCTATTTGGGATTCCTCCTGGACTTCCTTTAACCTGCACTCTTGGTCCTTTTCTCCCCTTCCCTCTCTAACCTTTGGCCAGCCTTGTGCCTGCCTGTCTCCTTTTGTTCTTGGCAGGGGGTCCTTTACAGTTCACCAGCCTTCTGCTGGAGGGCCCTCCTAACACTGATACAGGACTTAGGGATGCAGTTTCCCCTCAACCTGGCACATGTGGCAACTCCTACAGTACTCCACCACATCTTCGTGGAGTTTTGGCCACTCAGACTGCTGTCTTACGCAGGCTTTGGTTTTTCATATACAGACATGTACAGCTATTGTAATCTCATGGGCCACTCTTTATATTTTTCTCCGGTACCTCTGCGGCACCACTAACTGGTGAACCACTGTCCACTCCTTGCTCTCAGGTCTCTGAAGAGAACTCCACTTCCTCATCAGTACCTCATTCTTTAAATAGCAGCAATCAGGTACTCCCTCTGCTTCAATTTCAAATTGGGCAGCCTGTGCTAACTCTCTCAATAGTGGTCAACTCAGCTAGGGAAGATTCATTTAATTCATTCCCTGGGTCTTCCAACTTTCCAAAGAAAGTCTCAGACAGCCAGACCTCATGGTCATCTGCCTGTGGTGACAATTCTGTCTCCTCTGGGGGACCTGGTTTCATCACAGTCTGATTCACTATACATTTAAGGAAACTGCAGGGTCCGTCTCCTGCCACTGCCCTGCTTCTCTGACCTCCTGCGGTCTCTCTTTCACTACTGGGGAAGCTACCACCTCCGTCCCCGCCAGATTACCTAGCAGCAGGTCCCTACAGTCACCAGTCCCGAAACTAGGTCGCACTCTAGGTGCACCCAGTATACAGATACAGGCATACACTGCCCTCCAATACCATTCACTGCCATTAGAGTCATAGTGTGATACAGCACTGAAACAGGCCCTCCGGGTCTGTGTCGACCAACAACCACCCATTTATACTAATCCTATATTAATCCCATATTCCCTACCACATCCCCACCATTCTCCTACCACCTACCTACACTAGGGGCAATTTACAATGGCCAATTTACCTATCAACCTGCAAGTCTTTGGCATGTGGGAGGAAACCGGAGCACCCGGCGGAAACCCACGCAGACACAGGGAGAACTTGCAAACTCCACACAGGCAGTACCCAGAACCGAACCCGGGTCGCTGGAGCTGTGAGGCTGCGGTGCTAACCACTGCGCCACTGTGCCACTTGGTGTTCACTGCACTCTCTGGGGGGAAAGGTCAGGCCTTTTCCCAGTAAAAGGGATCTAGTGGCCCGTGTCCCTGAGAATTACTATGGGCTTGCTTACCCCACTCCAGGGGTTTGGGGTTACTCTCCCTTTAGACACGAAACCCTGATAACCTTCAGGAATAGTATTAACTTTTCCTGCAGTTGCAGTAGTAAGCTTCCTGGGTTTCACTCTTACTGCAGTTAAAGCCACAGCTTGTTCTGCTGTGCTTTCCATCAGGTTCCCTTCTTCACTCAGCAGGTGTGCCCTGATTAACCCTACCAGTTTTACTTTTAGTTTCCAGCCATCTTTTAAATGCCCTGCTTTATTACAATAGAAGCACATAGGTCTCCGGGTCCAACTCCTAATTACAGCACCATCCACTTTTGGCTAGAGGGGGGCCTCCTCTGAATCCTGTTTTTCTTTCCCTCCCAGGACTGCTTGGGCTTTTATCACCTTCCCACCGTTTGTCCTTTTCAGATTTTGGGGGTGATTGGGAAAGGTTTTCCCCTGGGAAACCGACTTATAAATGAGAGCAAATACATCAGCCAGAACTGCAGCTTGCCGGGCTCTATGAACCTTCTGTTCCCCTACATGTGTCTTTATGGACAGTGGGAGAGAGCTTTTAAATTCTTCGAGCAAAATTACTCTGAGATTTTCATAGCTGAGCTGCACTTTAAGAGCCCTCAGCCATTGGTCAAAAGCCAGCTGCGTATTTCTCTCAAACTCCAGCTAAGTTTGATCAACTTGCTTCTTGAGGGTTCTAAACTTTTTGGCGATAGGCTTTCGTTACTAACTCATATGCCCTGAGGATAGCATTTTTTGTCAGTTCATAATTGGATGAACTCTCATCTGGCAACATGGAATAAACCTCATGGGCTTTTCCGGTTAGCTTGCTTTGTAGCAGGAGAGTCCAAGCCTCAGCTGGCCACTTTAACTGCCTTGCCAGTTTTTCAAAAGACACAAAAACGCTTCCACGTCTCCCTCATTAAATAAATAAAATTCAGAGATACAGCACTGAAACAGGCCCTTCGGCCCACCGAGTCTGTGCCGACCATCAACCACCCATTTATACTAACCCTACATTAATCCCATATTCCTACCACATCCCCACCTTCCCTCAATTCCCCTACCACCTACCTATACTAGGGGCAATTTATAATGGCCAATTTACCCATCAACCTGCAAGTCTTTGGCTGTGGGAGGCGAAAACCCACGCAGTCACGGGGAGAACTTGCAAACTCCACACAGGCAGTACCCAGAATCGAACCCGGGTTGCTGGAGCTGTGAGACTGCGGTGCTAACCACTGCGCCACTGTGATCAGTTGGGAAAGTTTTAACAATTTTGCACCCAGCCCTGAATTATGCTCCTTGATATTGGCCATGCTTTCACTGGGGTTACTCTGTCACCCCCTAGAGAACTCAAGCTGCCTCAGCGCTCTCTCTTCGCATTCCTTCTGGAGGCTCATGCTTTCTCTCTCTCTCCTCTCTTTTTCTTCACGGTCTTTCTGAAAGGTTCGTTCTTTCTCTCGTCTCTTTTTCTTTCTCCTATTTTGCCTTCTCTCTCTCGTCTATCTTTCTCTTTCCTCACGTTCCTTCTGGAAGGCTCTTTCTCTCTCTTTCCATTTCTTCAAATTCAAGTTTCCTCTGTTCCAATCGTACCTTTGTTAACAATACCCTGACGGTGTCTACTTCTAACCCGGTTTCTACTTCTTCAGATTCAAGGGAAAAATGGTTGGACACTAGTCTTAGGAGTTCAGACTTCCTAGCTTTGTCACAGACATTCATCCCACACTGCTCAGCCATTTTCCTCAACTCCTCCACAGACAGTGCTTTTAACTTATCCCACATTACTTCACCCTGGCTTGGAGAGCTACTGGCTTCAGTCGCAAACATGTTAGTATTCTAGCACATAACCACAAGAAAACCTGTATCGAAATCTTTTCTTTTTTTGTTTGGGATCAATTTGGCTTCCCACTTCTAATTTCTCGTTTGTCTATGGGTCAAATCCAGGACTCTAGCCCCCAAATTTCTGTTATGACCAGTTGAGAAAGGGGTCTCGGGGTTCCCTCTCAGCCTTTGCCTGGTAACCGTTAACAGGGTTTAATTTTAAAAACAGTGTTTCAGCTCCCCCTCAGTGAACCCTTGTTCACCGATTTCCAATTGTAAGGCAAATAAATCAATCCGACAGTTTTTCTTAGATTCAATCTGGTTAACGACTAGGAATATGCTACGCAACCACACTAGCATGCATACGCGATAAACACACGCAGATAGAGACAGAAAAAGGAGCAAGAATAAAAGGGAAAAGTTTGAGGCAATGGCTGGCTGTATTTACAGTCCTTTGAGTTCAACGTGGAGTCTTTGGGTGCTGGTAAGCCTTGCTGTTCGTTGCTGCCCAGTGCAAGCTTTAAATCGTTTCGATGTAGGAGTCTTTTCTCTCGAGGTTTAGACGACTTCAGTGGGTCCGGAGGCTCATGAGAAAGTGAGAGCTTGCCAGCCAGGAGAGAAGCACTCTTGTTCCAGGTTCAGTTGCAATCTACAGTCTGTCTTCAAACTGTTCTGTGTAGTTTTAAAAAAAAGCCTGGGCCAGCAGGTTAGTCATGTGACCAGCTGATTTAACCACTCCTGCGTTTGTGGATTCTCCATCCTAGACACTGGAATGTGAGCTTCCTTACATCTTCAATGTCTGGCGATCAAAATCCATTTGGGTTAATTGGACCAGGGAGTAGTTGCTTTGTTTCTCCAAGCACTGTCTCTTGGTATGCAAATGTCCTCCAGCCAAATGTCTGGTGATCTCTTCAAACAAGTAATTTTTTCACTCCAACAACAGTTTAAAATTAATGTTCATGTGACAAAATTAATATGCCTCATTCTTGGCAGGTGGGGGGCTTCATGACACCTCCACACACCTAGTGACAGACCAGTCCCCACTAGTACTGTACCCCAGTGTTACACAGTGACACACCTGTCCCCACTAGTACTGTACCCCAGTGTTACACAGTGACACACCTGTCCCCACTAGTACTGTACCCCAGTGTTACACAGTGACACACCTGTCCCCACCACTACTGTACCCGTGTTGCATAAACTGGTCGAATGGTGATGTGCGAGTATTGCCAAGTTTCACTGTGCACCTTCCTCCCCAGTGGCCTCAGTTTATACATTTCTGTACAGCAGCAATCGATCCACTGCCAGGTACCTGTCCACAATCACAACTTTCACATTACACTTGTTTCTCAATTATTTTAGCAAATCCCAGATTTATCCCCATCAGGTACTCACCTGCGACCCGGTTTAGGGGTACATGGGGGCGTGGCAGTCTCCAGACTTCTGAAACACGAGAAAATTGAACAGCAGGTTAAAAGAAAAATCAACACTATCTCCACACCCATTGGCAACGAACTTGGCACAACCACCCATACTTTCTATTTGCCACAACAGTCCATCACCCCTTCTCCTCCAAATGCAGGGATCTGTGGGTCCCGGTGAGTCATCTAAGACACTCCATGCTTGCTGCCTTCTCCATTTGCTCAGATGCATCTGGCGTTGCAGCTGCTTCACTGAGAGTAGCTATCCGAGTTACTCACCTCTCCGACTCCCGGTCCTCCTCCATCACCTGATCAAGGGTGGATGGAAACTCGAATGTTGTTTTCGGTGCACAAATGCTGGGATCCCCA